>NC_045966.1:7990031-8331590 GCF_010909765.2 Amblyraja radiata | reverse complement strand
TATATCTTATCCCTCAGATAACTCTCTAGTAATTTGACTACCACAGATGTTAGGCTCGTTGGTCTATAGTTCTGATGCTTTCCTTTGCAGCCCTTGCTAAGTACAACATTTGCCACCCTCCAGTCTTCCGGCACCTCACCTGTATTTAATGAAAGAAAGAAAAAAAAAAAAATTTTTAAATGGCGCGGCCCTGTCCAGTCGCCGTTGTGGCAGCTCCGCGAAAATTGTGTGTGTTTTTCACTTTTATGTTCCTTTTTAACTTATTTCTAAGTTGTAACTCCCTAGTGCTAACAAAGTATGACAGGGAAACCCTCTTAAATCTAAACTCCAGGGCAAACGGAGACTTTTTAAACTCTGTACTTACTGATCCAGCATGGCCAGCAGAGATCAGCAGAAGCTGCTGCAACAACAATGGGAGCTCGGCTGCAAGGAAAACCCAGAGAAAACATCGAGGGAAGGGGGGGGGGGGGAGGGATTCGGAATAGGCTGAAAGCCCAAGCCTTTCGTCCACCTCTGCCCAGCATTCTTCTGGCGAATGTCCAGTCCCTGGAAAACAAGCTGGATGACCTCAGGGCGAGGGTCAGATTCCAGCGGGACATAAGGGACTGCAACATCCTCTGCCTGACTGAAACATGGCTGCCCTCGCTGATTCTGGATCAGGTGATCTGCCCAGCCGAGTCCTTCACTGTCCACCGTGCTGACAGAACAGAAGCATCTGGGAAATCCAAGGGTGGAGTAGTCTGCTTCATGACCAATAACAACTGGTGCAACCCTGGAAATATCAAGATGCTTTCCCGTTCCTGCTCGCCGGACCTGGAGCACCTGACGATCTCATGCCGCCCATTCTACCTTCCCCGGGAGTTCGGCTCAGTGATCGTCACAGCCGTCTACATTCCACCGCAGGCGAACACCGACATGGCACTATCGGCCCTACACGATGTGCTATGTCGACATCAAAACAAGTAGCCGGTTGCTGCTATGGTGGTGGCTGGAGATTTTAATAAATCAAATCTCAAGAAGGTCATGCCGAACTTCTACCAACACATCACGTGTGCCATCAGGGGGGAGAGAACTTTGGACCACTGCTACACACCGTTCAGGAAAGGCTACAAGGCCGTTTCACTCCCTCCCCTAGGAAAATCTGACCACGCAGCCATTTGCCTGTTTCCGGAGTATAAACAGAGGATAGTTCGGGAAGCGGTAGAGACGAGGGACGTAAAGCGGTGGTCCGACCAGTCAGAGGCCATGCTGCAAGATGCACTGAGTGATGTCGACTGGAATATGTTCGAAGCAAGTTCCAGTGACGTCAGTGAGTTCGCGGAAGCAGTCACGGACTTAATCGCAACAGTAACTGACAACATCGTCCCCACGGTAAGGGTAAGCACCTTTCCGAACCAAAAACCCTGGGTAGACAGGTCTGTTCGTGTGGCCTTGAATGCTCACACTGCTGCCTACAACTCGGGCCCGGCATCAGGAAACATGGACGTCTACAAGGCAGAGCCCTACCGACTGCGAAGGGCGGTGAAGGACGCAAAGAGAAGGTACAGAGACAAGATGGAGTTACAGATGGAGCAGCAGGACACCAGAAGCCTGTGGCAGGGGCTATGGATTGTAACCAACTACCGGAGCACCCCTCCCTCATCCGCAAGTGCCGGCACCTCCCTAGCTGATGACCTGAACTCCTTTTACTCTCGTTTCGAGAGGGGCAACACCACTCCAGGTCTGCCGACTATCGACAATACCGCCAGCGGGCTGGCTACCGAAGTTGAAGGGAGGAATGTGCACACATTCTCGCTGTCCGAGCACGACGTGAGGAGGGCTCTGACACGGGTGAACACGAGAAAAGCTGCAGGCCCCGATGGCATCTCGGGGCGAGTACTCAAGTCCTGTGCTACGCAGCTAGCTCCAGTGCTCACTACATTATTCAACCTCTCTCTGGACAAGTCCGTGGTCCCTGCCTGCTTCAAAAAATCCATCATTGTACCGGTACCAAAAAATGCCTCCCCAGCCTGTCTGAATGACTACCGTCCGGTGGCCCTTACCTCGGTAGTCATGAAATGCTTTGAGAGGCTGGTGAAGTCTGAACAGATCCACGGATGATGCGCTCCCAGGTCTTGCACACCGCTCTCTCCCATCTGGACGGCCAGAAGGGGGGCTACGTGAGGATGCTGTTCATAGACTACAGTTCAGCCTTCAACACGATAGTCCCCACCAGACTGGCCGGGAAGCTAATGGAATTGGGGCTCAACACCTCCCTGTGTGCCTGGGTCCTGGACTTTCTCACTGCCAGGCCGCAGGTAGTCAAGATGGGAGGGAATACATCGAAGTCCCTCACCCTGAGCACAGGATCGCCCCAGGGTTGCGTCCTCAGCCCCCTATTGTACTCCCTGTACACACATGACTGTGTGGCTAGGTTCAGCTCCAACTCATTAATTAAGTTTGCTGATGACACTGTGGTGGTGGGCCTGATCTCAGACAACGACGAGAAGGCCTACCGGGAGGAAGTGGCTGGTCTAGCACTCTGGTGCCAGGAGAACAGCCTCCTCTTGAACATCAAAAAAACGAAGGAGCTGATCATGGACTTTAGGAGGGCACATCATCCGAGGACGTACACTCCATTGAGGATAAATGGGGATCCTGTGGATAGGGTGAACTGTTTTAAATATCTGGGAGTCCACATCTCCGAGGATATGACATGGGCATCACACGCCTCAGCACTCGTGAGTAAGGCAAGGCAGCGCATTTACCACCTCAGGCAATTGAGGAAATTCAGAGTGTCACCGAGGATCCTCCAGTGCTTCTACGCAGCGGCGATGGAAAGCATCTTGTCCGGAAACATTACCATCTGCTTTGGGAATTGCTCTGCCAAGGACAAGAAGGGAACTTCACTATGGGAACTTCACTTGCCCCCCTGCAGGAACTATCAGGAGGTGCAACTCCAGAGCCAACAATATCATGTGAGACCCCTTCCACCCCTGCAACGGACTGTTCCAGCTGCTACGGTCAGGCAAACGCCTCCGTTGCCATGTGGTGAGAACGGAGAGGTTGAGAAGGAGTTTCTTCCCAGAGGCCATTCGGACTGTAAACGCCTATCTCACCAGGGACTAACTCTACTGAACGTTTTTCCTTCCATTATTTATTATGTAAAAGAATATGTGTGTTATGATTGTGTTTATAGTTTGTTTGGTTGTTTGGTTGTTTGTCTTTTGCACAAAAGTCCGCGAGCATTGCCACTTTCATTTCACTGCACATCTCGTATGTGTATGTGACAAATAAACTTGACTTGACTCGACTTGACTTGACTTGATGGTTTTTATATCTCAGCCTGGGCACCTGCAATTTCGTTTTTAGCTTCCCAGTGTTGTTTCTGTTTTAGCTTCCCACAGTGGACAGACGTTGGACAGACTAAGGTGTCGGCCATTTAGAACGGAGACGAGGAAACACTTTCTCACAGAGAGTTGTGAGTCTGTGGAATTCTCTTCCTCAGAGGACGGTGGAGGCAGGTTCTCTGGATACTTTCAAGAGAGAGCTAGATAGGGCTCTTAAATATAGCGGATTCAAGGGATATGGGGAGAAGGCAGGAACGTGGTACTGATTGTGGATGATCAGCCATGATCACATTGAATGGCGGTGCTAGCTCGAAGGGCCGAATGACCTACTCCTGCACCTATTGTCTATTGTTGGATATATTTGATCAGATTTGTCTATCTTCATATGCCGTACAACATTCAGCGCCTCTTCGACTGTAATACTGACTGTCCTCAAGAGATCTCCACTAACTGTCCCAAGTTCCCCAGTCTTCATGTCTTTCTCCATGTTTTATACGGGGGAGAAATACTCATTGAGGACCTTGCCCATCTCCTGCAACTTCACACACAGATGAACAAAAATGCTGGAGTAATTCAGCGGGACAGGTAGCATCTCCAAAGTTTCATTTAATACCAGTTACGTATACCTGTCCCATATCTCCTTCTTTTTCCTTATCAGAGCCTCAATTTATATTGTCATCAAAACTTCCTTACGTCGACCTGCATTGCCCTTCACTCTAAGCCCAGAACTCGGCCTAACACACATGCCCTGAACTCTTGTCAATACACAATAGAGAATAGGTGCAGGAGTAGGCCATTCGGTCCTTTGAGCCAGCACCACATTCACTGTGATCATCCACACTCAGTACCCCGTTCCTGCCTTCTCACAATATCCCCTGACTCAACTATCTTTAAGAGTTCTATCTAACTCTCTTCAAACTATCCAGTATAGCAGGTTCCGATCTAATACCATCAAAGTTGGCCTTGTCCCAATTGTGAATTTTAACTGGTAGGCCGTCCCTCCGTCCGTCCGTCCGTCCATCCATCCATCCATCCATCCATCCATCCATCTATCTATCTATCTTTAAAACTCTCATGTTGGTTCATACAGGTTTTATTTTGCGAATATTCGTTTTAGGCATTTGTGAATCTCCTCCCCCTCGCCCCACCCTCCCCCGCACCCTCCCCTCTCCCTGTCTCCCCCACCCTCCCCCGCCTGTGTTTCTGAGGGGTGGTTAGTGTGCGTGTGACGCCGCAGCCCCCCCCCCCCCGCAAACACGCGTTGGGGAAACAGACCCAACGGGTCTGCACTTGGTCTAGTATATATTTAAAACTCTCGTGTTGGTTCCTATGGGTTCTATTTTGCGAATTCATCCTTTCCCTGCTTTTCAGTAAAAAACAATAAAATATTCGAAATGTTAAAAAAATCAAACAGCTTCTCGCCCGTTGATGAACGTTCTGTCGTGTGATGTCACAATGCCCAATGCTCACATATGTCCAATCGCAATGGATCTCATTTACATATGCCTTTGCTCCAGCCCCAGCCCCAGCCCCGCCCCCCACCCCCGCATGATGTTGCAGCACGTTCCATTGTGTGATGTCACAATGTCATCCCTCACAGATGGGCAATCGCAATGGATCTCATTTACATATGCCTTTGCTCCAGCCCCAGCCCCGCCCCCCGCGTCGAAGCACGTGATCGCATGATCAACATAACGGCCGTTGAGACTCTCTCCGCCCACAACCCGCCCCAATATAGCATGTAAGTATTAAAACCAAAGATCATAGAGGAGCAAGATAGACCACTCCTCGAAAAACGCGTAGTATGACGCGTGTGATTGTCGACGCCATTTTTTGAGGCATTTTATTGGGCTTCCCCCCACACTGTCATGGCGTCCTTATCTAAATCTTCACATCACTGCTCTGCTATCAATTGTTCTAATCGCAAATCTAAACGACTTGACCTGTCAATCTTTAGGTTCCCCAATAAAAAAGAAAGGTGAGAAAATATTATTATTATTTTCAGTCGATATTCTGTTGTGAAAATGTTATTTTCTGTTCTCCCATCAACGGCCATTGGGAAACTAGGTTTGTCGGTACATTAGAAAGTTATTAGACTTATTTTTAATAGATCTTTACTTACCATAATAATAAAGACAATTTTAACACTTCTGTACGTTTTTGGTTTTGTTCTTGTAAGGGATTGGTCTCCAAAATATGGCCCGCGGGACACATTAGGCCCAGTGACCAGGAGATTTTTCGAGCTCAGATCCGAGTCCGAGAACGCGGCGGCTGTTACCCGTTATAGCCCTCGAATTGTCGAGACATCACAAGCAAAGATCACAAGCCCGCCGTGAAGAAGGGTGCAATCAAATATTATACAACTCTGCTCTATCATCTTTGGGTGCAACGGTGGGCCGGGGGGTTCGGCGGCGGCGGCCGCAATCAAAGATACGAGAGGAGATCTGCTCTATAATCTTTGGTCGGAATGGGACGGCTGCGCGTTTTAATGTGCTATCGTTCCACTCCCCCTTCTCCCTGTCCCCTTCTCCCTCTCCCCCCATCTCCCTCTCCCCCCTTCTCCCTCTCTTCTCTCGATCTCTCTCTCCCCTCTCTTCTCTCGATCTCTCGCTCCCCTCTCTTCTCTCGATCTCTCTCTCCCTCTCTTCTCTCGATCTCTCTCTCTCTCCCTCTCTTCTCTCTCCCTCTCTTCTCTCGATCACCCTCCCTTCCCTCTCTCCCTCCCTTCCCTCTCTCCCTCCCTTACCTCTTCGTGAGAGTTGGCAGCTCTGCTATGCCTTGGGTCCAAAAGAGGATAGAAAGAAAATACTTAATGGTCTTTGTAAGAAGATTTTAATAAGCTCTTCTACATTTAAGATAAATTGACATATTAGAGGCAAAAAGCATCTTCAACATACAGGTCTCTCCACACAACTGAAAACAATTGCATTTAAGTGATATATCATCCATTCTTCAGGCATGTAGTTATGATCATCTTTTTTCTTATTAGTTAATCCTAAATTATATCTCCTGTAATTTCAGATGTCAACAGTGGGTCCAGAATACTCGTCGACAAGATCTCCTGCACCGACTGCAGAGTATTTGTCAAATAACTGCCGTCTTATGTACATTGTGTGAAATTGTGATTTGTTAACTGCACAAAACTAATGCAAATGGCGATATATTTATTATTGTATCTACGTTGGACATTTTGCTCTTTGGTGTCAGAACGCGGGGTGGGAGATTGCAACCTTCACGTGGTCCGCCCTGTTTCGACAAATCCAATCAACCTGGTGTGCACAGTCAAATAAGATCAAATAGAACAAGTTGTCCTACAACTTTAGGCTGTGCACGCCATACGCAAGAAGAAGAAGTGTCAGAACGCAGTCTGAAGAAGGCTTCCGACCTGCAACGTCACCTATTCCTTTTCTCCAGAGATGCTGCCTGACCCACTGAGTTACTCCAGCATTTTGTGTCTATCTCTGTTTAGATTGGATTCTTGGGTGGAGATTGCGGCTGGTCTGGTGATCTAGAACGAGGGCCAAAGTCTCAGAATATGGGTCATGATATTTAGTAATGAGACAAGGAGCAGTTTCTTCACTCAAGGGCTGGGAATCTTGGAATTCTTTATCGCGTGAGATGGTGGAAGTCGAGTCCTTGAAAGGAGAGATATTTCTTTTCAAATACGAAAAGGATGAAGGATAATGGAGAGAATGTGGGAATAAGGTGTTGAGTTGCAGGATCAACAATAATCTTACTGATGGTGGTGTGAACTTAGATGGCTTATCCTTGCTTCTATTTCTTACAGAGATACAGGGCGGAAACAGGCCCTTTGGCCCACCGCGTCCGCTTTGACCAGCGATCCCCGCACACTAACACCATCCTACACACACTAGGGACAATTTACACTTATACCAAGCCTACAAACCTGTATGTCTTTGGAGTGTGGGAAGAAACCGAAGATCTCAGAGAACACCCATTCAGTCACGGGGAGAATGTACGAACTCTGTACAGACAGCACCCACTGTAAGGCAGCAACTTTACCGCTGCACCACCATGTCGCCCTTAATCCACTAGGGCACTAGGTTACAATAAACTTCCTACATATTCCAGGAATGCATCTCATATGAGGAAAGATTTAAAAGACTAGGCTTGTATTCACTGGAGTTTAGAAGGATGAGGGGGGATCTTATCATATTGTTTACAGTGTACTATGTTTACAGATTCTGTTGTGCTGCTGAAAGTAAGAATTTAATTGTTCTATCTGGGACAAGCTAGATGCAGGAAATTGTTCTACATGACAATAAAACACTCTTGTTAGATGCAAGGGGATCTTATAGAAACATATAAATGAATAAAAAGACTGAACAAGCTAGATACAGGAAAAATGTTCCCAATGTTGGGCGAGTCCAGAACCAGGGGCCACAGTCTTAGAACAAAGGGGACGCCATTTAAGACAGGTGAGAAAAAACTTTTTCACCTAGAGAGTTGTGAATTTGTGGAATTCCCTGCCACAGAGGGCAGTGTGGATTTAAGAGAGAGTTAGATAGATCTCTTGGGGCTAGTGGAATCAAGGGATATGGGGAGAAGGCAGGCACGGGTTATCGATTACGGCTGATCAGCCATGATCACAATGAATGGCGGTGCTGGCTCGAAGGGCCAAATGGCCTCCTCCTGCACCTATTTTCTATGTTTCTAGAACACTCATCCAGCAATCCTCGAGCCCACCAGCTCATCCCGTAGTCAATTCATCAGCTTTTCCATAAGAACTTCCATCAGTTCTTCCAAAAGAATGACAATCATACAATCTCGATTACCCTCAGCCCATCAAGCAGCCCCTTAATTCACCCAGAAGTCTGAACTATTGAATGCTCACTGCATCTCTTTCCATGTCGGCAAGTTAATATCCAGCTGCATGAACCATGAGAAAAGGGAATAAATAGATGCATGCGGTGCAGTGATTTGTGCAGCACTATAGGCCTGGAGACCAAGAGGAGTTCACCATTGAACGGAGTTTGAACGGGGGGCTTGAGGCCCCCGACCGAGGAAGAACAAAAGGAAGGGACTTGAACTTTATTTCGCCTTCCATCACAGTGAGGAATGTGTAGGAGTCACTGGTGAATGTCCGTATTAAAATGTGTTTTTGAGTGCTGTTGCTTTTAATTGTATGACTGACCTGGCCAATGAAATTCCTCGTATGTTACAAAACATACTTGGCAAATAAAATCTGATTCTGATTCTGAAAAGCCTTTCCCTTCCATACTCTTTCCTCTCTTTGATCTTTTTGCAGTTGACTGCCTTTCTGTACTTGTTGCAAGAGATTGTTGCGGCATCCAGCATCCTCGGAGAATGTAGAATTAAAGGCAGAGGCAATGCCAGTTTTAAAGATGGTTATTTGCCTCAAGATTGGATTATTGTATCTCCAGAACCTCCCCAGAGGCTCTGGGAGACACAAAGTTCAAGAGGGAACACAAAAAGCCTAATTAGGAAGAATCTTAAGAGTAAGATTTTCAATTAAAATACTGTAATTGATGGAACCTTGCCTTTAAATTGGTTCTTGGATGAAACCCTGATGGCTCTCACATTGTCTCTTTAAATTTACTCTCCTTTTCACACTTGCATTAAAACACACAGCCACCGCCATTCACAGTGATACTGCCCGGCAGTCTCATAATTACAGTCAACACAGCCACCTTGACAGCCACACAAAATGATGTAAATAAAAATTGTTTTCCTTGTTTAAGAAGTTCAATTTAGAATTATTTGAAATTGTGGGGGTTGGTACAAAATACTGCTGACCCACAAATGTGTTGCTATGAGACATTCACATTTAAAAAATCCATGTCTCAAAAAAAGCAAGAAGGTGCCCATGTTATTTGACCAACTTATCAGATGAATTTAAATATGTAGGTATGTATGCATTAGTTTTGCTCCTAATTCCCTTTTCCAAATCATTAATATATATGGTAAACAGTTGCGGCCCCAACACCAAGCCTTGCGGCAAAAAAATCCAGAAGATTAGTCAAACATGATTTCCCTTTCATAAATCCATGTTGACTTGGACTAATTATTTTACTGCTATCCAAATGCCCCATTATTACATCTTTAATAATTGACTCCAGCATCTTTCACACCACCAAAGTCGGGCTAACTGGTCTGTAATTCCCCGTTTTCTCTCACGCTCCTTTCTTGAAAAGTGGGATAGCATTAGCTATCCTCCAATCCACAGGAACTGATCGTAAATCTATTGATCGTTGGAAAATGATCATATGTATAAATATATATGTATGTGTATATATACATGTATGTGTATATATGCATGTATATGTATATGTGTGTATATATGTATGTGTATATATATGTATGTGTATAAATATATATATATATATGCATATATTTATTATTACTATATAATTATATATATAATTGCCTTTATGGTTTATGTATATCATCTTACAAGACAAATGAATTAATAGTGATTATTTAAATCAAAGTTGCTTCTGATCCATGAGAATAAACTTTATTATCTCTAACTTGCCTCTCACACACAGACACACATTCATATAAATATATAAAATATATATACGTTAAATTTAATTTTGTGCAGTGTGTGTTAAAGCAATACAAGGGAAACTACACAATACAATGCAAGGGAAACTACGCAAAGGAGGGGGCTGTTCCCGCTACAAGATACTCGAGGATCTTTGCTTTGGATCAAAGATTATAGAGGAGCTCTATAATCTTTGCTTTGGATTTCAGCGGGTGGCATACCGGAAGTCGCGTGTCGCATTAAGAAATGGCGGCCGTGACGTTCCGTCACGTACTACACGTCAGTCCATTGGATTTCGGAGGAGTGGTCTATCTTGCTCCTCTATGATCTTTGATTAAAACTACCCCCTCCATGTCGACGCTAACACCACCCCCACCCGTTAATCTCCCACCTGTCCGGCGCCAGCTGTCGTCGCTCCCCCGCATGGCCCCAGCTTTTCACGCCCGTTAACCTCCCGCCTCCCCAACTCTCCAGCCTGTTAACATCCCGCCTCCTCCCCGCCGACGTCCGTTAACCTCCCGCCGACCCAATTATCGACGCTCGTTCGCTCACGGCCTCCAACTGTTGACACTCCCGCCTTCACCCTCTCAATTGTCGACGCCCATCAACCGCCTGCACCACCACCCACCCCAGCTGTGTCCGCCCGTTAACCGCATGGTCATACTGTTGCCAACCCTTCTCGCCCGTACACTCAATCAATTGCTCAATGCCTGTTAACCGCCCGCCCCATCCCCCAACTTTCGATGCTCGGCCGTCCAGCTGTTGACCCTCGCTCATTCACGTACCCCAACAGTCGACCATCGCTCCTGGGCTGCCTGACCAATTGTCAACACTCGCTCCTGGGCGAACGCTGCTGTCAGCGGCCCGCACCGCGCGCTGTGAAACGGCAGCTATCAACGGCTGCGGGCGTCGCGAGGCTGAGTTACGTCAACACCCCCCCCCCCCCCCCCCCCCCCCCTTGACGCATGCTGGGATTTGGCTCTTTGACTCCTTCTCCCTCCCGCTGTCCATCTGTGTTCCTGTTCTGTGTCCCGCTCTGTGAACGAGCAAGTTCTGCACATCCAGAGGTCACTGGGGACAGGCGAGATCCTGGGGAGGTGAAAAGGGGGAGTGGGAGGCTTGAAACATAGAAACATAGAAATTAGGTGCAGGAGTAGGCCATTCGGCCCTTCGAGCCTGCACCGCCATTCAATATGATCATGGCTGATCATCCAACTCAGTATCCCGTACCTGCCTTCTCTCCATACCCTCTGATCCCCTTAGCCACAAGGGCCACATCTAACTCCCTCTTAAATATAGCCAATGAACTGGCCTCGACTACCCTCTGTGGCAGGGAGTTCCAGAGATTCACCACTCTCTGTGTGAAAAAAGTTCTTCTCATCTCGGTTTTAAAGGATTTCCCCCTTATCCTTAAGCTGTGACCCCTTGTCCTGGACTTCCCCAACATCGGGAGCAATCTTCCTGCATCTAGCCTGTCCAACCCCTTAAGAATTTAGTAAGTTTCTATAAGATCCCCTCTCAATCTCCTAAATTCTAGAGAGTATAAACCAAGTCTATCCAGTCTTTCTTCATAAGACAGTCCTGACATCCCAGGAATCAGTCTGGTGAACCTTCTCTGCACTCCCTCTATGGCAATAATGTCCTTCCTCAGATTTGGAGACCAAAACTGTACGCAATACTCCAGGTGTGGTCTCACCAAGACCCTGTACAACTGCAGTAGAACCTCCCTGCTCCTATACTCAAATCCTTTTGCTATGAAAGCTAACATACCATTCGCTTTCTTCACTGCCTGCTGCACCTGCATGCCCACTTTCAATGACTGGTGTACCATGACACCCAGGTCTCGCTGCATCTCCCCTTTTCCTAGTCGGCCACCATTTAGATAATAGTCTGCTTTCCTGTTTTTGCCACCAAAATGGATAACCTCACATTTATCCACATTATACTGCATCTGCCAAACATTTGCCCACTCACCCAGCCTATCCAAGTCACCTTGCAGTCTCCTAGCATCCTCCTCACAGCTAACACTGCCCCCCAGCTTAGTGTCATCCGCAAACTTGGAGATATTGCCTTCAATTCCCTCATCGAGATCATTAATATATATTGTAAATAGCTGGGGTCCCAGCACTGAGCCTTGCGGTACCCCACTA
This sequence comes from Amblyraja radiata, assembly GCF_010909765.2. Classification (NCBI taxonomy): domain Eukaryota; kingdom Metazoa; phylum Chordata; class Chondrichthyes; order Rajiformes; family Rajidae; genus Amblyraja; species Amblyraja radiata. The sequence continues at coordinate 8,319,582 of NC_045966.1, read as the reverse complement.
GTCACTGCCTGCCATTGTGAAAAGGACCCGTTTACTCCTACTCTTTGCTTCCTGTTTGCCAGCCAGTTCTCTATCCACATCAATACTGAACCCCCAATGCCGTGTGCTTTAAGTTTGTAAACTAATCTCTTATGTGGGACCTTGTCGAAAGCCTTCTGGAAGTCCAGATACACCACATCCACTGGTTCTCCCCTATCCACGCTACTAGTTACATCCTCGAAAAATTCTATAAGATTCGTCAGACATGATTTACCTTTTGTAAATCCATGCTGACTTTGTCCAATGATTTCACCACTTTCCAAATGTGCTGCTATCCCATCTTTAATAACTGACTCTAGCAGTTTCCCCACTACCGATGTTAGACTAACTGGTCTGTAATTCCCCGTTTTCTCTCTCCCTCCCTTCTTAAAAAGTGGGGTTACGTTTGCTACCCGCCAATCCTCAGGAACTACTCCAGATTCTAAAGAGTTTTGAAAGATTATTACTAATGCATCCACTATTTCTGGAACTACTTCCTTAAGTACTCTGGGATGCAGCCTATCTGGCCCTGGGGATTTATCGGCCTTTAATCCATTTAATTTACCCAACACCACTTCCCGGCTAACCTGGATTTCACTCAATTCCTCCAACTCCTTTGACCCGCGGTCCCCTGCTATTTCCGGCAGATTATTTATGTCTTCCTTAGTGAAGACGGAACCAAAGTAGTTATTCAATTGGTCCGCCATATCCTTGTTCCCCATGATCAACTCACCCGTTTCTGACTGCAAGGGACCTACATTTGTTTTAACTAATCTCTTTCTTTTCACATATCTATAAAAACTTTTGCAGTCAGTTTTTATGTTCCCTGCCAGTTTTCTTTCATAATCTATTTTTCCTTTCCTAATTAAGCCCTTTGTCCTCCTCTGCTGGTCTCTGAATTTCTCCCAGTCATCCGGTATGCTGCTTTTTCTGGCTAATTTGTACGCATCATCCTTCGCTTTGATACTATCCCTGATTTCCCTTGTTATCCACGGATGCACTACCTTCCCTGATTTATTCTTTTGCCAAACTGGGATGAACAATTTTTGTAGTTCATCCATGCAGTCTTTAAATGTCTTCCATTGCATATCCACCGTCAACCCTTTTAGAATTAATTGCCAGTCAATCTTGGCCAATTCACGTCTCATACCCTCAAAGTTACCTTTCTTTAAGTTCAGAACCATTGTTTCTGAATTAACAATGTCACTCTCCATCCTAATGAAGAACTCAACCATATTATGGTCACTCTTGCCCAAGGGGGCACGTACAACAAGACTGCTAACTAACCCTTCCTCATTACTCAATACCCAGTCTAAAATAGCCTGCTCTCTCGTTGGTTCCTCTACATGTTGATTTAGATAACTATCCCGCATACATTCCAAAAAATCCTCTTCCTCAGCACCCCTGCCAATTTGATTCACCCAATCTATATGTAGATTGAAGTCACCCATTATAACGGTTTTGCCTTTGTCGCACGCATTTCTAATTTCCTGTTTGATACCATTGAGGGAGAGGAGGGAGTAGGGAGGGAGAGGGGGGAATGGGGGAGGTGAGGAAGGAGAGTGTGGGAATAGAGGGAGAGGAGTGGGGGTGATAGGAAGTGGAAAATAGATGGACTGCCCCTATCCTCTCCCTCCCCCTCTCTTCCCACTCTCTCCCCCCTACCCCTTTCACCCTCCCTCCACACTCTTCCCTCTCTCCCCTAGCCCTCCCCATTCCCTCCACACTCTTTACCCTCTCTCCCCTACCCCATCTCCCTCCTCCCCTACCTTTTAAAAAAATCACCATTTTCTCTGCTGCCCCCGCTGGAGGGGGAGGGACTATAAAACCAGGAAATGGTGTGCCTCACTCAGTCTCAAGATGGATGAAGCCAAAGGGTCACGTCTCTCTGAGCTATGAATAACACTGAACACATGTCTACTCAACTGTGAGTGCCCTTAATGTGGTTTGAAAATGAAAATATGGTTGGTTTGAAGTAAAAATGCACTGTTAATGAAGTAAAAATGCACTGCTAATGAAGTAAAAATGCGCAGCTAATGAAGTAAAAATGCACTGCTAATGAAGTTAAAAATGCACTGCTAATGAAGTTTAAAATGCACTGCTAATGAAGTAAAAATGCACTGCTAATGAAGTAACAATGCACTGCTAATGGTTGTTAGTGTTTAAAAAATGTTGAGAATCTCTCTCCTGTCAATCACACCATGAAGGCCACACATTTTCCGGTGGAAGGGGGAGGGATTATAAAACCCGGAAGTGTGGATGTGGCTCAGTCTCTGTATGATGGGTAGGGAGAGGTCACAACTTTGTCTGAGCTGTGAATTAACTGAACACACTGAATGTCTATTGAACTGTGTGTGGTGTTTTATGTGGTTTTATGGTGGTTTCACCTTGCTTGAAATGGTATGAAACTGCATTTGAATGTGGTGTTCGTGCACCCTGCATGAAATGATATGAAACTGCATTTGAATATGGTGGCCTTGCACCTTCCTTGAATGGTATGAAACTGCACTTGGATTTGGTGGCCTTGCACCCTGCTTGAAGTGGTATGAAACTGCACTTGAATTTGGTGGCCTTGCACCCTGCTTGGAGTGGTAGGAAACTGAACCTGAATTTGGTGGCCTTGCACCCTGCTTGTGAGATTGTGAGGTTCAGAACTCCTTCCCCATAGAAGCATTGAGGCTCTCAACACCATCTGTAAAGCTGCTGCATCAGGGATCAGGCTGCCGAGTGGCTGCGTTGTCCACTTATTAAAGAGAATTCTAAAGAGGACAATTGGTCAGATATAACCATATAACAATTACAGCACGGAAACAGGCCATCTCGACCCTTCTAGTCAGTGCCGAACACGTATTCTCCCCTAGTCCCATATACCTGCGCTCAGACCATAACCCTCCATTCCTTTCCCGTCCATATAACTATCCAATTTATTTTTAAATGATAAAAACGAACCTGCCTCCACCACCTTCACTGGAAGCTCATTCCACACAGCCACCACTCTCTGAGTAAAGAAGTTCCCCCTCATGTTACCCCTAAACTTCTGTCCCTTAATTCTCAAGTCATGTCCCCTTGTTTGAATCTTCCCTACTCTCAGTGGGAAAAGCTTATCCACGTCAACTCTGTCTATCCCTCTCATCATTTTAAAGACCTCTATCAAGTCCCCCCTTAACCTTCTGCGCTCCAAAGAATAAAGCCCTAACTTGTTCAACCTTTCTCTGTAACTTAGTTGCTGAAACCCAGGCAACATTCTAGTAAATCTCCTCTGTACTCTCTCTATTTTGTTGACATCCTTCCTATAATTAGGCGACCAAAATTGTACCCCATACTCCAGAATTGGCCTCACCAATGCCTTGTACAATTTTAACATTACATCCCAACTTCTATACTCAATGCTCTGATTTATAAAGGCCAGCACACCAAAAGCTTTCTTTACCACCCTATCTACATGAGATTCCACGTTCAGGGAACTGTGCACAGTTATTCCCAGATCCCTCTGTTCAACTGCATTCTTCAATTCCCTACCATTTACCATGTACGTCCTATTTTGATTCGTCCTGCCAAGATGTAGCACCTCACACTTATCAGCATTAAACTCCATCTGCCATCTTTCAGCCCACTCTTCCAACTGGCATAAATCTCTCTGTAGACTTTGAAAATCTACTTCATTATCCACAACCCCACCTATCTTAGTATCATCTGCATACTTACTAATCCAATTTACCACACCATCATCCAGATCATTGATGTACATGACAAACAACAGTGGACCCAACACAGATCCCTGTGGCACCCCACTAGTCACTGGCCTCCAACCTGACAAACAACCATCCACCATTACTCTCTGGCATCTCCCATTCAGCCACTGTTGAATCCATCTTGCTACTCCACCATTAATACCCAACCATTGAACCTTCTTAACCAACCTTCCATGAGGAACCTTGTCAAAGGCCTTACTGAAGTCCATATATACAACATCCACTGCTTTACCCTCATCAATTTCCCGAGTAACCTCTTCAAAAAATTCAAGAAGATTAGTCAAACATGACCTTCCAGGCACAAATCCATGTTGACTGTTCCTAACCAGACCCTGTTTATCCAGATGCTTATGTATATTATCTCTAAGTATCCTTTCCATTAATTTGTCCACCACTGACGTCAAACTAACAGGTCTATAATTGCTAGGTTTACTCTTAGACCCCTTTTTAAACAATGGAACAACATGCGCAGTACGCCAATCCTCCGGCACTATTCCCGTTTCTAATGACATTTGAAATATTTCTGTCATAGCCCCTGCTATTTCTACACTAACTTCCCTCAATGTCCTAGGGAATATCCTGTCCGGACCTGGAGACTTATCCACTTTTATATTTCTCAAAAGTGTCAGTACTTCCTCTTCTTTGAATCTCATAGTTTCCATAGCTACTCTACTTGTTTCCCTTACCTCACATAATTCAATATCCTTCTCCTTGGTGAATACCGAAGAAAAGAAATTGTTCAATATCTCCCCCATCTCTTTTGGCTCTGCAGATAGCTGTCCACTCTGACTCTCTAATGGACCAATTTTATCCCTCGTTATCCTTTTGCTATTAATATTGCTGTAGAAACCCTTTGGGTTTACTTTCACCTTACTTGCCAAAGCAACCTCATATCTTCTTTTAGCTTTTCTAATTTATTTCTTAAGATTCTTTTTACATTCTTTATACTCCTCAAGCACTTCATTTACTCCATGCTGCCTATAATTATTGTAGATCTCCCTCTTTTTCCGAACCAAGTGTCCAATTTCCCTTGAAAACCATGGCTCTTTCTGATTTTTACAATTTCCTTTCAACTGAACAGGGACATAAAGATTCTGTACTCTTAAAATTTCACCTTTAAATGTACTCCATTTCTCTTCCACATCTTTCCCATAAAACAAAATGTCCCAATTTACTCCTTTTAAATCCTTTCGCATCTCCTCAAAGTTAGCCTTTCTCTAATCAAAAATCTCAACCCTAGGTCCAGTTCTGACCCTCTCCATAATTATATTGAAACTAATGGTATTGTGATCACTGGTCCCGAACTGTTCCCCAACGCATACCTCTGCCACCTGACCCGTCTCATTTCCTAACAGGAGGTCCAGCACCGCCCCTTCTCTAGTAGGTACTTCTATGTATTGCTGCAAAAAACTATCCTGCACACATTTTACAAACTCCAACCCATCCAGCCCATTTACAGAATGTGTTTCCCAGTCTATGTGTGGAAAATTGAAATCTCCCACAATCACTACCTTGTGCTTACTATTAATATCTGCAATCTCCTTACATATTTGCTCTTCCAATTCTCGCTCCCCATTTGGCAGTCTATAATACACCCCTATAAGTGTTGCTACCCCTTTCCCATTTCTCAGTTCCACCCAAATAGCCTCCCTAGACGGGCCCTCTAATCTATCCTGCCAAAGCACTGCTGTAATATCTTCCCTGATAAGCAATGCAACACCTCGACCTCTTGCCCCTCCAATTCTATCACACCTGAAGCAACGAAATCCTGGAATATTTAGTTTCCAATCACAGCCCTCCTGCAACCATGTTTCACTGATCGCCACAACATCATACTTCCAGGTGTCAATCCAGGCTCTAAATTCATCCACCTTTCTTACAATCCTAGCATTAAAATATACACATTTAAGAAACCCACCCTCTCTTATTCTCTGTTTATTGTCTTTTTCTTCTCTCTCCCCTACATTTTGGGTCAGAGTGCTACCATTCTCTGCCTCCTGCCTCACACACTGACTGCTAGCTTTCGCAATTTGAGTCCCTCCCCCCAACCATACTAGTTTAAAGTCTCCCCAGTAGCCTTTGCAAATCTCCCCGCCAGGAAATCGAGTTCAAGTGCAACCCGTCCTTTCTGTACAGGTCGCACCTTCCCCAAAAGAGGTCCCAATGATCCAGAAACTTGAATCCATACCCACTGCACCAGTCCCTCATCCACTCATTTATCCTCCACCTCGCTCCATTCCTACTCTCACTGTCGCGTGGCACAGGCAGTAATCCTGAGATTGTTACCTTTGCAGTCCTTCTCCTTAACTCTCTACCTAACTCCCTAAATTCTTCTTTCAGGACATCTTCTCTTTTTTTACCTATGTCGTTGGTACCTATATGTACCACAACTTCAGGCTCCTCTCCCTCCCATTTCAGGATTTCTTGGACCCGTTCAGACACATCCCTGACCCTGGCACCAGGGAGGCAAACTACCATCCGGGTCTCTTGTCTGCGTCCACCGAATCGCCTATCCGACCCCCTGACTATAGAGTCCCCTATTACAATTGCCCACCTCTTCTTTTCCTTGCTCTTCTGAGCAACAGGACCGGTCTTTATGCCAGAGGCCCGGCCGCTGTCGCTGCCCCCAGGTAGGCTGTCTCCCCCACCCTTACTCAAACATGAGTACTTATTTTCAAGGTGTACAGCCACCGGGGTACTCACCAGTCCCTGCCTCTGCCCGTTGCCCTTCCTAACTGTGACCCACTTTTCTGTCTCCCGTGGTCTTGGAGTGACCACCTCCCTGTAACTCCTATCTATGACCTCCTCGCTCTCCCTGAGCAGACAGAGGTCATCGAGTTGCTGTTCCAGGTTCCTAACACGGTCCCTTAGGAGCCCCATCTCGACACACCTGGCGCAGATGTGGACGTCTGGAGGACACTCAGACTCCATGACCTCCCACATCTGACATCCAGAACAGTAAACTGCCCTGGCCCTCATTCTCCCCTTTATCCGAATACAATAAAGCCTTACCCGGGATACAAGCCAATCAGCTGCTTCCTCTAGTCCGTTCGACCAATCAGAGGCTTCCACCAGCCCCCTTAATTTGAAGTGTGATCTGCGAATGGAACGTTGCAGATTTTGATCGCTCCTCCCTCTGTAACGGCTCCTGGGCCTCTGTTGAGACAAGCCCCGCGATGGTTTTTTTTAACTCACCACACGAAGATCGCTCCTCCCTCTGTAACGGCTCCCGGGCCTCTGTTGAGACAAGCCCCGCGATGGGTTTTTTAACTCACCACACGAAGGTCGCTCCTCCCTCTGTAACGGCTCCTGGGCCTCTGTTGAGACAAGCCCCGCGATGGGTTTTTTAACTCACCACACGAAGGTCGCTCCTCCCTCTGTAACGGCTCCTGGGCCTCTGTTGAGACAAGCCCCGCGATGGGTTTTTTAACTCACCACACGAAGGTCGCTCCTCCCTCTGTAACGGCTCCTGGGCCTTTTTTTATATCCAAAAAAGCAGGATAATTTTTACTAGATGGGTTAATGGCCAGTCATTCATTCTGTCTGTCTATCTATCTTTAAATGTCTTGTTTCTATCTATATTCTAACTTTTATTGTTATGTTTGAAGTGCATTTTTTTGTGGGGCTTTTTTTATGTCTTTATGTGGGGGAAGAGGGTACGGTAAGGGGGATACCGCCCTTCAGTTGCCCCCCCAGCGATCTACCTACAATCATACCAAATACAATTTCCTCCAGTGCTATAATTGCCTGGGCAATAAACCTAAGCTAAACAGGTTCAGGTTCAGGCCTCCATGATTTGATTCATCTTTGTCTGTATGTATGTGTCTGTTTGCACTTTATTTCGCTATGAAAACCTTAAGCTTTTCCCCTGCAAACTACCTAGCTTATATAAAAGTCACTATCCAAGCGGTTCTATTTATATAATATTTCCTCAAGAATGGGTGTCAAAGGTTATTGGAAGAAGGCAGGAAAATGCGATTAGGAGGCAGAGATCAGCCATGATTGAATGGCGGAGTTGATTCGATGGGCTGAAGGGCCTAATTCTATTCCTATAACGTGAACTTGTGAACATGTGAACACAGAGCAGTGGATTATATAAACCTCACCTTTGATGACAATAGCATTTTTTGTGTTCAGAGTTTAGAGATACAGTGTGGAATCAGGCCCTTCAGCGCACTGAGCCCAGGCCAACCAGTGGTCACCCCGTACACTGGCACTATTCCATTCGACAATTTTCAATCTTTACCGAAGACAATTAACCAATAAGCCTGTATGTCGTTGGAGTGCAGCAGCAGTGCCTCGTCCGTGGCCCCGTCGGTCGGCAGCCCAGCCAGCTGTCGGACCTTCGCTTACCACCGACACCACCACCCTTCCTCATGGCCGATCATCGGTTCATGAGTTGGATGGGGGACTGGACTTTGCGGGCTACGTTGCCCGGGCCAAAACTCTTCAGCTGGCCCGCCGGCTGGGCTTTGTGTGCAGTCCAGCACCCGGGCCAACTCCTCATTCGCCCAGCCACGGCTGAATCGGTCAACGAATTGCTGTCAGGAATTTGTCCCTTATTTTGTCCTTTTGTCCCTGATTTGGGAATGAGAAAGTTGACAACCCTAGGCCTGGCGCCCCATATAACCCGGCCAAACTCACAAGCATGCTCTCCAAATTACCCCCCCCCCCCCCGGAAGTGGAGGGGGAGGGATTGACAAATTGTGAGTATAAAGATGGAGTTAAAGGGGAAGTGAGTACAGGAAAAGTTGCAAAAGACTCCCGAATTAATGAGAAGGAAAGTTCGAGAAGGGATAAGAGAGTAAGGTCCGAGCCAATAGTGAGCAGTGTGAGAGGGGACGCGAATACCGAAGAAAAAGTTGTGTATGAATGCGCAAAGTAAAATAAATAAAATATCACTTAACGAAACTAAACTAAGCCAAGTGTCGGCACATGTTGGGCATTGTTTCTCGTGTTTTCACAAGATACAGAAGATGAACATTTGGCCCGTTGAATCTGGTGAAATGCTGGTCAACGGACACGGATGGCATCTTATGCGACTGCTTTGAGTCGGGGACTGGTCCATATTCAGGGATTCTGCAGCTAACCTGAATGAGTACACCACTGCTGTGACTGATTTCATCAGCAAGTGCGTGGAAGACTGTTTTCCGACGAAGGCAATCCGAGTGTTCCCCAACCGGAAACCATGGATGAACCGTGATGTACATTCACGACTTAAGCCCAGGTCCACTGCATACAAGTCAAACGACCCGAGCGGTACAACAAGGCCCGCTATGATCTCCGCAAAATCATCAAGGATTCTCAATTCTCTCTTTGAAGTGCCGGGATTCACCTTAGTGCACGCAGACAGGGACGCAGGCGGCACTTGTGTAACCATAAAGGATCTTTGGTGCCGTGCCCACTCAGTAAAATATAAGATCTGTGACCCCAATGTAGAAATTCTCGGCATGTTGTTAAGACCTTTCTATTTGCCTCGAATGTGGGTGCATTTTGCTGTTTGTTGTATACGTGCCTCCCAGCGGCAAAGCATCATTAGCAGCCGGGACAATCGCGGACTGCGTTCATGAACTACAACTCAACTACCCCGACATACCGGCAATAGTGCTTGGGAATTTGAATCGATGTCGTTTGAAGACTGTGATACCTGGATTCGAACAGTACATCAAAGACAAAACCAGAAAAGACAATATCTTGGACAAATGTTTTGTAAATGTAAAAGGCGCTTGTGCATCCAAGTGTAAGCCACCCATATTGAATTCTGATCATAATGTTGTGCACATGATTCCAGTGTATAGGACCAAACTTAAGAGATGTAAACCAGAATAGAAAGTGATAAGGACATGGACAAATGAACATAGGGAACAACTAAAGCCTGTTTTGAATTGACAGACTGGGAATATTTTCAGGGGGGTTCACTAGATGAAATAACTATAGCTACAAACGATTATATTGATTTTTTTGTACACGTGGTTGTTCCAACTAAGGAGATTAAAATCTGTCCCAACAATAAATCATTCAGACTGCGTTCAGACGCAGCGGCTTTGCGCTCCCAAGTCCGAGTCAATTCGGAGCAGCCCGGTACCGAACGCGGCTGTGAAAATAAGGTATTTAAAAACCTCAGAACCCCGAGAACCCCTAGAAACCCCAGAAACCATAGTAAGAAACTCACCCCCAGGACGAGGAAATCCACGACCCACATCGTAATCCCGACAGGTCGCACATGGAGCCGCACGGAACTACTCAATATCGGACGTGGCTGCGAGAAACTGGCTTGTGAGTACTACAGCACCCTCACCAAAATCCCGATGGAGCTGGGCAGAACAGCCCCCGGATCACCACTCCGGAGGGTAGGAGACGGAGCAAGCGCCGGGAGCGAAAGCAGAAACGTGGAAAGTGGGCGGGGGTGCAGGACAGGCTACGGAGGGCTCCACAAAGACCATCGCTCCCAAGCGTCTTTCTCGCGAATGTCCGGTCACTCACCAACAAGCTGGATGAGGTAAGGCTCTGGATCAACACCCAGCGATCCCTGAAAGACTGCTGTGTGCTGATCTTCACAGAGACCTGGCTCAGCGCGCTGGTTCCCGATGGGGCTGTGGACCAACCGGTCACTGCAACGTGCTGATAGAACAAAGGACTCAGGTAAGAGCAAGGGTGGCGGGCTCTGCATCTACAAAGACTGGTGCAGCAACCACACAGCAGTAGAGAGCTACTGTTGCCCAGACCTGGAATACCTACTGCTTAAATGTACGCCGTTTTACCTGCCTCGGGAGTTTACAGTGGTTATCATCATGGCCATATACATCCCACCACAGGCTACCAACCTAGCGCTAGCACAGCTGCACTCGGTCATCAGTAAGCAGCAGGATGCTCACCCCGACGGTGCCTTCATTGTTGCAGGGGACTTTAATCAGGTCGACCTATGAGCTGCATTCCGCAAATTCCACCAGCATGTGCAATGCCCTACCAGGGGCTCAAACACACTGGATAAAGTGTACACCAACATCAAGGATGCTTACAGCGCTCTCCCCTGCCCTTCCCTGGGACAATCCGATCACCTCTCACTGTTTCTACTGCCTGCAAGACCAAACCTGCAATAAGGACGGTCAAAATATGGCCCGAGGACGCCACCCTACAACTCCAGGACTGCTTTGATCGCACCGACTGGGACCCGTTTGCACAACAGCCAACCAGTGGTACAGAGGTAGACTTGGAGGAGTACACATCCACTGTGCTCTCCTACATCAACTGCTGTGTGGTGACTGTCACAGTGGACAAGCAAATAAAGATGTTCCCAAACCGGAAACCCTGGATGAACAAGGAGGTTCAGAATCTGCTAAGGGCACGCAACAATGCCTTTAAATCCAGGGACACTTCTCCCTACAGTGCGGCCAGGTCGAACCTGAACAAAGGCATAAAAAAGGCCAAAGACATCCACAGGCAAAGCGTGGAATACCACTTCAATACCGCGGACACCAGAAGCATGTGGCAGGGTGTCAGGGACATCACTGACTACAAGAGCAGCCCCACCTGCCCCCACGGTGATATCACACTGGCCAACGAACTAAACACCTTCTTTGCCCGCTTCGAAATTGGCAACACCACCAGGAGTGGAATAACCCCGGCCATGGCGGAGGGACAGGCCTTAACACTGAGCACTCAGGAGGTACAGTGCGCTCTGCGTAGGATCAATCCACGCAAGGCTGCAGGCCCGGATGGAGTCCAGGGAAGGGTACTAAAGGACTGTGCTGCACAGCTGGCGGAGGTATTCATGAGAATCTTCAATCTGTCTCTATCTCTGGCAACGGTCCCAAAGTGCCTGAAAACAGCCACCATAGTGCCGGTGCCGAAAAAGTCTAAAGTCACCAACCTGAACGACTACCGCCCGGTTGCCCTAACTCCAATCCCAATGAACTGCTTCGAAAGGCTCTCCCACATCAAATCCAGCATCCCTGCCTCACTGGACTCTCATTAATTTGCATACAGGGCAAATAGATCAACAGAGGATGCCATCTCTCTGGCTGTTCACACTGTCCTGACTCACCTGGACAGACAGGGCACGTACGTGAGGATGCTCTTCATTGACTATAGCTCTGCATTCAATACGGTCATCCCCACCAAGCTCACCACCAAACTCCACCAGCTAGGCCTCAGCTCGCCGATATGCGATTGGATCCTGAACTTTCTGACGGAGCGACCGCAGGCAGTGAGACTGGGCCCGCTCCTGTCCTCCACTATCACCCTGAGCACCGGCACACCACAGGGCTGTGTACTAAGCCCCATGCTCTACTCCCTCTTCACTCACGACTGTGTTCCTGCATTCGACACCAACACCATCGTGAAGTTTGCAGACGACACAACAGTGATTGGACTGATCACCAACGGTGATGAAACAAAATACAGAGCGGAGGTGCAGAACCTGGCGGACTGGTGCGCACGTAACAACTTGTCACTAAACACCTCCAAGACCAAGGAGCTGATTATTGACTTCAGGAGGTCCCATAATGGAGAATACGCCCCAATCTCCATTTACGGGGAAAGTGTGGAAAGAGTGTCCAGCTTTAAGTTTCTGGGCACTCACATTTCCGAGGACCTCACATGGTCCACCAACACCGCTGCGCTGGTCAAGAAGGCACAGCAACGACTGTTCTTCCAGAGGACATTAAAAAAGATTGGTCTGCCCCAACAGCTGCTGACAATGTTCTACCGCTGCACCACAGAGAGCACATTAACGTAGGGCATCTCTGTGTGGTATCTCAGCTGCACAGAGGCGGAGAGGAGAGCTCTTCAGCGCGTCGTCCACAGAGAGCAGAGAATTATTGGGACACAGCTACCAGCCTTGGAGGGCATCTACCACACATGGTGCCTCAGGAAGGCCATCAGCATCCATAAAGACTCATCACACCCTTGTAACGGACTGTTCGAACTACTTCCCTCCGGCAGACATTACAACGACTTCTACGCCCGAACCTCCAGACTCAGAAACAGCTTTATTCTCAGAGCTATAGCGGCTCTGAACCAGCCCTGCTGAGTGCCCCCCATCCCCCCTGGACTGTCTCCCTCGGATGGTCACGTCACACAGCTTATTTATTTATTTTACTTTTCATTTACATCGGTTGGAAGCTGCATACTAAATCTCGTTGCACTGATGTGCAATGACAATAAAATATATTACTATTACTACTATATGTAACTAAGGACATAAAAAAAAGTTATAAATACAAGGAAAGTGGCCTTCAAAAACAAAGATTCTGGAGCACAGACAGAAAAAGAACAGAAAATAAGATTGGGAAGCAAGATTGGCACACAGACAACATCTAGAAGATGCTTTTAGGCCAATGACTCTAAAAAGGTGTGGGATACATTGAAATCTATGGCAGGAATGTCAACCCCATCTAAATCTATTCTGACAGATAACAAACTTTCTCTTTCCAACGAACTCAACACTTTTTTTTGCCAGATTTGAATCTATAGATAATTCTACCAAGTGCACCGACATTCTTATATCTGTTATACCTGCTGTCTCCGACAGAATTGTCATCACTGTAGAAGATGTCAGGAAAACATTTCAGCGTACAAATACAAAGTAAGCTGCTGGGCCGGATGGATACAGCGCTTTTCTCTTGAGGAACTTTGCAACACAGCGGGCTCCAGTGTGGCAACAAATCTTTCAGGCCTCTGTGGACACACACACTGTCCCTCTGTCATGGAAAACCTCGCATATAAAACCTTTGCCCAAGATTCCATGTCTGAAAGAACATAAGGATTTCTGACCCATAGCCCTTACCTCGATGATTATGAAATCTCTAGAAAGAATTTTGCTCCGACATTTCATCAGTACAACAAACAATAAACTCGATCCATATCAATTTGCCGATAAGCAGGGCTGTGGCACAGAAGATGCTGTTGCCTCCTTAGTTCATATTATTTCTGTGGAATTCTCTGCCTCAGAAGGCGGTGGAGGCAGGTTCTCTGGATGCTTTCAAGAGAGAGCTTGATAGGGCTCTTAAAATAGCGGAGCCAGGGGATATGGGGAGAAGGCAGGAACGGGGTACTGATTGTGGATGATCAGCCATGATCACATTGAATGGCGGTGCTGGTTCGAAGGGCCAAATGGCCTGCTCCTGCACCTATTGTCTATTTCCAAACATTTAAACAAACTCAACACCTATGTAAGAGCCCTCTTTCTAGATTTCAGCTTTCAACACAATACAAGCAGACATTTTGGTGTCAAAAATCGTCCGGCAGCAACTGAATCCCTATCATTGGCATGCTTCCTTTCTCACTAACAGAGTTCAGATTGTAAAGGGGAATAAAACCCTTTCATCTGCCATCACAACCAATGTCGGGGCCCCCTGCGGTTGTGTGAGTTCAGATATGCTTTTTACCTTTTACACTGATGATTGTCATACAGATACACCGAATCAATATATTCTAAAGTACACAGATGATACAGTTCTATTATCTCTGTTAAATAACTCAGACAACCCTGGGCTGCACCAACTCGGCGTGAACAAACTGGTTGAGTGGAATGATAATAATGCTCTTGAGATTAACACAAAGAAAACAGAAGAGATTGTATTTTGGTTCACCATCTGACTCTCATAAAGTGTCTCTTGATATCCATTATGAAAAAATCAAGCATGTAATTCCATTCCAGTGCCGATGAAAACCAAGACTTCATGCTTAAACGACTACCATCCAGTGTCTTTGACATCTAACATCACAAAATGTTTTGAGAGGCTATTTATGGAACTAATTAAATCCAGTCTACCCAGCGGTCTTGACCCACTGCAGTTCGCCTATTGCCACAACAGGTCCACGGATTATGCCATTGCCCTAGCCCTGCACTCATCCCTAGAACACCTGGATAGGACAGGCACCTATGTCGGACTCCTATTCGCTGCTGAGGGTAGTTGTGTGGGCAGAGAGGATAGTGGCATTTAAGAGGCTTTTAGATAGGCACATGCATATGCAGTTAATGGAGGGTTACGGATCACGTGCAGGCAGAAGAGATTAGTTTAAATTGGTATCATGTTTGCAATGGAGGTTGTGGGCTGAAGGGCCTGTTTCAGTACTATACTTCTTTGATCTAATGCCAACAAGTTCCACAATCAATAAATGGATAATTGAAAGAAGGCACCTAATATAATGACTTTAAGTTTCAAACTTTAAAGCAGGAGAGGAGTTTGAACCAAAACAGGAGGAATGAAACAGAAACAAGAGTTGATCACAGAAAGCATTGACTGTAGGAAACCAAAGCACTGGGTAGATGTCAAGGATTGGTTCATAGCATTTAATAAATTGCTCTACAAAGAGGAAAATATCCAAGGAATATAATGCAATCGGATGAAAGAAAGACATAAAAAGTGCATGTCTTTTTTTAAAACAATATGTTAGAGAAAAGGTCCAGTAATTTGGTTTTGTGAAACTTTGGTAGAAACTTCAAATCCTATTCCATGCAGGAGATCTGATCATTTCACTGTGATCTCCAGGCATCAGTTTCTTTCTGGATCAACAGAAGAAGTTGCCACTTTTGGAGTTGCCACTCCTGAAGAGTTGGAGCCTGACCCAAACGGCAATGAATTCCTCAGTCGCTTGGCTGCTGGTGAAGATCTGTGCTCAAAGCATTTCCTCTTTTAAAATCACCACATTGTTTTCTCTGGTTTGAGTTAAATCAGAGGGAGAACCCTTGCACCTGTATATGAAGAAAATAAGCCATGAACCATGGACACATACTGAATCATTTTCTTGTAACACTCTACAAATGTATCATTTATTTCAAGTCAAGCTATTTTTAATTCAACAAAGTTCAGTGCTAGAGTTTATCATCATGGGCTGTGTGTTTGCAACAATGCATTGTTGAATTGAATTGAATCCTTTATTTGTCATTCAGACATTTCGGTCTGAACGAAATGTCGTTGCCTGCAGCCATACATGTAATATTAAACAACACACAATAAACACAAATTAACATCCACCACAGTGAGTTCAACAAGCACCTCCTCACTGTGATGGAGGCAAAAGTCTTAGGGTTGCTGTCTCTTCCCTCCTCTTGTCCATCTGCGCTGAGGCGATACCCCACCGGGCGATGGTAAGTCAGTCCCGCGGTTCAAGCTCCGCAGCCCGGGGGTGGTCGAAGCTGCCGCCCTCCGGTCCAGTGGACGCAGTTGTTGCCACGGGAGCTCCGGAAAACAGGCTTCAACCTGTGACCCGCGAGCTCCCGACAATGTCATCCACTGGCCCGCGGCCGAGCCCCGGATTCAGGTCGCCGCCACCAGAACGCCGCCTCAGCCACCGGAGCACCGTCTCCGCCCCGCACCGGGCCGCCCTCATGGGAGCGTCTCAGCCCCGCACCGGGCCGCTCCCACGGGAGCGCCTTCCAACCGGGAGCCGGGCCGTCCTCACGGGAGCACCTTCCAGCCGGGAGCCGGGCCGCCCACACGGCGGTTGTGACACAGATTGCTAGCATGTGGGGTCCCTGCACGCAGGTTTTTGACAAACCATCCCGTGCATTACTTGAGAGAATTATACAATCAAATAGCTAAAAAAAGTTAAAAAAGTTACATCACCTATTCCTTTTCTCCAGGGATGCTGCCTGACCCACTGAGTTATTCCAGATTTTGTGTCTGTCTTCGGAACATGGATAGGACAGATTTAGAGGGATATGGGCCAAATGCAGGTTGATGTGGCTCATGTAGATAGGACATTTTTGTCAATGTGGGCAAGTTGAGCCGTAGAGCCTGTTTCCACACTTTCCATGTACCTGTCCAAATGTTTCTTAAACATTGCGATAGTACCTGCCTCATCTGTTATCTATCTATTATATAAAAGTCTGTGCCTGTCGCCTGCCGTCCGTCCGGCTGCCTTTCTGCCTTTTGATTCGTTTCCATCGTGTGATGTCACAATGCCCAATGCTCACAGATGGCCAATCACAATGCCCAATGCTCGCAGATGTCCAATCGGAATGGAACCATTTACATGTACGGCTTCCGGCTGCATTTCTTCCATTGATTCACTGCAACTCCGAAACCAGACGCAGAATCGCCGACATCTTTTCCATTTCGGTAGAGATTTCACTTTTCTTTCTAAGTATCCGCTCCTCATTACATTTTGTCGTGTTTAAGTACACGTTTTTAATCAAATCCTTCCCCCCCCCCCCCCCAATATTTCAAAAATAAACTGGCTTCTCACCCATAGAATCAGCCCCAGCCTCAGCCCCTGGTGAACGTTCCATCGTGTTTATTTATTTATTTATTTATTTATTTATTCCGAACAAGTAAAGACATTAAAGACATTAATATTAACAAAATCGAAATTATCAAACAATTGGACATTACAATCAATATTTACAAAGCAATGAGAAGAACAAAATCAAAGTTCCAATGTCCAACTCTGTCTGTACAAGCTCGAAAAGGAGTGAGAAGAAGAATAACTTATTAAATCTCACCCCTTTGCCCGATGCTCACATATGTCCAATCGGAATGGATTCATTTACATATGCCTTTGCAGGAGCCCCAGCCCCTGGTGAACGTTCCATTGTGTGATGTCACAATGCCCAATGCTCAAATACATTGTTGCCATAGAGGGAGTACAGAGAAGGTTCACCAGACTGATTCCTGGAATGTCAGGATTTTCATATGAAGAAAGACTGGATAGACTCGCCTTGTACTCGCTAGATTTTAGAAGATTCTTATAGAAACGTATAAAATTCTTAAGGGGTTGGACTGGCTAGATGCAGGAAGATTGTTCCGGATGTTGGGGAAGACCAGAACAAGGGGTCACAGTTTAAGGATAAGGGGGAAATCCTTTAGTACTGAGATGAGGAAAACATTTTTCACACAGAGAGTGGTAAATCTCTGGAATTCTCTGCCACAGAAGGTATTTGAGGTCAGTTCATTGGCTATAATAAGAGGGAGTTAGATGTGGCCCTTATGGCTAAAGGGATCAGGGGGTAAGGAGAGAAGGCAGGTACAGGATACTGAGTTGGATGATCAGCCACGATCATATTGAATGGTGGTGCAGGCTAGAAGGGCCGAATGGCCTACTCCTGCACTTAATTTCTATGTTTCCCTCTCTTCACCCCTCTCCCTCTCCCACCCATCCCTCTCTATCACCACCCCCTTACCCCTACCCCTCTGTCCCTCTATCACCACTCCCCCTACCCCTCCCTCCCCACTCTTCCACTTCTATCCCCTTACCCGACGCCTCTCCCTCACCCACCCCTCTCTCTTCTGCTCCCTTCCCCTCTCTCCCCCACCCCTTCCCGTCTGTCCCTCTTCCACCACTCCCCCGTCCCTCTTCTACCACTCCCGCTACCCCTCTACCCCTCCCTCCCCACTCTTCCACTTCTCTCCCACTCTCTCCTCCCCCTCTCCTCACCCCTCTCCCATCCCTCTCTCCCCCACCCCCTTCCCTCTCTACCCCACCACCTTCCCTCTCTCCCCCCACCCCCTTCGCCCTATCCCTCTGTCCCTCTTCCATCACTCCCGCTACCCCTCTCCTCCTCCCTCCCCACTCTACCACTTCTCTCCCCTTCCCCTCCTCTCTCCCCACTCTTTCCCCTCTCTCCCCCCACCCCTCTCCCCATCCCTCCCTCCTCCCCTCCCTCCCCATCCCCCCTCCCCCACATCTCTCTCCCCATCTCTCACCCCCTACCCCGCTCTCCTTTCCCTCCCAAATCTATCCCGTTTCCTCCTCCTCCTCCTCTCCCCTCCCTCCCCTCTTCTCACCCCCCCGCCGCAAACGCTGTTGGGGAAACAGACCCAACGGGTCTACACTTTGTCTAGTAACATTTAAAACTGATGAAAGCATGATGAAAACTGAAATACATTACAGATGGGATAGGAAGGGGTTTGAGGACTATGAGGCAAATGCAGGCAAATGGAGCTAGTCCAGTGTGTCAACTTGGAATTCAGTCCTCCCATAAACAAACTTGATATGCTACACTGCAGCTACTGTCATTTACGGCAGAAGTTTCTTTTAAGAAAGGGAGAGAATGAAAAAGACCACGTGACTTACCATTTAACTTTTTGCATTTGGTCAATTGTATCTGGAAGAGGAATATTGAACGTTTCTGGCAGAAACAAGACCACAATTCCTGAGAACACCATCAACACCCCCATCACAATAAACGGCAGGATCTCTTGATAACTACCTGCGAAAAGAAAGCATACATTTACCTACAAGTGAAAATCAACAAATTGATATAAAAAGCCAAAATATTTCATCCAACAGACACCAATGTGAAATCAAATGTATTTCACAAAATGTATATTCAAGTCATTTTCAATTTCAGGTGTGGGCTAATTTCACTGTTCGTGTTCTGGTTACTGTGATATCTCTTCTTGGCGAGGAGATGGGAAATATTTTTTGAGTGAGTTTAGTTTACTGTCATGTGTATCGAAGTACAGTGAAAAGCTTTTGTTGCGTGCTAACCAGTCAGCGGAAAGACTATATACATGATTAAGACAATACATAATGAAGACAATACATGATTCAGACAATATACGATTGATCACCTGCTTGAGACTGTATGTTGCAGGGCAAAGATTATTGAGGGCTAATAACTAGTAAATAGTGATGTGGATTGTGCTAATGTGGTGACAGGGAACCACAGACAAAGCCTAAAAGTAGAGACATGGAATGCAGCAGTGATGACATCCAAGTTTTCAGAACTTTGTTGATGATACAATAGACAATAGTTGCAGG
Source organism: Amblyraja radiata (assembly GCF_010909765.2). Taxonomy (NCBI): domain Eukaryota; kingdom Metazoa; phylum Chordata; class Chondrichthyes; order Rajiformes; family Rajidae; genus Amblyraja; species Amblyraja radiata. Next base: position 8,300,101 of record NC_045966.1, on the reverse strand, counting down.
AATAGGCCATTCGGCCCTTCGAGCCAGCACTGCCATTCAATGTGATCATGGCTGATCATCCCCAATCAGTACCCCGTTCCAGCCTTCTCCCCACATCCCCTGACTCCGCTATCTTTAAGAGCCCTATCTAGCTCTCTCTTGAATGTATCCAGAGAACCGGCCTCCACTGCCCTCTGAGGCAGAGAATTCCACAGACTCACAACTCTTTGTGAGAAAAAGTGTTTCCTCGTCTCCGTTCTAAATGGCTTGCCCCTTATTCTTAAATGTTATAGCATGCACCCATCGTTGTAACAGACAATTGGATCTACTCTCAACTAAGTTAGACTTGCGGATAATCATTTTATTCTGTAATCAAGACCCAGTTTGTTACCGGGGTGGAAGATTGCAACCTTCACGTGGTCCGCCCTGTTTCGACTAATGCAATCAACTCGACGTGCACAAACGGAAGATCAAATAGAACAAGTTGTCCAACAACTTTAGGCTGTGCACGCCACACGAAAGAAGAAGAAGTTTGTTACCTCATTGTCTTTCTTTAACCTCCATTCTGTATTAGGACCTAGTTTTGCTGTTAACCAAGTTTCTGTGTAAGCTGGTCAGCTGAGAATATAGAAGCTGTTCCAAAGTCGTGCTCAGGAGTTCAGCCTTGACTCGTCTCCTGGTGCGCACCAGTTTTAATAAATCGCCCGTTACTTTGAACACCAACTACGCTTGGCCTTTCCATTTGCTCCTACACTGGACTACAATTTATTTGATACTTAGTAATTTCCATGAGCACAATATAACACCACCCAATGTTACTGAATAATTGGAAAATTATACTGGGAATTAAAAACAAAATCTTTCTTACTTTATTATTGCAATATGATAGGACATTAACAGACTGATATGGGTTGTTTTGTTTTTATTATATTAATCAAATGCCTTCTTCTTGTTCTGAATTTCAAATAATGTGGGAGTATGTATTCACAATCTATCACCTCTTCCTTTAATACATACTGAAGTACTGAGATACGACCAAATATCATTGCATGTTTCAACTCTAAAGTAGTTTCAACAGCTCACATCACCATTAACAATTATATATTCCATAAGCTAGGGTACTGTCCCATTCACCTGTTTCCCATTGAGAACATTGGACTTTGTATTAGGAACTGATAAGCTGTAAGGCTGAAGACTATATTTTGCACACTGCATATTTCCCTTTGCTCTATCTATTGTACTTGAGTTTGAACTGATTGTATGTAATATGTATGTATGTATATATGTATGTATGTATGATGTATCTGATTGGATTGCATAGCATACAAAACAAATAACTATACATGTCTATAAGATCACCCTTCAGCCTCCTGTGCTCCAAGGAATAAAGTCCTAGCCTGCACAACCTTTCCTAATACCTCAGGCCCTCATGTTCTGACAACATGTTCGTAAATCTTCACTGCACTGTTGCCAGCATATTAACATTCTTCCTACAAGACGGTGATCAAATCTGCACACAATACTTCAAATACAGCCTCGCAATGCTTTTACAACTGTAACAACATCCCAGCTTCCATACTCAGTACCGTGACTGATGAGAAGACCAATGAACCAAAAGCTTCATGTGTAGGAAGGAACTGCAGATGCTGGTTTACACCGAAGATAGACACAAAATGCTGGAGTAACTCAGCGATATTGGCAGCATCTCTGGAGAGAAGGAATGGGTGATGTTTCGGGTCAAGACCCTTCTTCAGACTGAGTGTCAGGGGAGAGGGAGACAGAGATATGGAAAGGTAATGTGAGAACGACAGATTAAAGCAAACAATGATAAGGAAATGTAGAATGGTTCATTGCTAGCTGAGAGAAAGGGGACAAGGAGGCATACAATCAATAAAATAAATCAGAAGGACAGTGAAACTAGTCAGAGAACTAGGGTTGGAGAGGGACAGAGAGAGAGGGAAAGCAAGGGTTACTTGAAGTTACTTGAAATCAGCTTTCTTTACTACCGTATCTACCTGTGACCTATGTCGGGATAGTGTCAAAAATCATCATATTCAACAAGAATAGGGTAGTATGGTGGCGCAGCGGTAGAGTTGCTGCCATACAGGGCCAGAGACCCAAGTTAGATCCTGACCACGGGTGCTATCTGTATGGAGTTGGTACATTCTCGCCGTGACCTGCTTGGGCTCTCTCTGAAATCTTTGATTTGCTCCCACACTTCAAAGACGTAAAGGTTTGAGGATTCATTGGCTTCGGTAAAATTGTAAATTGTCCTTAGTGAGTGTAGGATAGTGTTAGTATATGGGGATCACTGGTCGGTGCGGATTCGATCGGACGAAGGGCCTGTTTACGTATTATATTTAATATCTCTATATTAAAAAAACTAAAAACCAAGAGGTGTCATTGTTGCCTTACCAAGTAAAACAATGTAAGGAGAAATAATGCTGCCAGTTCTGGAAAACATTGAAGACACTCCAACACCTGTGTTTCTCAATGGGGTTGGATACAGTTCGGAGATGTAGACATAAACCATGGAATAAGCCCATGCGTTTCCCATTTTTCCAATTAACACCAGCACTGTAGAAAGTATTGAAAGATCTAGAAAAAAGCAGAGAGTTCTATTAATGCGATCGGTCTGCACAGAGCTCAGTTTTCCCCAGTTCAGTTGATTGGCAATAGGTGTAGTGAAAAGCTTTTGTTGTGTGCTAGCCTGTCAGTGGAAAGACAATACTTGATTACAATCGAGCCTTTTACCATGTATTTTTCCCTTTTTACATTTTACATTTACACAATTCCCTTTACATGATAAGGGAAAAATGTAGAGGAGATTAAGGAGATCATAGTTAATGTAAGAAGTGTTGCTGTCGGAGTAGAGATTTGAAAGTGTGGAGCGAGTGTAGTATGTGATTGTAGATCTGTTTCTGCAGCTAGCACGCTAATAATCACCTCCCACACTCCAAAGGTACAGATTTATAGGCTTTTATAAAACTGTAAATTGTCCCTAGTGTGTAAGATAGTTTTAGTGTACAGGATGATTGCTGTGTGGCATGGACTCGGGGGGGGGGGGGGGGAGGGGGGGGGGGGGGGGGGAGGGGGGGGGGGGGGACACGTAGGCCCTGTTTCCACAGGCTTGTTCACGATTGTCACTCTAGGATCACTACAGAAGCAGTGTAAAACTTACTTGATGGTATGAGGTTCATGAAGAGCAGAACACCTCCACTCAGAACAAGAATGCCTGCATGGCTGAGCCTGCGTGGACATTTCCGGAGGAGAAGCCAGGATGCGATATAACTCGGAATCTCAATGGCACCAAAGAGGAAACAATTCAGATAGTCGTTGCCATGAAGATTGGGGACGTTCAGAGACAGACCAAAGTATCCAATTGATAAAATCATCCTGTAAAATACAAGTCAAAATACTTCTTGTAAAACACATTTGTTTTTAATGTTCTCCCAGCCTCTTTGTTGGCTTCTAGAATCTCATTGTCTGTGCTAATTTTCACCTAGCCCCCAGCCAACAATGTTTCCTTTTGTCATTGTTACTTCTTTGCATATCTTTCATTCATATCTCTCTACATCATCATCTATATTTCTCGTTTTCCCTTCCCCTGACTCTCAGTCTGAAGAATGGTCTCGACACAGAACGTCACCTATTCCTTTTCTCCAGAGATGGTGTCTGACCCGCTGAGTTACTTCAGCACTTTGTGTCTATCTTCGGTCTCATTTCTTAGATTTCTTCTTCCATTTGATTTCAGGTCATTTGTAGAACCTGAACACGTGTGGCCTTTGCAGCCTTGTTTTAACATAGAACAGTACAGTACAGCACAGGAATGGGCCCTTCAGCCCACAATGTTTGTGCCGAACATGATGCCAAGTTAAACTGATCTCATCTACTGTGTGTGATCCATATCCAAATGCTCTATAGACATTGGCCTAACCAAAGTCCTATAGAGCTGTATCATGACCCTGACTTGTGCTCAAATTCCCTCACAATGAAGGCAAGCTACATCATACGCCATCTTTACCACCCTATCTACTTGTGCTGCCATCTTCACTGAGCTATGAACTTGAACTCCAGGATTCCTCTGTATATAAATGTTGTTAGGGGTCTTGCTATTAACTGTATACTTTTGCCTTACTCTCAACCTCACAAATGCAACACCTTGCAGTCTCTCGGGGTAAACTCCAACTGCCATTTCTCTTCCAATTTGTGCAATTGATCTATATCCATTATATCTCTGCCATCCTTTCTCACAGTCTGCAACTTCTCCAATTTTGGTGCCATCGGTAAAATTACTCACCAACCCATCTACGTTTATATCCATCACAAACATCAGAGGTCCCCGCACAGTTTATAGTTTGTAGGTTAATTGGCCTCTGTACATTGCCCCTAGTATGTAGGGAGTGGATGAGAAATTGGATAATACAGAACTAGTGTGAACAGGTGATTGATGGTCAGCATGGATTTGGTGGGCGGAAGGTCCTGTTTCCATGCTGTATTTCCCGGTCAGTGGAAAATATGTAGAGATTAGTGTAGTTTAGTTTAGTTTCAAGGGTTTCAAGGTTAGTTTATTGTGAAATTTGAGTTACCAGTTTAGAGATGCAGTATGGAAACAGGACCTTCAGCCCAAGTTCTTTTCGAGCCCCACAATGGGGGTCCCTCCATGCATGGATTCTGCCCCTCTACATCGGGGACGTGGGATGGAGGGTACTGCACCGAGGAGTCCCTTGCAACCTGTTTTTCTCGGGGTTCACAGACTCGCCAGCCGCCTGCCATTTTTGCGGGCTGGAAGAGTGTTCCACGTATACATGGAGTGTGTGAGGTTGCAGCCCCTGTTCCAATATCTAAAGGGGCTGCTCCTTGCCTTCTGGCTGCATTTCACACCCACCATCCTCATCTTTGGACACCCTGCGCGTAGGGGAGATGGTAGGGCCGAAGATGTCCTGGTTGGGTCGCTCCTTGGCCTGGCCAAGCTGGCTATCTGCGAGTCATGGCGCCAGGCAGAAGAGGACTCTGTCTGAGCCGGCTGCCTTCCCCTTCTCCGGGGTTATGTCCACGCCCGGATAGAAAGGGACTACGCTATCCACGGGTGCCATGCGGGATTTCCGGGACTGCGGGGGATGGAATGGATCCACAATAAGGATGGGGAATTTGTGATTTAATATTTAAGAATATTTGCTTTATTTTGTTTATAGTGGTGGGTTAGTTTGTATTGTTTTGTATGGTAAATAGCACTTTTGTAAATAATTGATTACAATTATTTTTGGTTAAAAAAAAAGTCCTAGTCGACCAATAATTACCCGTGCATTAATTCTGTTATGCGAGCTTTGCATCCTACACATTAGAGACAATTTACAAATTTACAGAGGCCAATTAACCTACAAACCGGCAATCTTTGGAATGTGGGATAAACCAGAGCACCTGGAGGAATCCCACACGGTTACAGGGAGAACGCACACTGTACAGACAGCAACTGTTGTCAGATTCGAACCCGGGACTCTGATGCTGTGAGGTATCGCCCAGCCACAGTGCCGATAAAAAAACATATTCCTCACAGATATTTTTTAATAAACACGTCTGAATATTCTTCTTGAATCTCATACTTACCATATGAGTGCGCTAATGACTGTGATGACTAGGATATTGCGAGATTTTATCAATTGAGTAACTGGAACAGATTTTACTTGTTTATTCTGTATATTTTCAAGCTGGAAGAAAAACAGAGGATTCAACATTGCATCAGCTCAGCGGAAAGTGTCAGTTTTATTATTCACATCTCCTGATTCATATTGGGCATGGGATGGTCCAGAAACGGATTATTCACAGTTTGTTCTCTGAGCTTGTGAATGAATGAATGTATGAATGAATGAATGAATGAATGAATGAATGAGTGAGTGAGTGAGTGAATGAATGAATGAATGAATGAATGAATGATTGAATGAATGAATGAATGAATGAATGAATGAATGAATGAATGAATGAATGAATGAATGAATGAATGAAGAAATGAATGAATGAGTGATTGAATGAATGATATTTTATTGTCACATGTGACAAGTCTGATATTCTTTGTTTTGCACACCCAAGGTTTGCAAATAGACGCCACATGAAGGGCACAAAGTTACAAAGTATCTGACGCCAGGTCCTTTGTTCACAACCACCCGCCCACCTCACAGCTGTTCACCCATGCCAGGTCATCCTTTGTTCTTGTATACAGTATTACATACAGCTCTGTATACAACTCTGTATTCAGAGGATTGAGCAAGGTTGCAGAAGCATTGCAAAGGTGCCTTAAAAACCTTGGCACAACCTCCTAAAATCTCAGCATTGTTTCTCTTCACCAAACTGCCAGCAAATGCGCCCTGGTAAAAACTAAATTTCAGCCCAATTAAATTAATGGCTTTATAAAAATATGCTGAATATTCACCCACATTTAAAGTCAAATTAGAATCTGCAAAACTCCAAAACTAAATCTTGATTAATAGCGCAAACTCCATAAATAGTGCTCTGAAATGTAGTTTGAATTTTTGTAACTATGTGCAATTTTTAAACACCATGTGGATACAAGGAACTGCAGATGCCGGTTTACAAAACCTGCTGCCTTACAACACCTGGTACCCGGGTACGATCCTGATTACAGTCGCTGTTTGTATGGAGTTTGTATTTCTCCTTGTGACCGCATTGGTTGTCTCCGGGTGCTCCAGTTTCCTCCCACACTCCAAAGACGTAAAAGTATGTAGGTTAATTGTTATCTTTAAATTGTCCCTAATGTGTAGGATAGTGCTAGTGTACGGGGTGATCGCTCATCAGCATGGACTAGGTGGACCAAAGGGCCTACTTCCGCACTGGAACTCTAAAGTCTAAAGTAAAATCGAACTCAAAAGCTCAATATTTTTCCTTTCTCAATATCACGCAATAGAGCCGTTTTCTACTAATAAATGTTTATAGGATAAACCCCATGGGAAAATGGCAAGAATCAGAGAGAGAATTAGTGAAACAATCTTGCTAATGATCTGAGCGTGATCCTATGTAATGTATATCTATAACGCTGAGAACTACATTCTGCATTCTGTATCTTTGCTCAACCTATTGTGCTTGAGTTTGGTTTGATTGTATTTATGGATAGCATTATCTGACTTGATTGGATAGCAGGCAAAACAAAACATTTCACTGTACTTACATGCACCCGACACTAATAAACCTGAACCTCTTATAATGGAACGAGGCAAATGCGATCTTATCTCCAAATTACTGCTAATAAAAAAATCAAAAATAATTTTATCCATTGAGAGGTCACGACACACAGTTCATGTTGATCTCCTTTAGATTTGTTTAGTGTAGAGATGCAGCGCAGAAAACCAGCTTTTCGGCCCAACGAGTCTGCGCCGACCAGCGATCCCCACACACAACACTATCCAACACATCAGGGATAATTTACAATTTTAGCAAGCCAATCACCCTGCAAACCTAAACGTCTTTGGAGTGTAGGAGGAAACCGGAGCTCCCAGAGAAAACCCACTCAGGTCACAGGGAGAACGTACAGACAGCACCCATAGTCAGGATCAAACTCGGGTCTCTGGTGCTGTCAGGCAACAACTCTATCGCTGCGCCACCGTGCTGCCCTATTTGTGCAGTTGTTATAATACAGCTGCATATTTGTCAGGATATTCATGCCTGATTTTTTTGCAGTGAAGTGTGGTCAAAAATGTACGTCCTTTTGTTTTTGGGTGAAGTCAGGTTTACATTATTAAATTTTTAATGATCGATTAACTTGGTGAAGACTTATCATCTGAAAACACGTGGATAACAAAAAACAAAGGAAGTGGGACAGACTTGCCAGACAAAACAATATCAAGCAGTGCTGTAGGGAAGAACCGCAGATGCTGGTTTATACCAAAGAGACCCAAAACGTTGGAGTGACAGCAGGTCGGACAGCATCTGGAGAAAAGGAATAGGTTGCGATTTGTGTCGGAACCCTTCTTCAGACTGAAAGGTAGAGAAGGCTCAATATCAAGGAGTAATCACCTTATGAATAGATATCATGTGATAAAAGCAGAATTAGTCCATTCGGCCGATTATGTCTAAGAGTAGACATAATCGGCCGAATGGACTAATTCTGCTCTTATCACATGATATCTATTCAGCCATTCAATCATGGCTGATCAATCTCTCCCTCCTAACCCTATTCTCCTGCATTTTCCCCCTAACCCCTGACACCCATACTAATCAAGAATCTATCTAACTCTGCCTTAACAATATCCATTCACGGCCTCACCAGCCTTCTGCGGCAAAAAAATCCACATTCACCAGCCTATGATAAAGATTTATTTTTTTAAATCTTTTTTTAAGAGAGACTATAAACTAATAGAAAGGGGGAAAAAGAGCAAGAAGGAAAGGAGATTACAAATATAAAGAATGTGGAGATAGATTCGGGAGATGTTGAGTATAGTTGTTCATCCAACCCTAAACTTAAGTTGTGATCTGGCAAAGAAATTCTGCCTCATCTCCCTCTTAAAGGAACGTCCTTTAATTCTGAGACTACAACATCTGATCCTAGACTCTCCCAAAAGTGGAAACATTCTCTCCACATCCACTCGATATGAAAATAACCGAGCTCTGTATTAAAGAACTGAACAACCACGTAGCAATGCAATAAATGGTCTTGCCCCAATACCTCATCGTCGGTGAAAAGTACTGCTGGTGGAGTGATGCCATTTTTCTTTGCCATGAATCGAATTATTGATTCAGCTTCCTTAACCCTTCCCTTGGACAGTAGCCAGCGTGGAGATTCAGGAATAAACCTAGAATTAAACAAGGTATTCTGTAACAGAATTCTTGAAGCATCAAAGGACATGAAATTAATCCCACTACATTCTTGTTTAAGAAAGAATTGCAGATGCTGGAAAAATCGAAGGTAGACAAAAATGCTGGAGAAACTCAGCGGGTGAGGCAGCATGTTTCGGGTCGAGACCTTTCTTCAGACTGATGTGGGGGTGGGGGTGCGAGAAGAAGAAAGGAAGAGGCGGAGACAGTAGGCTGTGGGAGAGCTGGGGAGGGGAAGGAGGGAGAAAGCAAGGACTAACTTAAATTGGAGAAGTCAATGTTCATACTGCTGGGGTGTAAACTGCCCAAGCGAAATATGAAGTGCTGCTCCTCCAATTTGCGGTGGGACTCACTCTGGCTTTGGAGAAGACCCAGGACAGAGGATGTCCCTATATTATTGTTTAAGAAAGAATTGCAGATGCTGGAAAAATCGAAGGTAGACAAGAATGCTGGAGAAACTCAGTGGGTGAGATAGCATCTATGGGGCGAAGGAATAGGTGATGTTTCGGATCGCGACCCTTCTTCAGACTGATGTGGGGGGGGGGGGGGGCGGGAAGAAGAAAGGAAGAGGCGGAGACAGTAGGCTGTGGGAGAGCTGGTGAGGGGAAGGAGGGAGAAAGCAAGGACTAACTGAAATTGGAGAAGTCAATGTTCATATTGCTGGGTTGTAAACTGCCCAAGCGAAATACTAAGTGCTGATCCTCCAATTTGTGGTGGGACTCACTCTGGCCATGGAGAAGGCCCAGGACAGAAAGGTCGGATTTGGAATGGGAGGGGGAGTTGAAATGCTGGGCCACTGGGAGATTGGGTTGGTTAATGCGAACCGAGCGGGGGTGTTGGGCGAAGCGATCGCCAAGCCTGCGCTTGGTCTCACAGATGTAGAGCAGTTGACACCTAGAGCAGCGGATGCAATAGATGAGGTTGGAGGAGGTGAAGGTGAACCTCTGCCTCACCTGGAAAGACTGCTTGGGTCCTTGGATGGAGTCGAGGGGGGAGGTAAAGCGACAAGTGTGGCATTTCCTGCGGTTGCAAGGGAAAGTACTGGGGGAGGGGGTGGTTTGGGTGGGAAGGGACGATTTGACCAGGGAGTTATGGAGGGAGCGGTCTCTGTGGAAAGCCGAAAGGGGAGGAGATGGAAAGATGTGGCCAGTGATGGGATCCTGTTGGAGGTGGCGAAAATGTCGGAGGATTATCTGTTGTATGTGACGGCTGGTGGGGTGGAAGGTGAGGACAAGGGGACTCTGTCCGTGTTATGAGTGGGGGGGATGGGGAGTGAGAGCGGAGCTACGGGATATAGAGGAGACCCTGGTAAGAGCCTCATCTATAGTCGAAGAGGGGAACCCCCGTTCCCTAAAGAATGAGGTCATCTCCGATGTCCTGGTTTGGAACACCTCATCCTGTGGGCAGATGCGGCGTACACTGAGGAATTGGGAGTAGCGTATAGAGTCCTTACAGGAAGCAGGGTGGGAAGAAGTGTAGTCCAGATAGCCATGGAAGTCAGTGGGTTTGTAGTAGATGTCGGTCAGTAGTCTATAACCTGCGATGGAGATAGTGAGATCCAGAAACGGTGGTGAGATGTCGGAAATGGTCCAGGTGAATTTCAGTGCCTGATGGAAGTTGCTGGTGAAATGGATGAAGTCAGTGAGTTCTGCATGGGTGCAGGAGGTAGCAATAATGCAGTTGTTAATGTAGCGAAGGTAGAGTTTGGGGATAGGGTCACGGTACGCCTTGAACAAGGATTGTTCTCCGCTGCCCACCAGCAGGCCGCAGCCGCCACCTTATCTAAGTCCTCGGCACAGCACCGGGCCTGAAGTCTCCATGCTGCAGACCCACCCTCACACTACGGGTTTGACTGCGCTGGATCCTAGTGCCCCCCCCAACACAGGGAACCTCAGTGGTTGTTCCATGTGACCCCAGCTCCTCCCCACCCACACTATAGTCCTCATACCCCACTCCTTCCTGACCACCCATCACCCCCCTACCAGACAACGCCTCAGTCCATTCAACTGGCTTCCTCCAGCCACAACCCCCATCCTTGCCATGTGTTCACCATCCCCCCTGACCTCCCCCTCTCTGATACCAAATGGTCTGTCCTCAACAGAGGCCTCACCTTTGTTTCCCTCCGCCCCCACCTCAATGAGTTCTGCGTCTGCCACGATTTGGAGCTCTTATTCCTTCACCTCTGCATTTAAACGTTTTTCCATGGGAAAGAGTCCACACCCCCCAGTGATGACCCATTCTCCCGTCTCCAACAGACCCCCTCCTCTTGGACTCCCCCTCATGGCCATCTACCTGCTTTAGACCTTTTTATTTTAAACTGCTGGCAGGACAACAACCGCCACAACTTCTCCATTCCCCTTTCTCATCCTAACCACTCCCCCCTTGAATGCACAGCCGTCCACTCACACTTCAACAATCCCGACTGGGTGATCAAACCTGCCGACAAGGGAGGTGCCGCGGTAGTCTGGCGCGCTGACCTTTACGGGTCTGAGGCCAGGCGCCAACTCTCAGACACCTGCTCCTACTTATCCTTGGACCATGACCCCACAGAAGAGCACCAGGCCATTATCTCAAACACCATCACTGGCTTCATCACTTCCAGCTCCCTGCCCTCCCAAGCCTCCAACCTCATAGTTCCCCAGCCCCGCATGGCCCGATTTTACCTTCTCCCCAAAATCCACAAACCTGACTACCCTGGCAGACCTATTGTTTCTGCTTGTTCTTGTCCCACCAAACTTATTTCCACATACCTCGACTCCATCCTATCCCCCCTGATCAAATCCCTCCCAACCTATGTCCAAGACACCTCACACATTCTTCGACTCCTCCAGGACTTCTGTTTTGCAGGCCCCCACTCCCTCATCTTCCCCATGGATATCCAGTCACTCTACACCTCCTTTCCCCATCAGGAGGGTCTTAAAGCCCTCCGTTTCTTCCTCAACCGCAGAACCATCCAATCCCCATCTACAAATACTCTCCTCCGCCTAGCGGAGCTGGTCCTTACCCTCAACAACTTTTCCTTTGGCTCCTCCCATTTCCTCCAAATCCAAGGTCTAGCCATGGGCACGCGCATGGGCCCCAGCTATGCCTGCCTCTTTGTCGGGTATGTCGAACAATCATTGTTCAAGGCGTACCGTGACCCTATCCCCGAACTCTACCTCTGCTACATTGACGACTGCATTGGTGTTCCAAACCAGGGCATCAGAGATGTCCGCATACTTTAGGGAACGGGGGTTCCCCTCTTCGACTATAGATGAGGCTCTCATCAGGATTTCTTCCATACCCCGTAACACTGCTCTCACTCCCCATCCCCCCACTCTTAACATGGACAGTCCTCCTAGTCCTCACCTTCCACCCCACTAGCCGTTACATACAACAAATAATTCTCCGTCATTTTCACCACCTCCAACGTGACCCCACCACTCGCCACATCTTCCCATCTCCTTCCCTGTCTGCTTTCCGCAAAGACCGCTGCCTCCGTAACTCCCAGGTCAATTCGTCCCTTCCCACCCGTACCACCCCCTCCCCGGGCACTTTCCCTTGCAACCGCAAGAAATGCTACACTTGTCGCTTTACCTCCCCCCTTGACTCCATTCAAGAACCCAAGCAGTCGTTCCAGGTCGACAGAGGTTTACCTGCACCTCCTCCAATCTCATCTATTGCATCTGCTGCTCTAGATGCCAGCTGATCTACATCGGTGAGACCAAGCTTCGCCGAACACCTCTGCTCGATCCGCAATAACCAACCTGATCTCCCGGTGGCTCAGCACTTCAACTCCCCCTCCCATTCCGAATCTGACATTTCTGTCCTGGGCCTCCTCCATGGCCAGAGTGAGGACCACCGGAAATTTGAGGAGTAGCACCTCATATTTCGCTTGGGCAGTTTATACCCCAGCGGCATGAACATTGACTTCTCCAATTTCAGGTAGTCCTCACTGTCTCCTCCCCTTCTCAGCTCTCCCTCAGCCCTCTGGCTCCTCCTCTTCCTTTCTTCTTCCCACCCCCCCCCCCCCCCCCCCCCCCCCCCCCCATCCTACATCAGTCTGAACAACGGTTTCAGCCCAAAATGTTGCCTATTTCCTTCGCTCCATAGATACTGCCACACCTGCTGAGTTTCTCCAGCACTTTTGTCTACCTTTGATTTTCCAGCATCTGCAGTTCTTTCTCAAACATGCTGCCTCAACACCTGACTTTCCCGGCATTTTTGTCTACCTACCGCTATATTCTTAACAATATGATACGATAAAATTTTATTCATCCCCATGGGGGAAATTGATCTGCCAACAGTCATAACACACAAGGTACATGAAAACATGAAATTAACAATAAATTAAAGGTGAGAAAAATAATAAAAAGACTAACGACCGTTGGCTGGCTGCCGTGTGCACAGCGCCTTAACCGGGACAAATGAACAAGCAAACAAACGGACGCAGGCTTATCTCCTGGGCAGAGGAATCTAAACGAGAGACCAGGACAATAAGAGTGGCACAGGGGCGCAACTGGTAGAGCTGCTGCCTCACAGTGCCAGAGACCCCAGTATGGTCCTGACATCTGGTCTGTCTGAGTGGAGATTGCATGAATCCTGTATGTCTTTGGAGTGTGGGAGGAAACCGGAGAACCCAGAGAAAACCCACACGGTCACAGGGAGAATGTACAAACTCCGTACAGACAGCACTCATAGTGAGGATCAAACCAAGGTCTCTGGCTCTGTAAGGCAACAACTCTACCGCTGCACCACCGTGCTGCCCTGATGGGACATATCCCAGGTTATTGAAAGAGGAGATTGCAGGAGCCTTGACAAAGATCTTTGCATCTTCTCTAGCCGCAGACGGGGTCCTGGAGGACAGGAGAGGAGCTAATGTCACCTTACAGCACCATCTCTGACACCTCTCTCCCTGTTCTTGATTTCTCCATCTCCAACACAGTGGACAGACTATCGACTGGCAGGTGATAGGTTGAAATGTGTAGGAAGGAACTGTAGGTGCTGGTTTACACCAAAGATAGACACATAATGGTGGAGTAACTCAGCGGGACAGACAGCATCTCTAGAGAGAAGGAATGGGTGATTTACAGGTCGAGACCTATCTTCAGACAGATACAGGTGAGGGGGTTTTTCGATGGTCATATTTTGGTATCTTGATCAGAATTTATCCCAGTGACACCAGCATTGTAAGGTCATTACCTACTGATTAATTGGGTTGCAGGTTGAAAGTTCTACATACCACCACAAAGGAATGTACAGCAAACTGATCAGGCTCAGGATCAATATCAACATTCTCCATCCTCTCACGAAATAGGCAATAAAAGGCAGCATCATGTAACCCACGGCATAAAAACAGCCAATTCCAAGTGTAGAGTATGTAATTCGAATGGATTTCTGTAGAAGTTCAGATCCTGCAAGAGAATATAACAAGGTTCAGTGATTCGTGAGTTCATTTTCATTCACTGCCCCTCAGGAACTTTTATATTCAACTAAAAGTTGCCAACATTAAATTACCTGCTTAACCACAAACCAAGCCATTTGAAGCTTGAAGAATTCCACCTTAATGAGGCCACTTATCAAACAGCACCAAGATGTATTAAAAAGCAGCACATAATAGAGAACAAAGTTTTATTTTTAATCATGTGTCAGGGCATTTGAATGTCTCTGACAACATCTAGCCTCTTTGATAATGGTTTAATGATACATTTTTTAATCATGTGTACCAAATTGCAGTGGAATTCATTTTCTCCATATTGATCAGTAAGATATTGCCATACATAATAGCCCGACACGGTGGCGCAGCGGTAGAGTTCCTGCCTTCTAGTGCTTTCAGAGTCGGAGACACGGGTTCAATCCTGACTAAGGATGCTGTCTGTACGGAGTTTGTATGTTCTACCTGTGATAGCGTGTATTTTCTCCGAGAGATCTGATCGCAATCAAAACTGAATAATTAAATGTAGAAAAAGAGCGAAGAAATAGCATGAATGTAACTTCCATGAATGAAACTTACCAAGCACAAACGCAGTCACATAGTTTGAAATCTCACCGATGCCTCTGAGGAAATTGATCAGGCAGAAGATTTCCCAGCTGGGTGACAATGTGATAAGCAGATTGAATAAAATCTGTACCCCCATAGTTCCAAACAAAACAATCTTCCTCCCAAACCTGGAAAACAGAATAAAGCTTTCAATTATATACAGAACTGCACGCTTACTGACCAAAGTATCCACGTAAACATATGCATGTATTTGAACACATTCAGCTTAGTTTAGTTATGAGACACAGCATGGAAACAGGCCTCGTTTGATAAGGTCCCACATAGGAGATTAGTGGGCAAAATGAGGGCACATGGTATTGGGGGTAGAGTGCGGACATAGATAGAGAAGTGGTTGGCAGACAGGAAACAAAGAGTAGGGATTAACTGGTCCATTTCAGAATGACAGGAAGTGACTAGTGGGGTACAGCAAGGCTCGGTGCTGGGACCGCAACTATTTACAATATACATCAATGATTTTGATGAAGCGATTCAAAGTAATATTAGCAAATTTGCAGATGATACAAAGCTGGGTGGCAGTGTGAACCGTGAGGTGGATGCTATGAGAATGCAGGGTGACTTGGACATGTTGGGGGAGTGGGCAGATGCATGGCAGATGAAGTTTAATGCGGATAAATGTGAGGTTGTCCACTGGTAGCAAAAACAGGAAGGCAGATTACTATCTAAATGGTGTCAAGTTGGGAAAAGGAAGTACAACAGGATCTGGGGGTCCTTGTACATCAGTCTATGAAAGTAAGCATGCAGGTACAGCAGGCAGTGAAGAAAGCGAATGGCATGTTGGCCTTTATAACATGAGGAATCGAATATAGGAGCAAAGAGGTCCTTCTGCAGTTGTACAAAGCCCTAGTGAGACCAAACCTGGAGTATTGTGCGCAGTTTTGGTCCCCTAATTTGAGGAAGGACATTCTTGCTATTGAGGGAGTGCAGCGTAGGTTTACAAGGTTAATTCCCGGGATGGCGGGACTGTCATATGCTGAGAGAATGGAGCAACTGGGCTTGTACACTGGAGTTTAGGAGGATGAGAGGGTATCTCATTGAAACATATATGATTGTTAAGGGTTTGACACGCTAGAGGCAGGAAACATGTTCCCGATGTTGGGGGAGTTCAGAAACTAGGCCACAGTTTAAGAATAAGGATAAGCCATTTAGAACGGAGACGAGGAAACACTTTTTCTCACAAGGAGTGGTGAGTCTGTGGAATTCTCTGCCTCAGATGGCAGTGGAGACAGGTTCTCGGGATGCTTTCAAGAGAGAGCTGATAGGGCTCTTAAAAATAGCGCAGTCAGGGGATATGGGGAGAAGGCAGGAACAGGGTACTGATTGGGGATGATCAACCATGATCACATTGAATGCCGGTGCTGGCCTACTCCTGCACCTATTGTCTATTATCTTTCGGTCCACCGAGTTCATGCTGACCAGCAATCGCCATACATTAGTTTTATCCTACACACTCGGGACCACTTGCCGAAGACAATTAACTTACAAACCTGCACGTCTTTGGTAGGAAACTGGAGCAATCGGCAAAAACAACGCATGCACGGGGAGAACGTACAAACTCCATGCAGACAGCACCCATGGTCGGGATCGAACCTGGGTGTCCGGCACTGAAACGCAGCAACTCTAGCACTGCGCCTCTGTGCCACCCCTAAGATTTGTTAAGGTAAGTATATTATAAACAGGTGTACAGTAGAGATTATGTTGACTGGTTGCATCATGGCCTGTTTTAGCAACTTGAATGCCCAGGAGCAAAGAAGACTGCAAATGTTGTGAACACTGCCCTGTCCATCACAGGTTCTGATCTCCCCCACCTTCAAAGGGATTTTACCGGATCAGAAATTCTCATTTCACCCCTGCCATCACGAAGAAGGTACAGGAGCCTGAAACTGCAACTTTCAGGTTCAGGAGCAGCTTCTTCCCTACTGCCATCAGGCTATTAAATGCCACAATCTCAAATAAGCTCTGAACTTCAGTGACTATTATTGTTATTATTGCACTATTTTGGTTTGTTTGTTTTTTATGTGTATGACTAAGTGGGACCCGTTGGGTCCCAGCATCACACGGTAGGGCTGGTCCCCCAACGCAATATTCCACCTCTCCACTAATTCCAATATTGGTGGCCAGTGGGGGGGCTTTCTGGAGCGCTAGTATGGGTGTTGTGCGCTGAAGAGACTGGTTTCCAGAGGGCTAGTATGGACATTGTGGGCCGAATGGATTCTTGGGCTGGCGGCTCAGTCACTCAAGCCTGTTGTGTTGGCAGCTCACTCACTCACGGCTGGTGGGCTGGCAGTTGACTCACGGCTATTCCTTGAAATTCCATTTCAAGCAGGGTGGCGGGCCACCAAATTCAAGTGCAGTTTCATACCACTTCAAGCAGGTGCAAGGCCACTAATGACAGTGAGTCGTGACCTCTCCATCCCCCATCTTGCAGAGACTGAGCCACGCCCACATTTCCGGGTTTTATAGTCCCTCCCCCTCCCACCAGAAGGGGCGTGGCCTTCATTGCGTGATTGACAGGAGAGAGAATCTCAACATTTAAAAAAAACTAATAACTCTTTTATTTTTCATCAATGGGAAAAATCCTCGGCACCTGATGAGTGGAGGGGGACTTTGAGTAAGATGGCCAAAAATCACAGCCCTACATGGTAGCGTTTTTTCCTAAATCAATATAACGCGCAAACAGGAAGTGGTCAAGATTAAATTTTAATTATATATAGAAGGCAAGGCAGCTTTAATTAGGCAAGGCAGCTTTAATTAGGCAAGGCAGCTCTCGCACCTTCAAACCAAAGGCATCACAGCTTCAGCACTTTCCAACCAAAGACCACACAGCTTCAGTACTTTCAAACCAAAGGCTAGACAGCTTCAGCACTTTCAAGCCAAAGGCTACACAGCTTCAGCACTTTCAAACCAAAGGCAACACAGCTCTTGCTCCCCATCTTGCAGAGAACTCCACACTTCCGGGTTTTAAAGTCCCTCCAGCAGGGGCGTGGCCTTCAGGAGAGAGAATCTCAACATTTTTTAAACACTAATAACTCTTTTATTGTTCATCGATAGAAGAAATCCTCTTGTCCTACGCAGCAGAGGGGGTCTCTGAGTAAGATGGGCAAAAATCACAGCCGTAAGTGACAGCGTTTTTTCTAAAATCAATATACAGAGCAACAGGAAGCGGTCAAGATGAGAGTTTTAGTAATATAGATAGATAGATATATATGTGTGTGTGTGTGTTTATATATATATATACTAGACCAAGTGCAGACCCGTTGGGTCTGTTCCCCGAACATGCGGTAGAGGGAGGGAGGGGGGAGAGAGGGAGGGAGGAGGGAGAGAGGGAGGGGGGAGAGAGGGAGGGAGGGGGGAGAGAGGGAGGGAGGGGGGAGGGAGGGGGGGGAGGGAAGGAGGGAGAGGGACAGGGAGGGGAGGGACAGGAAGGGGAGGGACAGGAAGGGGGGAGAGGGAGAGGGGAGGGGGGAGGGGGGAGGGGGAAGGAGGGAGGGGGGGGGAGAGTGAGGGGGAAGGAGGGCGGGGGAGAGGGGGGAGATACGGAGGGGGGACCGGGAGGGAGGGGATAGAGAGGGGGGGGGAAGGGAGGGGTAGAGGTGGGGGGGGGAAGGGAGGGGTAGAGGTGGGGGGGGGAAGGGAGGGGTAGAGGTGGGGGGGGAAGGGAGGGGTAGAGGTGGGGGGGAAGGGAGGGGTAGAGGTGGGGGGGAAGGGAGGGGTAGAGGTGGGGGGAAGGGAGGGTGTGAGATGGGAGAGAGGGGGAGGGGAGAGGGGGGGGAAGAGGGGAAAGGGGGTACAGAGGGGGAGGGAGGGAGAGAGGGTTGAAAGGGGGGAAGAATGGGTAGGGAGGGGGAGAGAGGTGCAGATGGGGGAGTGGGTGGAGAGAGGGGGGAAGGGATGGGAGAGAGGAACGGACGAGAGGAAGGGGGAGAGGGAGCGTGAGGGGGCGGAGAGGGAGCGGATGGGGTAGAGGGAGTGGGGAGAATTTGAGGGGTGGGGTGCGCATCGTCAGAGGTGAGGGCTGGTTCTTGAACGCAATAATCACTCGCTCTCTCGTGGCGGCGTGTGTTTTTCAAAGGCCTTGCGAGCGACGCGACTGGCAGCAGGAGGGAGAGGGTGGGGGAGGCTCCAGGCTGCAGGATTCAGGCCCCGGGGTGTGGGTGGGGGAGGAGAAGGGATGTGTAGATTAGGAGGAGGGGGCGAGGGGGAAGCGATCGGGCAGCCGAGCACGCGTCAACGAAACGACATCAGCGTCCTAAGTGCAGAGGTCTTGAGGATGGGGGAGAGAGGTAAAATGGGGAGGATGGGGCTGGATACCGTTTTTTCAACGGTTATCCCAAATGGAGCACCTCTTGCGGAGGTTGTTTCCCCAGGGCACACTCCAAGAGCAGGAGTGGTGTCGGCGGTAGGCTGGAGAAGAGGCCACGCCAGCAACACCTAGTAAATGGCTGCTTGATAGCACCCTCATTGATGAGGCGCGTGCCATGGGTCAGCTGAGTTCTGACCCCGACTCTGACGGCGAGTTCAATCCAGGCGAAGAACGGCAGCTGCCAAATGTCCCATCCCTGGCAGTACGATTCGCTGTCTCGTCAGAGTCAGGAGAACCACTGGGAGATGAGTTGGCTTCCACGATAAATTACTTAGTCTCCCATCAGCTACAGGAGCTCACGATGGATGAGACCGCAAAGAAACACGAGACCCCGGGGAACTGCGAGTTACTCAAGGTGCCGGCTGTAAACCAGGTGATATGGCGTCAGGTGGACATGCGTGCCCAGGAAATGAAGCTGCTGTCCAAGACGCAGGAAGGTTAAGCCACTGGAGGTCGACAAATCTGAGGAAAGGTATCCCTACAAAAGAGATGCAGATTCCGGGTTTGGACCAGCAACAAGCCGGCCGTCGACTCAGATGCGCAGCTGGCGCTCTGTAGCAGGGCCACGGATGAACAGAGCTTCATCAGTTTGGCGACAATGCATCCTATGCCTTCATCGGCAGTGGGCAGTTCACTGAAGCTGGTGGTACCATAACAGCTGGGCACAGGTTCCACGCACCCTGCCAGTCCTAATCAACAAGGTGGGTCTGGCACTCCGAAACGTGGGTAAGTGGACCATTCACAAGTTGGTAATATTTACACTTGTTTGAGCAACATACAAACGATAAAAGCTTTGCCATCAGCTGAGACACAATAATAGCATTCCAAGCTAAGGCTGGAATTAGAGCCAGAATTGTCATTTCAAGACAGGCTCTAAATTGGGCAGAGTGATCATGCAAAGCACCCATGCAATGATGGCAGGAGTGGCATGTTCATTATGCAAAATGGAGAATGTCGTTTAACTGTATTAATAACAGTAAAACATTGCAAAATGGGATAAATTATATTCCAAGGTTATTTAAACAATTATAAAATAGGTGTTTGAACTCAAAGTTCGAAAACACTTGTTATGTTTGGCTGGATGAGATTCTGACACTTGATTTGTAAAACCACCGGTTCAGTCTCAAACTATACTTGAGAAATTGGACATCCATCCAGCTAACTTTAAGTTGTTACCAATTAGACTTGTTGGTAATTGTTGGGATGTATCTTTAACTATTGATTAGTTCTGATTCCGATTTGGGGCACCAGATTGGAGTTAATTAAAACATGTCATGAAGCTGAATTCTATTCATCTAGAGTATTGGCAAGATAGTAGCTGTGATTCAGCTGTGCAAATCGAAATTTGCAATCTCTCTAATGAGCATGTGGTTGATTGTTAGCAGGCTTATGCAAGGACCAGCTGAAGCTACCAAAGTCACAATGATGAACAAACAGTATTCAGCATTGCTCCAGCTAAGAGTTCTAAAATGGGAAAATTGAAGATTTGCATGAGTTGCCAAGTCTTCAGTTCTTGGTATAACCTAGCTAAAGACACTAGAAGCATCCCATGGGTAAAGGGCTATTGAGCAAATACATAATCTACAAGCCCAACTTCAAGTTGATACACTACGGTGGTGGCAGAAGTTAGCCACATGGCAGTCAAGTAAAGTATCCGGTAATATTTACCTAATTCCTTGCCACGGGTGTATCATCAAGTTCCGATTCAGGACAACACAGAATAGTGTTGAATCCCAAAGTATTTATAAAATATGGTTCATGCTTTTCATTGATTGCAGAAATATGTGGTAACAGTGGTGAGAGATAGACTCTCGACACAAGAAGGAGGAATGTTTCTTTTATGCTTTCTCCTTTTTTGCCTCATCAGACAAGTCTTGAAATAAAGTCAGCAAGATCTCGCTTTAGTTTTCGTACTATCTGTCTGGCTGTGCAGCCATGCTTCCTGCTTCCGTCAGGCATGATAATACAACCATATAAGGTTACTTTAAAAAACGAAAACTTTGCTTGTTCAAACAGTGAGTTAGGAAACCAGCCTCTGTATAATAAATATTATTGATTTACACATTCTGAATGCACATGCAGGTGCTCACTGCAGATTGTAGGGAGAGCACCAAAAAAGCAGTACATTCCTATTCAGGATATTGGAAAGGGGTTTGTTTCATGTTAATGTTACATTTAATCTGGTACAGATTACTGACGTTTTCCAGTCGGGTTTTTTCAACCCCGGATATCGAGTTGCAAACGATGTCTCTAACACAAGTTTCTCCCAGTACACGTATACGTAATATGGGATATTGACATTGGGTTAACAATTTTTCACCAGAGCCAGCTACATTCTTAATCATGACACTAGGATCAGCACAGCGAGGCAGACATTGCAGAAGCTGCGTCTAGATAGGATGGAAATGGCTGCAGATGCCATTACGTTTTACATTCTGATCGACACAAGCAGAGCAGACCAAGGGTGGCAGAATTTAAGATCGTATTGCGACATACCCCCCGGACTCACGTCTATGTGTGAGGGCAGGTTTGCCATATTATATCAAGGCCACTAGAACCCTACGAGGTGTGGAACCAGCATTCGGTTTAGCCACAAACAGTCACACAAGGGATAGTCAGTTCAGACTATTTCAATGTGGCTGAAGCAGGTTCTGGTTTTATGCACGTATAGACACTGACGAGTTTATATCTCATTCCATCAGGACGGTATCAACGTCAGCGGTCAGGACAATGGACGTTCTCATCAGCCATATCCTCGCGACCGCATGATGGTCAAGTGAATGCATTTCAATTTTTTTTTTACCATAGGCTGATTGCTGACCAGGGCTGTTTTGCCCATTCTGTTTTGCGTTCACTTTAGCCTCTCCTGACATAGAGGGGTTGCTATTGATTGCTTTATTCACATAAGCCATTAATACATTTCAATCAATGTTATGCTTAATGCATTGTTGATTATTCACTCATTCTGAGTCAATCGATGCAGTGAGATGCCTGGATTTGAATCTGCGGCATGAAATCACAGAGCTTTGAACTCTTCACGGAATCACTCACGTGACTCCGAAGTAAAATAGTAAGATTAAACAGGGGGATGGGTACAAGAGCAGAGAGGCAGGGGGTGTAAAATGAGGGAGGAAGCAATAGGTAGCAAGGTGAAAAGTAAAAGTGGCAGGCAGACAAAACCAGGGCAAAAATCAAAAAGGGCCACTTTTCAACATAATTGTATAAGGGGTAAGAGCGTTGTAAAAACAAGCCTGAAGGATTTGTGTCTCAATGCAAGGAGTATTCGTAATAAGGTGGATGAGTTGAACGTGCAGATAGCCATTAATGATTATAGAAACATAGAAACATAGAAATTAGGTGCAGGAGTAGGCCATTCGGCCCTTCGAGCCTGCACCGCCATTCAATATGATCATGGCTGATCATCCAACTCAGTATCCCGTACCTGCCTTCTCTCCATACCCTCTGATCCCCTTAGCCACAAGGGCCACATCTAACTCCCTCTTAAATATAGCCAATGAACTGGCCTCGACTACCCTCTGTGGCAGGGAGTTCCAGAGATTCACCACCCTCTGTGTGAAAAAAGTTCTTCTCATCTCGGTTTTAAAGGATTTCCCCCTTATCCTTAAGCTGTGACCCCTTGTCCTGGACTTCCCCAACATCGGGAGCAATCTTCCTGCATCTAGCCTGTCCAACCCCTTAAGAATTTTGTAAGTTTCTATAAGATCCCCTCTCAATCTCCTAAATTCTAGAGAGTATAAACCAAGTCTATCCAGTCTTTCTTCATAAGACAGTCCTGACATCCCAGGAATCATGATATAGTTGGGATCACGGAGACATGGCTCCAGGGTGACCAAGGCTGGGAGCTGAACATCCAGGGATATTCAATATTCAGGAGGGATAGAGAGAAAGGAAAAGGAGGTGGGGTAGCGTTGCTGGTTAGAGAGGAGATTAACGCAATGGAAAGGAAGGACATTAGTTTGGAGGATGTGGAATCAGTATGGGTAGAGCTGCGAAACACTAAGGGGCAGAAAACACTGGTGGGTGTTGTGTACAGGCCACCTAACAGTAGTAGTGAAGTTGGAGATGGTATCAAACAGGAAATTAGAAATGCGTGCGACAAAGGCAAAACGGTTATAATGGGTGACTTCAATCTGCATATAGATTGGGTGAATCAAATTGGCAGGGGTGCTGAGGAAGAGGATTTCTTGGAATGTATGCGGGATAGTTATCTAAATCAACATGTAGAGGAACCAACGAGAGAGCAGGCTATTTTAGACTGGGTATTGGGTAATGAGGAAGGGTTAGTTAGCAGTCTTGTTGTACGTGCCCCCTTGGGCAAGAGTGACCATAATATGGTTGAGTTCTTCATTAGGATGGAGAGTGCCATTGTTAATTCAGAAACAATGGTTCTGAACTTAAAGAAAGGTAACTTTGAGGGTATGAGACGTGAATTGGCCAAGATTGACTGGCAATTAATTCTAAAAGGGTTGACGGTGGATATGCAATGGAAGACATTTGAAGACTGCATGGATGAACTACAAAAATTGTTCATCCCAGTTTGACAAACGAATAAATCGAGGAAGGTAGTGCATCCGTGGATAACAAGGGAAATCAGGGATAGTATCAAAGCGAAGGATGATGCATACAAATTAGCTAGAAAAAGCAGCATACCAGAGGACTGGGAGAAATTCAGAGACAAGCAGAGGAAGACAAAGGGCTTAATTAGGAAAGGAAAAATAGATTATGAAAGAAAACTGGCAGGGAACATAAAAACTGACTGCAAAAGTTTTTATAGATATGTGAAAAGAAAGAGATTAGTTAAAACAAATGTAGGTCCCTTGCAGTCAGAAACAGGTGAGTTGATCATGGGGAACAAGGATATGGCGGACCAATTGAATAACTACTTTCGTTCCGTCTTCACTAAGGAAGACATAAATAATCTGCCGGAAATAGCAGGGGACCGCGAGTCAAAGGAGTTGGAGGAATTGAGTGAAATCCAGGTTAGTCGGGAAGTGGTGTTGGGTAAATTGAATGGATTAAAGGCCGATAAATCCCCAGGGCCAGATAGGCTACATCCCAGAGTACTTAAGGAAGTAGCTCCAGAAATAGTGGATGCATTAGTAATAATCTTTCAGAACTCTTTAGATTCTGGAGTAGTTCCTGAGGATTGGCGGGTAGCAAACGTAACCCCACTTTTTAAGAAAGGAGGGAGAGAGAAAACGGGGAATTACAGACCAGTTAGTATAACATCGGTAGTGGGGAAACTGCTAGAGTCAGTTATTAAAGATGGGATAGCAGCACATTTGGAAAGTGGTGAAATCATTGGACAAAGTCAGCATGGATTTATGAAAGGTAAATCATGTCTGACGAATCTTATAGAATTTTTCGAGGATGTAACTAGTAGCGTGGATAGGGGAGAACCAGTGGATGTGGTGTATCTGGACTTCCAGAAGGCTTTTGACAAGGTCCCACATAAGAGATTAGTATACAAACTTAAAGCACACGGCATTGGGGGTTCAGTATTGATGTGGATAGAGAATGGCTGGCAAACAGGAAGCAAAGATTAGGAGTAAACGGGTCCTTTTCACAATGGCGGGCAGTGACTAGTGGGGTACCGCAAGGATCAGTGCTGGGACCCCAGCTATTTACAATATATATTAATGATCTGGATGAGGGAATTGAAGGCAATATCCAAGTTTGCGGATGACACTAAGCTGGGGGGCAGTGTTAGCTGTGAGGAGGATGCTAGGAGACTGCAAGGTGACTTGGATAGGCTGGGTGAGTGGGCAAATGTTTGGCAGATGCAGTATAATGTGGATAAATGTGAGGTTATCCATTTTGGTGGCAAAAACAGGAAAGCAGACTATTATCTAAATGGTGGCCGATTAGGAAAAGGGGAGATGCAGCGAGACCTGGGTATCATGGTACACCAGTCATTGAAAGTAGGCATGCAGGTGCAGCAGGCAGTGAAGAAAGCGAATGGTATGTTAGCTTTCATAGCAAAAGGATTTAAGTATAGGAGCAGGGAGGTTTTACTGCAGTTGTACAGGGTCTTGGTGAGACCACACCTGGAGTATTGCGTACAGTTTTGGTCTCCAAATCTGAGGAAGGACATTATTGCCATAGAGGGAGTGCAGAGAAGGTTCACCAGACTGATTCCTGGGATGTCAGGACTGTCTTATGAAGAAAGACTGGATAGACTTGGTTTATACTCTAGAATTTAGGAGATTGAGAGGGGATCTTATAGAAACTTACAAAATTCTTAAGGGGTTGGGCAGGCTAGATGCAGGAAGATTGTTCCCGATGTTGGGTAAGTCCAGGACAAGGGGTCACAACTTAAGGATAAGGGGGAAATCCTTTAAAACCGAGATGAGAAAAACTTTTTTCACACAGAGAGTGGTGAATCTCTGCCACAGAGGGTAGTTGAGGCCAGTTCATTGGCTATATTTAAGAGGGAGTTAAATGTGGCCCTTGTGGCTAAGGGGATCAGAGGGTATGGAGAGAAGGCAGGTACGGGATACTGAGTTGGATGATCAGCCATGATCATGTTGAATGGCGGTGCAGGCTCGAAGGGCCGAATGGCCTACTCCTGCACCTAATTTCTATAGAAATTATATAGAGTTATATAGAGTTTGATAGAGCTCTTTGAAATGATGAGAGGGATAGACAGAGTTGACGTGGATAAGCTTTTCCCACTGAGAGTAGGGAAGATTCAAACAAGGGGACATGACTTGAGAATTAAGGGACAGAAGTTTAGGGGTAACATGAGGGGGAACTTCTTTACTCAGAGAGTGGTGGCTGTGTGGAATGAGCTTCCAGTGAAGGTGGTGGAGGCAGGTTTGTTTTTATCATTTAAAAATAAATTGGATAGTTATATGGACGGGAAAGGAATGGAGGGTTATGGTCTGAGCGCAGGTATATGGGACTAGGGGAGAATACGTGTTCGGCACGGAATAGAAGGGTCGAGATGACCTGTTTCCGTGCTGTAATTGTTATATGGTTATATGGTTAAAAGCATCGTACTAAATGTGCATATTCTGTTGTGCTGCTGCAAGTAAGAATTTCATTGCTCTATCTGGGACATATATATAATTAAATGTCTAAACTTGAGCACTTCCTGTTGCACTGCATATTGATTTTAGAAAAAGATGCCACTTACGGCTGTGATTTTTGGCCATCTTACTCAGAGTCCCCCTCCAGCTGTCAGGGCAAGATAATTTTTCCCATCGATGAAAAATAAAAGACTTATTAATGTTTAAAAAGTGTTGAGATTCTCTCTCCTGTTAATCACACCATGAAGGCCACGCCCCTTCCGGTGGGAGGGGGGAGGGACTATAAAACCCGGAAGTGTGGATGTGCCTTCGTTGCTTCAAGATGGGGAGTGAGAGGTCACGACTCTCAGTCTGAGCTGTGAATCAACTGAACACTGAACACGTGTCTACAAAACTGTGAGTGTGGTTTTACTGACCTGTGAGTGCCCTTAATGTGGTTCGAAAATTAAATTTTAAAATGAAAATGTGGTTGGTTTGAAACAAAAATGTGATTGGTTTGAAAAGAAAATGTGGTTGGTTTGAAAAGAAAATGTGGTTAGTTTGAAAAGAAAATGGTTGGTTTGAAAAGAAAATGTGGTTGGTTTGAAAAGAAAATGTGGTTGGTTTGTAAATGAACATATGGTTGGTTTGAAAATGAAAATTAGGTTTGTTTGAAAAAGAAAATGTGGTAGGTTTGAAAATGATTATTGTGGTTTGTTTTAAAATGAAAATGTGGTTTGTTTGAAAATGAAAATGTTGTTGGTTTGAAAAGAAAATGAGGTTGGTTTGACAAGTAAATGTGGTTGGTTTGAAAAGTAAATGTGGTTGGTATTAAAATAAAAACTAGCCCTCTGGAAACCAGTCTCTTCGGCACACAATAGAACTCCAGAAAGCCCCCCCCCCCCCCCCCACCCCCCCTAGCTGAGGCCTCGATTATGCGGCGACCACTCTCGAGCATGAAGGAGAGTTACGAACACCGCCTACGACATCGTGTCGACCATGCTGCGAGTATGAGTTGAGGGCAAACTCGCCTGAACTCGTGGATTAGATCGCCCAAGTGGGACAGGCCCTTCATGCTCCACTATTCGGTGCCCAATTTTCCCGAAGTTAGTCGAAGCTGGTCTTCAATGTCAATTTTTCAAATTCTCCTAAACTCGCCAATTAGGTCATGTAAATAGAAAGGTTTAGAGGTATAAGCAATAGACAATAGACAATGGGTGCAGTAGCAGGCCATTTGGACCTTCAAGCCAGCACCACCATTCACTGTGATCATGGCTGATCATCCACAATCAGTAACCGGTTCTTTCCTTCTCCCCATGTCCCTACACTTCTCTATCTTTAAGAGATGTATCTAACTCTCATTTGAAAGCCTACCACAAATTGGCCTCCACTGCCTTCTGAGGCAGAGAATTCCACAGATTTACAACTCTCTGTGTGAAAAAGTTTTTCCTCATCTCCGTTCTAAATGGCTTATCCCTTATTCTTAAACTGTGGCCCCTGATTCTGGACACTCCCAACATCGGGAACATGTTTCCTGCCTCTAGCGTGTCCAAACCCTTAATAATCTTATATATTTCAATAAGATACCCTCTCATCCTTCTAAATTCCAGAGTATACAAGCCCAGCCCGCAACATTCTATCAACATATGACAGTCCCGCCATCCCGGGAATTAACCTTGTGAACCTACGCTGCACTCCCTCAATAGCAAGAATGTCCTTCCTCAAATTTGGAGACCAAAACTGCACACAATACTCCAGGTGTGGACTCACAAAGACCCTGTATAACTGCAGAAGGATCTCTTTGCTCCTATACTCAACTCCTCGTGTTATGAAGGCCATCATGCCATTCGCTTTCTTCACTGCCTGCTGTACCTGCATGCTTACTTTCAGTGACTGACGAACAAGGACCCCCAGATCTCGTTGTACTTCCCCTTTTCCCAGTTTGACACCATTCAGAAAATAATCTGCCTTCCTGTTTTTGCCACCAAGGTGGATAACCTCATATTTATCCACATTAAACTGCATCTGCCATGCATCTATCAACACACTCAACCTGTCCAAGTCACTCCCTGCATCAGGGATGTGCGGTCAGGGGAGGCAGAGCCTCATCTGTCATACTCCCAATGAAAATAGCTGTTAAGAAAGGTAAAGAAAAATAATAAAATAAAATAAATAAAGATTTTTCCACTGAACTTATAAATGTCATTTCTATATGAATCTAATCATTTTTTATAGTAAAAATCACGAAATTTGCGCAACTCCGCTGTAAATACGGGGAGAGATGAGAGGTGAGGCAGCGACGAGCAGAGCCTACCCTCTGATTGTACAACACCTCCTACTACCTCTCTGTATGTCACCAATGTAATGTTTGTAAACCCCTTCATTACATGTCATAGATACAAAGATACATAGAAAATAGGTGCAGGAGGAGGCCATTCGGCCCTTCGAGCCAGCATCGCCATTCATTGTGATCATGGGTGAACATCCCCAATCAATAACCCATGCCTGCCTTCTCCCCATATCCCTTGATTCCACTAGCCCCTATAGCTCTAACTCTCTCTTAAATCCATCCAGTGATTTGGCCTCCACTGCCCTCTGTGGCAGGGAATTCTACAAATTTACAACTCTCTGGGTGAAAACATTTTTTCTCACCTCAGTCTTAAATGGTCTCCGCCTTATTCTAAGACTGTGGCCCCTGGTTCTGGACTCGCCCAACATTGGGAACATTTTTCCTGCATCAAGCTTGTCCAGTCCATTTATATGTTTCTATAAAATGCCCCCTCATCCATCTAAACTCCAGTGAATACAAGCCTAGTCTTTTCAATCTTTCCTCATATGACAGTCCCACCATCCCAGGGATCAATCTCGTGAACCTACGCTGAACTGCCTCAATCACAAGGATGTCCTTCCTCAAATTAGGAGACCAAAACTGTACACAATACTCCAAATGTGGTCTTACCAGAGCGCTACATAACTGCAGAAGACCCTCTTTACTTCTATACTGAAATCCTCTTGTTATGAAGGCCAACAATCCTTTAGCTTTCTTCACTGCCTGCTATATCTGCACGCCAACTTTCAGTGACTGGTGTACAAGGACACCCTGGTCTCTCTGTACCTCCCCCTGACCTAACCTTACCCCATTGAGATAATAATCTGCCCCCTTATTTTGCCACCAAAGTGGATAACCTCACATTTATCTATATTATGCTGCATCTGCCACGCATCTGCTCACTCACTCAACCTGTCCAGGTCACCCTACAACCTCCTAACATCCTCTTCACAGCTCACACAGCCACCCAGCTTTGTGTCATCCGCAAACTTGCTAGTGTTGCTCCTAATTCCCTCTTCCAAATCATTAATATATATGGTAAACAGTTGCGGCCCCAATACCGAGCCTTGCGGCACTCCAGTCGCCACTGCCTGCGATTCTGAAAAGGACCCGTTCACTCCTACTCTTTGCTTCCTGTCTGCCAACCAATTTGCTATCCATGTCCACAGCCTACCCCCCAATACCATGTGCTCTGATCCTCGCCTTCCATAGTCCAGGTAGCTTATTTCACGTAGAAATTTAGGCTCGCTGGTCTCGTCATAAAACTACAATGAAAAAGCACCAGGGGAGGCAGCCTCAATGAGGGGGCGTGTCATCTGCCTCACTAAGGGCAGCATGTCTTGAGCCCAGTGGAGGGAGAGCGAGCGTCAATTACGTACGCTCAGCACACGTAATTGACGCTACCTCACTCTCCCTCCACGTTAGCTAGATTCAGCAGTGGCGGCACAGCACTGGATTCCACCGCTGGCGGCGCTGACTTTCCAGCCGTGGGTGGCGCTGTCTGTTATGTTGATTTGTAGCATCCGATTCGGAGGCTCTGGACCGCGGAGAGCTCCCAATTGAGCCCCGCGCTGGAGTAATGTACTCTACTCGGGTAGATCTACCCCGGGGGTGAGAGGGGTTGAGAGAGAGTAACGGGGTGGAGGGGGAAGCAAGGGGTAGACGGGGAGGGGGAATGGAGAAGGGGGAGAGAGGGAGGTGGGTCATTCCCTCACGGTCACTGGGCAACGCTCCCGCCCCTCCAGTCGCCGTGCTTCACGCACACAGCCGCAGCTCCACCCCTCTCTCTCCCCGGGGATACGCGGTGATCAGTACAGGGAGGGCCGGGCCACTAATACCAGCCAGTGCCACCCCAGCCATTGTCCTCACTGCACATCACTGCCTTGCATTCTCATAGCATCCTCTTCACAGTTTATCCTGCCACCCAGCTTTGTGTCATCTGCAAATCTGCTAATGCTATTTTTAATCCCTTCATCTAAATCATTAATGTTTATTGTAAATAGCTACAGGCCCAGCACCGAGCCTTGCGGTACCTCACTAGTCACTGCCTGCTATTCTGAAAGGAACCCGTTTATCCTTACTCTTTGTTTACTTTCTGCCAAACAATTTTCAATCCATGTCAGTACCCTACCTCCAATAGCACATGCTCTAATTTTGCCCTCCTTTGTGGGACCTTATCAAATGCTTTCTGAAAGTCCAGGTACACTACATCCACTGGCTCTCCCTTGTCCATTTTCCTAGTTACATCCTCAAAGAATTCCAGAAGATTAGTCAAGTATGATTTCCCCATTGTAAATCCATGCTGACTCGGACCGATCCTGCTACTGCTATCCAAATGTGCCTCTATTTCATCTTTTATAATTGACTCCAGCATCTTCCCCACCTCCGATGTCAGGCTAACTGGTCTATAACTCCCTGTTTTCTCTCTCCCTCCTTTCTTAAAAAGTGGGATAACATTAGCTACCCTCCAATCCACAGGGACTGATCCTGAATCTTTAGAACATTGGAAAATGATCACTAATGCTTCCACAATTTCTAGAGCCACTTCCTAGGGTACAAAGGTGAAGGAGATTTATGATGAATATCTCTCTCTGTGAATATAAAGGAAAAAACTCACCTGTCTGATATTACACCAGAACCACCAGAACCTATCAGCACTCCGAAGAAGTACAGTGATGTGGTAAATGGTTCTTTCCATTTATCGTCACACACCAAGTCCCACTGAAATGCAAAATAAATCAAATTATTCAAATATATGCACAAAATGCTGGAGTAACTCAGCGGAACAGGCAGCATATCTGGAGAGAAGGAATGGGTAATGTTTCAGGTCGAGACCCTTCTTCAGACTGATAAAATCTGTCTGAGGAAGGGTCTTGACCCAAAACGTCACCTATGCCTTCTCTCCGGAGATGCTGCCTGTCTCGCAGTTATTCCAGCATTTTGTGTTTATCTTCAATTTAAACTAGCATTTGTAGTTCTTTCTTACACTTCCAAATATGTGCTCGTATTTTGCAAAGTTGTGAGCAATATTTGACTAGTGAAACAATTATTTTTACCATCTTTACCATGGACATCTGTCTCTTTACATAGAGTCATGGAGTCATAGAGTGATACAGTGCTGAAACAGGCCCTTCGGCCCGACTTACCTACACTGGCAAACATGTCCCACCTGCCAGCATTTGGTCCATATCCCTCCAACCTTGTCCTATCCATATCCCTGTCGAACTGCTTCTTAAATGTTGGGATAGTCCCTGCCTCAACTACCTTCTCTGGCAACTTGTTCCATACATCCACCGCCCTTTGTGTGAAAAGGGTACCCCTCAGATTCCTATTAAATTGTTTCCCCTTCACCTTAAACCTATGTCCTCTGATCCTTGATTCATCTACACTGGGCAAGAGACTCTGTGCATCTACCCGATCTATTCCTCTCATAATCTTATAGACCTCTATTAGATCACCCCTCATCCTCCTGCACTCCAAGGAATTGTCCCAGCCTACTCAACCTCTGCCTATAGCTCAGACCTGTGTAACATCCTCGTAAATCTTCTCTGTACCCTTTCCAGCTTGACAACTTTCCTATAACAGGGTGCAAAGAATTGAACACAATCCTCTAAATGTGACCAGTAGTCCCTGCAGCCAACAACACCCATACCAGCGCTCCAGAAAGCCCCCCCCCCCCCCTCACTGGCCACCAATATTGGAATTGATGAAGATGTGGAATATTGCGTTGGGGGACCAGCCCTCCCGTGTGAACATGGGACCCATCGGGTCCCACTTAGTCTAGTATACATCTACAGCTCTGCCCTCATTTGTCAGGAAATGGTGTTGCGTAAACTGTTGGGACTGAAGAAAGATAAATCCCCTGGGCCTGATGGTCTGCATCCCAGAGTACTTAAGGAGGTGGCCCGAGAAATCATGGATGCATTGGTGATCATTTTCCAATGTTCTATAGACTCTTGATCAGTTCCTGTGGACTGGAGGGTAGCTAATGTAACCCCACTTTTTGGGGGAGAGAGAGTGAAAACGGAATTCTAGACCAGTTAGCCTGACATCGGTAGTGGGGAAGTTTATTAAAGATGTAATAGCAGCGCATTTGGATAGCAGTGACAGGATCGGTCAAAGTCAGCATGGATTTATGAAGGGGAAATCATGATTGACCAATATTCTGGAATTTTGTGAGGATGTAAGAATTAGAATGGATAAGGGAGGGACAGTGGATGCGGTGTATCTGGAGTTTCAAAATGCCTTTGACAAGGTCCCACATAAGAGTTTAGTGTGCAAAATTATAGCACATGGTATTGGGGGTAGGATATTGACGTGGATGGAGAACTGGTTGGCAGACAGAAAGCAAAGAGTAGAAATTAACGGGTCCTTTTCAGAATGGCAGGCAGTAACTAATGGGGTGCCGCTAGGCTCAGTACTGGGACCCCAGTTATTTACAATATATTCACGATTTAGAGGAAGGATTTATATGTAACATCTCCAAGTTTGATGATGACACAAAGGTGGGTGGCAGTGTGAGCTGCGAGGCTGCAGGGTGATTTTGGATAGGTTGGGTGACTGGGCAGATGCATGGCAGATGCAGTATAATGTGCCTAAATGTGAGGTGATCCACTTAGGTGGCTAGAACATGAAGGCGGATTATTATCTTTTAAAATAATATTTTTATTAGAAGCAAACACATATTATGGTAAAAACATTTAATGTATATCAGTCGTACATTATTAATATTATCAATTGTGGATTGATTCTACTTCTAGTTTTTTTTATATAGATAGGGAGTAAGAAAGAAAGAGAAAAAAACCCCACAAATGTCAAGATAAAAAAAGAATGGAATAATTTACTAATAATACATCATCGGAGATAGGTTTGTAAATTATAAAGTATAACTTTTCATCTAATCCTGAGTTCAAGCTTCAGTTAGGTTCCTGTGCTAAACCGATCTACCCCTTCAAATAGTCAATGAATGGAGATCACATTCTAACAAAAAGTTCTTGTTTGTCCATTAAAACAAGCCTGATTCTTTCCAGGTATAGGGTCCGACATTTCCATAATCCACATTTTAATTGTGGGGGTTATAGGGCCTTTCCAAAATTGTAATATTAATTTTTTCCCAATTATTATACTATAGTCGAGAAAGTTTATTTGGCTTGTTGTGAGTGTTAGACTTTGTCCTGATATTCCAAATATTATTAGTTTTGAATCGAGATCCAATTTAGTATTGACAACTTCAGAAATTATTATAAAAATATCAATCCAGAAAATTTTGTTGTGTTGTTGGCCTCTAGATGCTGACATTTATCACAGATAGGAGCGATATGTGGGAAGATTCTATTTAGTTTTGTTTTAGAGTAATGTAATCTGTGTAATACTTTGAATTGTATTAAAGCATGTCTGGCATTTAACGAGCATTGATGTATATATTGTAGACTTTCATCCCAAATATCTTTTGTTATCGGTTGGCCTAATTCATTTTCCCATGTGTGTCTATATAATTCCATCGATGGGACCTCGCTATCTAAGAGGGTGTTATGAATATAAGTTATTAATGTTTCTGTATTAGGATGTTTATTCAAACATACATCAAGGATTTCTGGTTCCCTAGTCCTATAATCTTGTGTATTAGATGGCGGCGCGTTCAGATGCAGCGGCTTTGCGCTCCTAAGTCCGAGTAAATTCGGAGCAGCCCGGTACCGAACGTGGCTGTGAAAATAAGGTATTTAAAAACCTCAAAACCCCGAGTACCCCTAGAAACCCCAGTACCCCCAGAAATCACAGTAAGAAACTCACCACCAGGACGAGGAAATCCAGGACCCGCATCGTAATCCCGACGGGTCGCACATGGAGCCGCACGGAACTGCTCAACATCGGATGTGGCTGCGAGAAACTGGCTTGTGAGTACTACAGCACCCTCACCAAAATCCCGATGAAGCTGGGCAGAACAGCCCCCTAGATCACCACTCTGGAGGGTAGGAGACGGAGCAAGCGCCGGGAGCGAAAGCAGAAACGTGGAAGGCGAGCGGGGGTGCAGGACAGGCTACGGAGGGCTCCACAAAGACCATCGCTCCCAAGCGTCTTTCTCGCAAATGTCCGGTCACTCACCAACAAGCTGGATGAGGTAAGGCTCTGGATCAACACCCAGCAATCCCTGAAAGACTGCTGTGTGCTGATCTTCACGAGACCTGGCTCAGCGTGCTGGTTCCCGATGGGGCTGTGGACCAACCGGTCACTGCATCGTGCTGATAGAACAAAGGACTCCGGCAAGAGCAAGGGTGGCGGGCTCTGTATCTATATCAACAATGACTGGTGCACCAACCACACTGCAGTAGAGAGCTACTGTTCCCCAGACCTGGAATACCTAGTGATTAAATGTAGGCCGTTTTACCTGCCTCGGGAATTTACTGTGGCTATCATCATGGCCATATACATCCCACCACAGGCTAATGCTAACCTAGTGCTAGCACAGCTGCACTCGGCCATCAGTAAGCAGCAGGATGCGCACCCCGATGGTGCCTTCATTGTTGCAGGGGACTTTAATCAGGTCGACCTACGAGCTGCACTCCGCAAATTCCACCAGCATGTGCAGTGCCCTACCAGGGGCTCAAACACGCTGGATTAAGTGTACACCAACATCAAGGACGCATACAGAGCTCTCCCCTGCCCATCCCTGGGACAATCCGATCACCTCTCACTGTTTCTACTGCCTGCATACATACCCCTCATCTGCATGACCAAACCTGCAATAAGGACGGTCAAAATATGGCCCGAGGACGCCACCCTACAACTCCAGGACTGCTTTGATCGCACCGCGTGGGACCTGTTTGCACAACAGGCTACCAGTGGTATAGAGGTAGACTTGGAGGAGTACACATCCACTGTGCTCTCCTACATCAACTGCTGTGTGGAGACTGTCACAGTGGACAAGCAAATAAAGATGTTCCCAAACTGGAAACCCTGGATGACCAAGGAGGTTCAGAATCTGCTAAGGGCACGCAACAATGCCTTTAAATCCAGGGACACTTCTGCCTACAGTGCTGCCAGGTTGAACCTGAACAAAGGTATCAAAAAGGCCAAAGACATCCACAGGCAAAGGGTGGAAGACCACTTCAATACCGCGGACACCAGAAGCATGTGACATCACTGACTACAAGAGCAGCCCCGCCTGCCCCCACGGTGATATCACACTGGCCAATGAACTAAACCCCTTCTTTGCCCGGTTCGAAACTGGCAACACCACCAGGAGTGGAATAACCCCGGCCATTGCGGAGGGACAGGCCTTAACACTGAGCACTCAGGAGGTACAGTGCGCCCTGCGTAGGGTCAATCCACGCAAGGCTGCAGGCCCGGATGGAGTCCAGGGAAGGGTACTAAAGGACTGTGCTGTACAGCTGGCAGAGGTATTCACGAGAATCTTTAGTCTGTCTCTGTCTCTGGCAACGGTCCCCAAGTGCCTGAAAACAGCTACCATAGTGCCGGTGCCGAAAAAGTCTAAAGTCACCAACCTGAATGACTACCGCCCGGTTGCCCTAACTCCAATACCAATGAAGTGCTTCGAAAGGCTGGTCCTCTCCCACATCAAATCCAGCATCCCTGCCTCACTGGACTCTCATCAATTTGCATACAGGGCAAATAGATCGACAGAGGATGCCATCTCTCTGGCTCTTCACACTGTCCTGACTCACCTGGATAGCCAGGCACGTACGTAAGGATGCTCTTCATTGACTATAGCTCTGCATGCAATACGGTCATCCCCACCAAGCTCACCACCAAACTCCACCAGCTAGGCCTCAGCTCGCCGATATGCGATTGGATCCTGAACTTTCTGACGGAGCGATCGCAGGCAGTGAGATTGGGCCCGCACCTGACCTCCACTATCACCCTGAGCACCACAGGGATGTGTACTAAGCCCCATGCTCTACTCCCTCTTCAATCACGACTGTGTTCCTGATTTCGACACCAACACCATTGTGAAGTTTGCAGATGACACAACAGTGATTGGGCTGATCACCGACGGTGATGAAGCAAATTACAGACGGAGGTGCATATACTGGCGGACTGGTGCGCATGTAACAACTTGTCACTAAACACCTCCAAGACCAAGGAGCTGATTATTGACTTCAGGAGGTCCCATAATGGAGAATACGCCCCAATCTCCATCCAGGGGGAAAGTGCGGAGAGAGTGTCCAGCTTTAAGTTACTGGGCACTCACATTTCAGAGGATCTCACCAACACCGCTGCGCTGGTCAAGAAGGCACAGCAACGACTGTTCTTCCTGAGGACATTAAAAAAGACTGGTCTGCCCCAACAACTGCTGACAACCTTCTACCGCTGCACCACAGAGAGCATATTAACGTATGGCATCTCTGTGTGGTATCTCAGCTGCACGGAGGAGGAGAGGAAAGCTCTTCAGCGCGTCGTACACAGAGCGCAGAGGATTATTGGGACACAGCTACCAGCCTTGGAGGGCATCTACCACACACGGTGCCTCAGGAAGGCCGTCAGCATCCATAAAGACTCCTCACACCCTTGTAATGGACTGTTCGAACTACTTCCCTCCGGCAGACGTTACAAGGCCTTCTACGCCCGATCCTCCAGACTCAGAAACAGCTTCATTCCCAGAGCTATAGCGGCTCTGAACCGGCCCTGCTGAGTGCCTCCCATCCCACCTGGACTGTCTCCCTCAGATGGTCACGTCGCACAGTTTATTTTATTTTTTATTTTTTAAACATCGGTTGGAAGCTGCATACTAAATCTCGTTGCATTTGATATCTCGATATTATTATTATTACGATTATTATTATTATTATTATTATTAGATTTAACATAATCTCTAAGTTGTAGATATCTGAAAAAGTTATTTGAGTGTAGTCCGTAGATCTGTTTAACTCCTGAAATGAAAGAAAAGTGCCTTTCCTATAAAGATGTCCCATCTTTTTAATTCCATAATTTTTCCATTGTGTAAAACCTTCATCCAATATGGAGGTTTTAAATAAAGGATTGTTTACAGTGGGGAAACAGAGTGATATATTATCCAATTTTAACGCCTTTTTTAATTGTTTCCAGATTCGTATACCACTAAGTATTATAGGGTTTTCCCGATAGGTTTTTTTGTGCAGTTTTGTGGGAGCAAACATAATTGAACCAATTTCAAAAGGCAAACAGTCTTCCTTTTCCATCCTTAACCAATCTGGTTGCTGATCCATGTCTTCCAGCCAGAAATTCATGTTTTTAATATGGACTGCCCAAAAAAAAACCCCCAATAACTTGGTAAGGCTAAACCTCCATTTGTCTTTGGTTTACATAAATGTTTTTTGCGTATTCTATGATTCTTATAATCCCAGATGAAGCATGTAACAATCGAATCGACTATAAAGAAAAGCATTTTGGGGAGATATATTGGAATTGATTGGAATAGGTACAGTAATTGCGGTAAAAAGATAATTTTTATCGCATTAATTCTACCAAACATTGAAATGGGAAGCGTTTTCCAATACTGAACATTCTTATGAGGTTTATTCAGTAAAGGTGGGAAGTTTAATTTAAATAAAGAAGTTTATGTCTTAGTTACATAAATTCCTAAATATTTAAGTTTTTCCTTAACTATTTTAAAGGGGGATTGTTGTAGTGTGTGTAAAATGAGTTCCGTTATTGGCATGATTTCGCTTTTATTCCAATTAATTCTATATCCCGAAAACTGACCAAATTGAGTTATTAGATTTAATACGTTTGGAATGCTAGTTTCTGGCTTTGTAATATATATTAATACATCATCTACATATAAAGAGATTTTATTCATTGTGTCTTTAGTATTATACCCGTGTATTTCTGGATGGGCTCTAACATTTTCTGCTAATGGTTCAATTGCAAGGGCGATTAATAATGGGGATAGCGGGCATCCTTGTCTACAACCTCTAGAAAGATTAAAATTTAGTTGATAACATTTGGTTTGTTAATATTCTAGATGTTGGGTTAGAATATAAAAGTTTAACCCATGTGCAGTACTTCTCTCCCAATTGAAATGTTTCCATCACCGAAAATAAATATGACCATTCTACCTGATCAAATGCTTTTTCAGCATCTAACGAAATGATTGCTAGGTCTGCATTAGCAATTCTATTTGAGTATATAATATTGAATAGTCGTCTCAGATTATAAAATTAGTAACGTTTTGGAATAAAACCTGTTTGGTCGGGGTGTATTAATTTGTTAATCACTAAACTCAATCTATGAGATAGGATTTTAGTTAATATTTTCTGATCAGTATTTAAGTGAGCTATTGCTCTATATGAACCTGGGTCTTCAAGATCCTTATCAGTTTTTGGTAAAAATGTTATTGTAGATTTGTTTAAAGTTTCTGGCAGTTTCTGTTGAGCGTAAGCGTATTTATACAGCGTCTGTAAGTGTGGGGAAATCAGATCATAAATGTTTTAATTAAATTCAGAGCTTAGACCATCAGGACCTGCGGCCTTTCCGTTTTTTAAAGATCTAATTGACTCTTCGATATCTTTTACCATTATTGCAGCACCTAATAATTCTCTCTCTTTCACATCTAAACCCATAAGATTACATTTCTGTAAAAATGCTTTCATTCCTGCTGACTGTTCTGTCACTTTAGTTGAGTAAAGTTATTGATAGTATTGTAAAAATCTGTCATTGATACCTATGGGCAGTGTTAATATTTCTCCCTTGACTGATCAAATTTTATAAATACTTATTTTCCCCGTCCTGTTTACGAAGTTGACTTGCTAATAGTTTTTGTGGTTTATCACCAAATTCAAAGTTTAATTGTTTTGTATGTTGATAAAGTTTTATAACTTGGTCTGAGTATATTTTATTTAACTTGTATTTCAGTACTGCAATTTTATTGTGTTTTAACATAGATGGTGCTACTGCATTTTCTATGTCTAATTGCCTTATTTCCATTTCCAATGTCTGTTGTTTAGCCCGACTCTCTTTATTATGAAATGCTTGGGAGGAGATTAATGCTTCTCGTACAAATGCTTTAAATGTTTCCAAAAGAAGGGAAGCAGAAGTTCTAGGGCGGTCATTAGCCTCAAAAAACATATTAAACTGTTTTATAAGGTATTCATGACATACCTTTTTATTTAAAATTTGGGGGTTAAGTCTCCATTGTGTCTGTTTCTCGGCCATTCCGTTTAGTTTAATCATAAATGTTAGTGGTGCATGGTCTGAGATTATAATATTATGATATTTCGAGTTGTAGGTAAATGGAATAAGTTTGGAGTCTACTAAGAATGAGTCTATCCTTGAGTAAGTTTAATGCACCGGTGAGTAAAATGAATATTCTCGGCCGGATGGATTTTCAATTCTCCACACATCCTTGATTTTGGTAGTGTTAATATATGAGTTTAGAAATGCACTTGACTGAGATTTTAATATTCTTTGAGTTGATGATCTGTCTAAATAAGAATCTAGTGTACAATTTAAATCTCCACCAATTATTAAGTTATGTTGTGTGAATTCCAGGATAGTATTAATATTCTCTTAAAAAACAAGGGACTATCAAAATTTGGTCCATATACATCAAGAAGAGTCACAATTTTTTTTTTAGCATAACTCGCCTACTAATACAATATATCTGCCGTCAATATCTTCTATAGTTGATATATGTTTAAAAGGTATACCTTTACGGATTAATATTGCAACCTCTCTAGATTTATGTGAGAATGAAGAGTGATACGTTTTAGCAATCCATTTTGCTTTCAATCTATGTTGTGCTTCCTTTTTAAGATGTGTTTCCTGGAGGAATATTATATCTGCTTTAAGTGATTTTAAATGAGCTAATACTTTACCTCTCATGATTGGTTCGTTAATTCCCTTAACATTCAAGCTACAGAATGTAATTCCTTCACCCCCAATTTTCATATTAACGTCTTGCATCTTATGATTAGGGTGGTCTATAATAGAGCAAATGGTTCAGCACATTAAACCCTACCTTACACCCGAACATCAGGTAGATGAATTTTAGATCTCTTAGGTTTTCCTCCCAGACATATCTCCTTAAATAAAACTTATAATTCCATTCAAAATAAAAATTATAATATAATACTAAGTGGGACCCGTTGGGTCCCAGCATCACACGGGAGGGCTGGTCACCAACGCAATATTCCACCTCTCCACCAATTCCAATATTGCTCACCAGTGGGAGGGGGGGGCTGTCTGTTGCGCTAGTATGGGTGTTTCGGGCCGAAGGTACTGGTTTCCAGAGGGCTAGTATAGACATTGTGGGCCGAATGGATTCTTGGGCTGGCATCCGACTGTTACCACGATTTTATAAGCCACTACAAGGGAAACAATTGGGCTGCAGCCACCTGACAACCAAAATACATTTTGTGAGCACAAACCTTTTAAAAAGGCGAGGCA
This sequence comes from Amblyraja radiata, assembly GCF_010909765.2. Lineage (NCBI taxonomy): Eukaryota > Metazoa > Chordata > Chondrichthyes > Rajiformes > Rajidae > Amblyraja > Amblyraja radiata. The sequence continues at coordinate 8,259,155 of NC_045966.1, read as the reverse complement.
AACAATTGGGCTGCAGCCACCTGGCAAACAAAATTCATTTTGTGAACACAAACTTTTTAAAAAGGCGAGGCAAACAATTGGGCTGCAGCCACCTGACAACCAAAATTCATTTTGTGAACACAAACTTGTTAAAAAGGCGAGGCAAACAATTGGGCTGCAGCCACCTGACAACCAAAATTCATTTTGTGAACACAAACTTTTTAAAAAGGCAAGGCAAACAATTGGGCAGCAGCCACTTTACAGCCGCATCGAGGGGACTCACCGTGGAGTAGACGTGCGTTCAGTGTTATTCGCAGCTCAGAGAGCCGTGACCCTCTCGCTGCCTGGGTCTGGCAGAGACTGAGTAGGGACTACACTTCCGGGTTTTATAGTCCCTCCCCCCTGTCACCAGCGGGGGCAGCAGAGAGAATGGCAATTTAAAAAAAACATTAATATCTCTCTGAATTTTCATCGATGGGAAAAATCCTCCGGTCCCGGAAGGAGGAGGGGGCTCTGAGTGAGGTGGCCAAAAATGACGGCCGTAGGTGGCGGCGTTCTCTCGGATATCACAGCACAATGGGCCAAAAGCGATCAAGATCAGGCTTTTAGTAATATAGATAAAATAGAAAAAGTAAAATAATACTATGTTACTAAAGTGTAAAAGAAAGAAAAACATTACATCTATAGTTGGTGCAGTTAGTGATAGCCACCCTAATGTGGCTAGACATCTAAGGACTTCCGTAGCCTTTGGTAAAAATAAAGTAATACTAGCTCCGTACTTTCCTTAGGAGAAAAGTTTCAATTTCAATAAAAACAATTTATGGGGGAAGGGAAACAATAGTTATATTCCATTAGTGAAATAATTATTAGTCTCAAAGTAAGATATTAGTCTCCTTTAACAAAAATATTAATCAAAGATTAGTCAAAAATATCAAAGGAAAAACCTAACTTTTTATTAATAAATTGCCTGTCACACATTACTTATAATTCGTACTTTTAGCTAATTCTAAGGATCCAGTTAACAATAATTAATAATAATTAGTAATCATGATTAGTAGTAATTAGTAATGATTAGTACTAAAATATAAATGTTATATCAATAGCAAAATAACCGCTTGATTCTCATTATAAATTTTGAGCAGTCCTTAAGTATAGCAATTTAAAATTCCATTTCTTCTCTACGGGGTAACGATGTCCGGTACCATCAGGTGTATGTTGAGTGTTTGTTCAATCCTCGGTCTTATTCTTGATGTTCTGGGCAAATTCAAGTGCTTCTGTGTGTTTGATGAAGAAATATTCCTTCCTCTTGTAGGTGACACTCAGTGTTGCGGGGTACATCAGTCCATATCTCAGATCTTTTATATTCTTAAGTATTCTTCTTGTGTCTGTAAACAGCGCTCTTTTCCTGGCGACCTCCACAGGATAATCATTAAATATACTGATCTTATCTCCTTCAAATACGAGATTTCTGCTGCGAACGATTTTCTTCATCATATCATCCAAAACATGATCATATTGTACCTTCACTATCAGTTGTCTTGCGGGGGATGGGGGTGGGGGGGGCGTCCGCCCTTGGGCGGCGTCCCAATGCTCTGTGTGCCTGAGCAAGTAAAGGTTCTTGATCCAGATTTAAGACTTTTTTTAATAGATCTGCGGCAAATTCACGGGGGTCATGGTTCCCCTCTCTGCCTTCCTGAATGCCCACGATTCTTAAATTCTGGCGTCACTGACGTCCCTCCAAGTCAATACATTTTTCAATTATTTTATGCAATAAGTCTGATAAATGCTTGTTCTTGGAGAGAAGCTTTTTTGTAGTTTTAGAACTTGTATCAGCAATTTCCTCTAATTCAGTTCTAACTGTATGTTGTTGATTTAGTGCCTGGAAGATGGGATCCAACAGAGTTAAATCTGGATTCCATCGAATTTAATTTAACCTTTACCTCTTCAATCTTTTGATTAAGAATTTCTTCCATGTTTAACTTCCAGGCTTCCAGTACTTTGTGTACAGAGGCTGTGACTTCTTCTTTAATTTCTTCTTTAAAAGATTGCTGTTCTTCCTTAAAGTTCTGTTTAAGTTTTTTCAATTCTTCCATTATATTTGTAATTTCTTGTGCGAGGAAACTTCTTAGTTCTTCTACATCTGTTTTTTTCTTCTTTGAGCCATCTTCCTGGGACGATGTTAAAACTGAGCCCGAGGCTTCAGTCGGGCCTACTTCTTTGGGCTTGCCGGTTTTTCTCGTCTTGGGGGGGGGGGTATGTTGCATAGACATACCGCCGGTGTCACGCGCCTGATGACATCGCATGCATGATGCAAGCAGCCAGTGCCGTTGTCTGCAGGTAAGTCCCATTCTTTTCCCCCGTTTTCAAACAATTTTTTGCGGAGCTAGTCAGCGCGAGTCTCCCTTACTCCATAGCGCCACCGGAAGTGGGGGCAGATTATTATCTGAATGGTGTCAGATTAGGAAAAGAGGAGGTGCAACGAAACCTGGGTGCCCTTGTACATCAGCCACTGAAAGTAAGCATGCAGGTACAGCAGGCAGTGAAAAAAGCAAGTGGCATGTTGGCCTTTATAGCGAGAGGATTTGAGTATAGGAACAAGGAGGTCCCACTGCAGTTGTACAGGGCCCTAGTGAGACTGCACCTGGAGTATTGTGTGCAGTTTTGGTCTTCTAATTTGATGAAGGACAGTTTTGCTATTGAAGGAGTGCAGCGTAGGTTCACCAGGATAATTCCCGGGATGGTGGGACTGACATATGATGAAGGAATACATTAACTGGGTTTATAAACACTGGAATTTAGAAGAATGAGAGGGGATCTCATAGAAACACATAACATTCTTAAGGGATAGGATAGGCTGGATGCAGGAAAAATGTTCCCCATGTTGGGGAAGTTCAGAACTAGAGGTCACAGTTTAAGAATAAGGGGTAGGACATTTAGGACTGAGATGAGAAAAAAAGTTTTCACCCAGAGAGTTGTGAATCTGTGGAATTCTCTGCCACAGAAACATAGAAAATAGGTGCAGGAGTAGGCCATTCGGCCCTTTGAGCCTGCACCGCCATTCGATATGATCATGGCTGATCATCCAACTCAGTATCCCATCCCTGCCTTCTCTCCATACCCCCTGATCCCTTTAGCCACAAGGGCCACATCTAACTCCCTCTTAAATATAACCAATGTGTTGTACTTCCAGTGGCGCTGGTGCCAGCAGTCTCCACCTTCAGCCCGGTATCTTTTTGTTTTTTTGTTTTTTTAGTTATGTTAAAGTGTGTTTTTTATGTTTTTTTAAATGTCTTTATGTGGGGGAAGAGGGCACGGTACGCGTCCTCACCCCCCCAGCGGCCTACCTACTGGATTGGCGCGGCCTTTCCTGCCGGGATCGACCAGAGCTCCAGCAGCGGCGGGACAGCGCTGTAACATCGCGGGGCTGGCGATGCCTTACCAGGGATCGCCATCTGGAGCCCAGAGTGCTGGACCTGCTGCACCGACATCATGGAGCTGCGGTTTGCAGAGCTCCCAACGCGGGCGGCGCTGATCAACAACGCGGGGTCCTGCGACTCCGCCCGGCTCGGCCTGCGGTCTCGGGAGCTGCGGACTCCGGCTGCGGAAGGCGGCTGATCAGGAGGTCCGGGCCGCTGAGGAGGAGGATGTTCACCGTCGGGGATCGGCGTCGGCGTTCCACCAGCCCGGCGTGAGGGCCTGAACATCGGGCCGACCGGTGCGGCGACTGCGGGTGCTCGGAAGGCCCAGACCACGGATGAACATCTGGGAAGATCGGAGGGGAGGCTGGCTGGACTATGGTGCCTTCCTCACCTTGGTGCCACTGTGTTATATTGTGTCGTGGACTTTCTGTGTTTGTGCTTTTCTTTTTTTTAATTCAATTTTATTTTTAATATGTTTTATTATTTATTATTTATTTATTTTTATGATACTGCCTGTAAGGAAAATTCATTTCGTTGTCTCTAATTGAGACAATGACAATAAATTTGAATACAATACAAAGAATAAAATACAATGAACTGGCCTCAACTACCTTCAGTGGCAAAGAATTCCACAGATTCACCACTCTCTGTGTAAAAAATGATTTTCTCATCTCGAGAAGGCAGTGTGTGATCTCCCACGTAGAAAACTGTGCTGACTTTCCCTAATCAGCCCTTGTCCGTCTAAATGCCTGTTTATCCTAATCCTCAGAATACCCTCCAGTAACTTTCCAACTTTGGAACTACATCTCTTTCGGGAAGACATCAGGGCTCTCCGTTTCTTCCCAGGTCAGTGGCCACCAGTTCCCCAGAACTAACACATTTCTCCACCTGGCAGAGTCTATCTTCACCCTCAACAATATTTCTGTTGATTCCTCTCACTTTCTTTAAATCGAAGGTTAAACCATGGGTATTCACGTCGGCCCCAGCTCTGCCTCTCTTTTGTTTGGCGATAATGAATGCTCTTTGTTCCAATCGTACCCATGTAAAGATCCAACAACGATTTCTGGTACCCCTGGTTCCAGAGCCTTGCCGACCTTAAGGGCTTGTCCCACGAGCATGCGACTCCATACGGCAAGCGCGACCTAACGTGGTCACTTGAACCGTACGGCCTCGTGGGGCCGGTCTCACTTCGATCGCCGGAGCCGTATGGAGTTGTGCGGAGCTGGTCCCGACATCGCGCGGGGCTCCGAAAAACTGACCGTGTTCAAAAATTGCGTGCGCAGCGTCTCGACGCCGTACAGAGCGTCTTGACGCCGTACGTCACGCGCGAACTTCCCGCGGACTTCGCTCGAACTTCACGTCACTAACTCGACCTCCGCGTGGCCCCCGCTTCCGGTTTGGTCGCGCTTGCCGCAGGCAGGCGCATACTCGTACGACAGGCTCTTTAATCTGTTTTGCTGGACCAGCAGAGGTCACGGCATTCGGGGGGGGGCGAGAAACCGACCCGCAAAGTCGGCTATGGAAGGATCGGATATGCCGGCTCCGGACGGCCCGGAGTTCCAGAGCCCCGGCCGCAGGGGGCAGATTCGACCCGCCGATCAGCCACGGAAATCCGAGGAGGTTGAGATCGGCCACCCCACCCGGCCTGGACGCCACATTGACCGCAAGCAACAATGCCTTTAAATCCTGGGACACTTCTGCCTACAGTGCTGCCAGGTTGAACCTGAACAAAGGTATCAAAAAGGCCAAAGACATCCACAGGCAAAGGGTGGAAGACCACTTCAATACCGCGGACACCAGAAGCATGTGACATCACTGACTACAAGAGCAGCCCCGCCTGCCCCCACGGTGATATCACACTGGCCAATGAACTAAACCCCTTCTTTGCCCGGTTCGAAACTGGCAACACCACCAGGAGTGGAATAACCCCGGCCATTGCGGAGGGACAGGCCTTAACACTGAGCACTCAGGAGGTACAGTGCGCCCTGCGTAGGGTCAATCCACGCAAGGCTGCAGGCCCGGATGGAGTCCAGGGAAGGGTACTAAAGGACTGTGCTGTACAGCTGGCAGAGGTATTCACGAGAATCTTTAGTCTGTCTCTGTCTCTGGCAACGGTCCCCAAGTGCCTGAAAACAGCTACCATAGTGCCGGTGCCGAAAAAGTCTAAAGTCACCAACCTGAATGACTACCGCCCGGTTGCCCTAACTCCAATACCAATGAAGTGCTTCGAAAGGCTGGTCCTCTCCCACATCAAATCCAGCATCCCTGCCTCACTGGACTCTCATCAATTTGCATACAGGGCAAATAGATCGACAGAGGATGCCATCTCTCTGGCTCTTCACACTGTCCTGACTCACCTGGATAGCCAGGCACGTACGTAAGGATGCTCTTCATTGACTATAGCTCTGCATGCAATACGGTCATCCCCACCAAGCTCACCACCAAACTCCACCAGCTAGGCCTCAGCTCGCCGATATGCGATTGGATCCTGAACTTTCTGACGGAGCGATCGCAGGCAGTGAGATTGGGCCCGCACCTGACCTCCACTATCACCCTGAGCACCACAGGGATGTGTACTAAGCCCCATGCTCTACTCCCTCTTCAATCACGACTGTGTTCCTGATTTCGACACCAACACCATTGTGAAGTTTGCAGATGACACAACAGTGATTGGGCTGATCACCGACGGTGATGAAGCAAATTACAGACGGAGGTGCATCTACTGGCGGACTGGTGCGCATGTAACAACTTGTCACTAAACACCTCCAAGACCAAGGAGCTGATTATTGACTTCAGGAGGTCCCATAATGGAGAATACGCCCCAATCTCCATCTACGGGGAAAGTGCGGAGAGAGTGTCCAGCTTTAAGTTACTGGGCACTCACATTTCAGAGGATCTCACCAACACCGCTGCGCTGGTCAAGAAGGCACAGCAACGACTGTTCTTCCTGAGGACATTAAAAAAGACTGGTCTGCCCCAACAACTGCTGACAACCTTCTACCGCTGCACCACAGAGAGCATATTAACGTATGGCATCTCTGTGTGGTATCTCAGCTGCACGGAGGAGGAGAGGAAAGCTCTTCAGCGCGTCGTACACAGAGCGCAGAGGATTATTGGGACACAGCTACCAGCCTTGGAGGGCATCTACCACACACGGTGCCTCAGGAAGGCCGTCAGCATCCATAAAGACTCCTCACACCCTTGTAATGGACTGTTCGAACTACTTCCCTCCGGCAGACGTTACAAGGCCTTCTACGCCCGATCCTCCAGACTCAGAAACAGCTTCATTCCCAGAGCTATAGCGGCTCTGAACCGGCCCTGCTGAGTGCCTCCCATCCCACCTGGACTGTCTCCCTCAGATGGTCACGTCGCACAGTTTATTTTATTTTTTATTTTTTAAACATCGGTTGGAAGCTGCATACTAAATCTCGTTGCATTTGATATCTCGATATTATTATTATTACGATTATTATTATTATTATTATTATTATTATTAGATTTAACATAATCTCTAAGTTGTAGATATCTGAAAAAGTTATTTGAGTGTAGTCCGTAGATCTGTTTAACTCCTGAAATGAAAGAAAAGTGCCTTTCCTATAAAGATGTCCCATCTTTTTAATTCCATAATTTTTCCATTGTGTAAAACCTTCATCCAATATGGAGGTTTTAAATAAAGGATTGTTTACAGTGGGGAAACAGAGTGATATATTATCCAATTTTAACGCCTTTTTTAATTGTTTCCAGATTCGTATACCACTAAGTATTATAGGGTTTTCCCGATAGGTTTTTTTGTGCAGTTTTGTGGGAGCAAACATAATTGAACCAATTTCAAAAGGCAAACAGTCTTCCTTTTCCATCCTTAACCAATCTGGTTGCTGATCCATGTCTTCCAGCCAGAAATTCATGTTTTTAATATGGACTGCCCAAAAAAAAACCCCCAATAACTTGGTAAGGCTAAACCTCCATTTGTCTTTGGTTTACATAAATGTTTTTTGCGTATTCTATGATTCTTATAATCCCAGATGAAGCATGTAACAATCGAATCGACTTTAAAGAAAAGCATTTTGGGGAGATATATTGGAATTGATTGGAATAGGTACAGTAATTGCGGTAAAAAGATAATTTTTATCGCATTAATTCTACCAAACATTGAAATGGGAAGCGTTTTCCAATACTGAACATTCTTATGAGGTTTATTCAGTAAAGGTGGGAAGTTTAATTTAAATAAAGAAGTTTATGTCTTAGTTACATAAATTCCTAAATATTTAAGTTTTTCCTTAACTATTTTAAAGGGGGATTGTTGTAGTGTGTGTAAAATGAGTTCCGTTATTGGCATGATTTCGCTTTTATTCCAATTAATTCTATATCCCGAAAACTGACCAAATTGAGTTATTAGATTTAATACGTTTGGAATGCTAGTTTCTGGCTTTGTAATATATATTAATACATCATCTACATATAAAGGGATTTTATTCATTGTGTCTTTAGTATTATACCCGTGTATTTCTGGATGGGCTCTAACATTTTCTGCTAATGGTTCAATTGCAAGGGCGATTAATAATGGGGATAGCGGGCATCCTTGTCTACAACCTCTAGAAAGATTAAAATTTAGTTGATAACATTTGGTTTGTTAATATTCTAGATGTTGGGTTAGAATATAAAAGTTTAACCCATGTGCAGTACTTCTCTCCCAATTGAAATGTTTCCATCACCGAAAATAAATATGACCATTCTACCTGATCAAATGCTTTTTCAGCATCTAACGAAATGATTGCTAGGTCTGCATTAGCAATTCTATTTGAGTATATAATATTGAATAGTCGTCTCAGATTATAAAATTAGTAACGTTTTGGAATAAAACCTGTTTGGTCGGGGTGTATTAATTTGTTAATCACTAAACTCAATCTATGAGATAGGATTTTAGTTAATATTTTCTGATCAGTATTTAAGTGAGCTATTGCTCTATATGAACCTGGGTCTTCAAGATCCTTATCAGTTTTTGGTAAAAATGTTATTGTAGATTTGTTTAAAGTTTCTGGCAGTTTCTGTTGAGCGTAAGCGTATTTATACAGCGTCTGTAAGTGTGGGGAAATCAGATCATAAATGTTTTAATTAAATTGAGAGCTTAGACCATCAGGACCTGCGGCCTTTCTGTTTTTTAAAGATCTAATTGACTCTTCGATATCTTTTACCATTATTGCAGCACCTAATAATTCTCTCTCTTTCACATCTAAACCCATAGATTACATTTCTGTAAAAATGCTTTCATTCCTGCTGACTGTTCTGTCACTTTAGTTGAGTAAAGTTATTGATAGTATTGTAAAAATCTGTCATTGATACCTATGGGCAGTGTTAATATTTCTCCCTTGACTGATCAAATTTTATAAATACTTATTTTCCCCGTCCTGTTTACGAAGTTGACTTGCTAATAGTTTTTGTGGTTTATCACCAAATTCAAAGTTTAATTGTTTTGTATGTTGATAAAGTTTTATAACTTGGTCTGAGTATATTTTATTTAACTTGTATTTCAGTACTGCAATTTTATTGTGTTTTAACATAGATGGTGCTACTGCATTTTCTATGTCTAATTGCCTTATTTCCATTTCCAATGTCTGTTGTTTAGCCCGACTCTCTTTATTATGAAATGCTTGGGAGGAGATTAATGCTTCTCGTACAAATGCTTTAAATGTTTCCAAAAGAAGGGAAGCAGAAGTTCTAGGGCGGTCATTAGCCTCAAAAAACATATTAAACTGTTTTATAAGGTATTCATGACATACCTTTTTATTTAAAATTTGGGGGTTAAGTCTCCATTGTGTCTGTTTCTCGGCCATTCCGTTTAGTTTAATCATAAATGTTAGTGGTGCATGGTCTGAGATTATAATATTATGATATTTCGAGTTGTAGGTAAATGGAATAAGTTTGGAGTCTACTAAGAATGAGTCTATCCTTGAGTAAGTTTAATGCACCGGTGAGTAAAATGAATATTCTCGGCCGGATGGATTTTCAATTCTCCACACATCCTTGATTTTGGTAGTGTTAATATATGAGTTTAGAAATGCACTTGACTGAGATTTTAATATTCTTTGAGTTGATGATCTGTCTAAATAAGAATCTAGTGTACAATTTAAATCTCCACCAATTATTAAGTTATGTTGTGTGAATTCCAGGATAGTATTAATATTCTCTTAAAAAACAAGGGACTATCAAAATTTGGTCCATATACATCAAGAAGAGTCACAATTTTTTTTTTAGCATAACTCGCCTACTAATACAATATATCTGCCGTCAATATCTTCTATAGTTGATATATGTTTAAAAGGTATACCTTTACGGATTAATATTGCAACCTCTCTAGATTTATGTGAGAATGAAGAGTGATACGTTTTAGCAATCCATTTTGCTTTCAATCTATGTTGTGCTTCCTTTTTAAGATGTGTTTCCTGGAGGAATATTATATCTGCTTTAAGTGATTTTAAATGAGCTAATACTTTACCTCTCATGATTGGTTCGTTAATTCCCTTAACATTCAAGCTACAGAATGTAATTCCTTCACCCCCAATTTTCATATTAACGTCTTGCATCTTATGATTAGGGTGGTCTATAATAGAGCAAATGGTTCAGCACATTAAACCCTACCTTACACCCGAACATCAGGTAGATGAATTTTAGATCTCTTAGGTTTTCCTCCCAGACATATCTCCTTAAATAAAACTTATAATTCCATTCAAAATAAAAATTATAATATAATACTAAGTGGGACCCGTTGGGTCCCAGCATCACACGGGAGGGCTGGTCACCAACGCAATATTCCACCTCTCCACCAATTCCAATATTGCTCACCAGTGGGAGGGGGGGGCTGTCTGTTGCGCTAGTATGGGTGTTTCGGGCCGAAGGTACTGGTTTCCAGAGGGCTAGTATAGACATTGTGGGCCGAATGGATTCTTGGGCTGGCATCCGACTGTTACCACGATTTTATAAGCCACTACAAGGGAAACAATTGGGCTGCAGCCACCTGACAACCAAAATACATTTTGTGAGCACAAACCTTTTAAAAAGGCGAGGCAAACAATTGGGCTGCAGCCACCTGGCAAACAAAATTCATTTTGTGAACACAAACTTTTTAAAAAGGCGAGGCAAACAATTGGGCTGCAGCCACCTGACAACCAAAATTCATTTTGTGAACACAAACTTGTTAAAAAGGCGAGGCAAACAATTGGGCTGCAGCCACCTGACAACCAAAATTCATTTTGTGAACACAAACTTTTTAAAAAGGCAAGGCAAACAATTGGGCAGCAGCCACTTTACAGCCGCATCGAGGGGACTCACCGTGGAGTAGACGTGCGTTCAGTGTTATTCGCAGCTCAGAGAGCCGTGACCCTCTCGCTGCCTGGGTCTGGCAGAGACTGAGTAGGGACTACACTTCCGGGTTTTATAGTCCCTCCCCCCTGTCACCAGCGGGGGCAGCAGAGAGAATGGCAATTTAAAAAAAACATTAATATCTCTCTGAATTTTCATCGATGGGAAAAATCCTCCGGTCCCGGAAGGAGGAGGGGGCTCTGAGTGAGGTGGCCAAAAATGACGGCCGTAGGTGGCGGCGTTCTCTCGGATATCACAGCACAATGGGCCAAAAGCGATCAAGATCAGGCTTTTAGTAATATAGATAAAATAGAAAAAGTAAAATAATACTATGTTACTAAAGTGTAAAAGAAAGAAAAACATTACATCTATAGTTGGTGCAGTTAGTGATAGCCACCCTAATGTGGCTAGACATCTAAGGACTTCCGTAGCCTTTGGTAAAAATAAAGTAATACTAGCTCCGTACTTTCCTTAGGAGAAAAGTTTCAATTTCAATAAAAACAATTTATGGGGGAAGGGAAACAATAGTTATATTCCATTAGTGAAATAATTATTAGTCTCAAAGTAAGATATTAGTCTCCTTTAACAAAAATATTAATCAAAGATTAGTCAAAAATATCAAAGGAAAAACCTAACTTTTTATTAATAAATTGCCTGTCACACATTACTTATAATTCGTACTTTTAGCTAATTCTAAGGATCCAGTTAACAATAATTAATAATAATTAGTAATCGTGATTAGTAGTAATTAGTAATGATTAGTACTAAAATATAAATGTTATATCAATAGCAAAATAACCGCTTGATTCTCATTATAAATTTTGAGCAGTCCTTAAGTATAGCAATTTAAAATTCCATTTCTTCTCTACGGGGTAACGATGTCCGGTACCATCAGGTGTATGTTGAGTGTTTGTTCAATCCTCGGTCTTATTCTTGATGTTCTGGGCAAATTCAAGTGCTTCTGTGTGTTTGATGAAGAAATATTCCTTCCTCTTGTAGGTGACACTCAGTGTTGCGGGGTACATCAGTCCATATCTCAGATCTTTTATATTCTTAAGTATTCTTCTTGTGTCTGTAAACAGCGCTCTTTTCCTGGCGACCTCCACAGGATAATCATTAAATATACTGATCTTATCTCCTTCAAATACGAGATTTCTGCTGCGAACGATTTTCTTCATCATATCATCCAAAACATGATCATATTGTACCTTCACTATCAGTTGTCTTGCGGGGGATGGGGGTGGGGGGGGCGTCCGCCCTTGGGTGGCGTCCCAATGCTCTGTGTGCCTGAGCAAGTAAAGGTTCTTGATCCAGATTTAAGACTTTTTTTAATAGATCTGCGGCAAATTCACGGGGGTCATGGTTCCCCTCTCTGCCTTCCTGAATGCCCACGATTCTTAAATTCTGGCGTCACTGACGTCCCTCCAAGTCAATACATTTTTCAATTATTTTATGCAATAAGTCTGATAAATGCTTGTTCTTGGAGAGAAGCTTTTTTGTAGTTTTAGAACTTGTATCAGCAATTTCCTCTAATTCAGTTCTAACTGTATGTTGTTGATTTAGTGCCTGGGAGATGGGATCCAACAGAGTTAAATCTGGATTCCATCGAATTTAATTTAACCTTTACCTCTTCAATCTTTTGATTAAGAATTTCTTCCATGTTTAACTTCCAGGCTTCCAGTACTTTGTGTACAGAGGCTGTGACTTCTTCTTTAATTTCTTCTTTAAAAGATTGCTGTTCTTCCTTAAAGTTCTGTTTAAGTTTTTTCAATTCTTCCATTATATTTGTAATTTCTTGTGCGAGGAAACTTCTTAGTTCTTCTACATCTGTTTTTTTCTTCTTTGAGCCATCTTCCTGGGACGATGTTAAAACTGAGCCCGAGGCTTCAGTCGGGCCTACTTCTTTGGGCTTGCCGGTTTTTCTCGTCTTGGGGGGGGGGGGTATGTTGCATAGACATACCGCCGGTGTCACGCGCCTGATGACATCGCATGCATGATGCAAGCAGCCAGTGCCGTTGTCTGCAGGTAAGTCCCATTCTTTTCCCCCGTTTTCAAACAATTTTTTGCGGAGCTAGTCGGCGCGAGTCTCCCTTACTCCATAGCGCCACCGGAAGTGGGGGCAGATTATTATCTGAATGGTGTCAGATTAGGAAAAGAGGAGGTGCAACGAAACCTGGGTGCCCTTGTACATCAGCCACTGAAAGTAAGCATGCAGGTACAGCAGGCAGTGAAAAAAGCAAGTGGCATGTTGGCCTTTATAGCGAGAGGATTTGAGTATAGGAACAAGGAGGTCCCACTGCAGTTGTACAGGGCCCTAGTGAGACTGCACCTGGAGTATTGTGTGCAGTTTTGGTCTTCTAATTTGATGAAGGACAGTTTTGCTATTGAAGGAGTGCAGCGTAGGTTCACCAGGATAATTCCCGGGATGGTGGGACTGACATATGATGAAGGAATACATTAACTGGGTTTATAAACACTGGAATTTAGAAGAATGAGAGGGGATCTCATAGAAACACATAACATTCTTAAGGGATAGGATAGGCTGGATGCAGGAAAAATGTTCCCCATGTTGGGGAAGTTCAGAACTAGAGGTCACAGTTTAAGAATAAGGGGTAGGACATTTAGGACTGAGATGAGAAAAAAAGTTTTCACCCAGAGAGTTGTGAATCTGTGGAATTCTCTGCCACAGAAACATAGAAAATAGGTGCAGGAGTAGGCCATTCGGCCCTTTGAGCCTGCACCGCCATTCGATATGATCATGGCTGATCATCCAACTCAGTATCCCATCCCTGCCTTCTCTCCATACCCCCTGATCCCTTTAGCCACAAGGGCCACATCTAACTCCCTCTTAAATATAACCAATGTGTTGTACTTCCGGTGGCGCTGGTGCCAGCAGTCTCCACCTTCAGCCCGGTATCTTTTTGTTTTTTTGTTTTTTTAGTTATGTTAAAGTGTGTTTTTTATGTTTTTTTAAATGTCTTTATGTGGGGGAAGAGGGCACGGTACGCGTCCTCACCCCCCCAGCGGCCTACCTACTGGATTGGCGCGGTCTTTCCTGCCGGGATCGACCAGAGCTCCAGCAGCGGCGGGACAGCGCTGTAACATCGCGGGGCTGGCGATGCCTTACCGGGGATCGCCATCTGGAGCCCAGAGTGCTGGACCTGCTGCACCGACATCATGGAGCTGCGGTTTGCAGAGCTCCCAACGCGGGCAGCGCTGATCAACAACGCGGGGTCCTGCGACTCCGCCCGGCTCGGCCTGCGGTCTCGGGAGCTGCGGACTCCGGCTGCGGAAGGCGGCTGATCAGGAGGTCCGGGCCGCTGAGGAGGATGTTCACCGTCGGGGATCGGCGTCGGCGTTCCACCAGCCCGGCGTGAGGGCCTGAACATCGGGCCGACCGGTGCGGCGACTGCGGGTGCTCGGAAGGCCCAGACCACGGATGAACATCTGGGAAGATCGGAGGGGAGGCTGGCTGGACTATGGTGCCTTCCTCACCTTGGTGCCACTGTGTTATATTGTGTCGTGGACTTTCTGTGTTTGTGCTTTTCTTTTTTTTAATTCAATTTTATTTTTAATATGTTTTATTATTTATTATTTATTTATTTTTATGATACTGCCTGTAAGGAAAATTCATTTCGTTGTCTCTAATTGAGACAATGACAATAAATTTGAATACAATACAAAGAATAAAATACAATGAACTGGCCTCAACTACCTTCAGTGGCAAAGAATTCCACAGATTCACCACTCTCTGTGTAAAAAATGATTTTCTCATCTCGAGAAGGCAGTGTGTGATCTCCCACGTAGAAAACTGTGCTGACTTTCCCTAATCAGCCCTTGTCCGTCTAAATGCCTGTTTATCCTAATCCTCAGAATACCCTCCAGTAACTTTCCAACTTTGGAACTACATCTCTTTCGGGAAGACATCAGGGCTCTCCGTTTCTTCCCAGGTCAGTGGCCACCAGTTCCCCAGAACTAACACATTTCTCCACCTGGCAGAGTCTATCTTCACCCTCAACAATATTTCTGTTGATTCCTCTCACTTTCTTTAAATCGAAGGTTAAACCATGGGTATTCACGTCGGCCCCAGCTCTGCCTCTCTTTTGTTTGGCGATAATGAATGCTCTTTGTTCCAATCGTACCCATGTAAAGATCCAACAACGATTTCTGGTACCCCTGGTTCCAGAGCCTTGCCGACCTTAAGGGCTTGTCCCACGAGCATGCGACTCCATACGGCAAGCGCGACCTAACGTGGTCACTTGAACCGTACGGCCTCGCGGGGCCGGTCTCACTTCGATCGCCGGAGCCGTATGGAGTTGTGCGGAGCTGGTCCCGACATCGCGCGGGGCTCCGAAAAACTGACCGTGTTCAAAAATTGCGTGCGCAGCGTCTCGACGCCGTACAGAGCGTCTTGACGCCGTACGTCACGCGCGAACTTCCCGCGGACTTCGCTCGAACTTCACGTCACTAACTCGACCTCCGCGCGGCCCCCGCTTCCGGTTTGGTCGCGCTTGCCGCAGGCAGGCGCATACTCGTGGGACAGGCTCTTTAATCTGTTTTGCTGGACCAGCAGAGGTCACGGCATTCGGGGGGGGGGGGCGAGAAACCGACCCGCAAAGTCGGCTATGGAAGGATCGGATATGCCGGCTCCGGACGGCCCGGAGTTCCAGAGCCCCGGCCGCAGGGGGCAGATTCGACCCGCCGATCAGCCACGGAAATCCGAGGAGGTTGAGATCGGCCACCCCACCCGGCCTGGACGCTACATTTTTGTGGGGACTTCCGGTGGGTTGGGGGCTGGTAGATATTTTTCTGATTACAGGGGGAGCTGGACCACCAGTTGTTGGAAATCGGTGTTGGACTTGGATTATTGCCCAGAAAGACACAAATAGCGGGAGTAACTCAGCGGGTCAGGGAGCATCTCTGGAGAAAAGTAATAGGTGACATTTCAGGTAGAAACACTTCTTCAGACACATATTTCTACACCTGCATTATTCCCCAACTCATTTCCCTCTGGATTCCAAGTAAGAGGCAGGTTGGGAAGAAGTGTAGATGTGGCTGGCAGTGGATCTGTAGCAGAAGTGCATTAGGGTTGGCTCCTGAATCCATGCAGGACCATGCATCAAATGACATGATGTTAATTTCATCAACATCACCATCAATGTCCCCCCTGCCCTCGAATTCCTTATATCTGACACCTCTCTCCTTATAGAAACATGGAAACATAGAAAATAGGTGCAGGAGTAGGTCATTCGGCCCTTCGAGCCTGCACCGCCATTCAATATGATCATGGCTGATCATCCAACTCAGTATCCTGTATCTGCCTTCTCTCAATACCCACTGATCCCTTTAGCCACAGGGCTACATCTAACTCCCTCTTAAATATAGCCAACGAACTGGCCTCAACTACCTTCTGTGGCAGAGAATTCCAGAGATTCACCACTCTCTGTGTGAAAAATGTTTTCCTCATCTCGGTCCTAAAAGATTTCCCCCTTATCCTTAAACTGTGACCCCTTGTTCTGAACTTCCCTAACATCGGAAACAATCTTCCTGCATCTAGCCTGTCCAACCCCTTAGGAATTTTGTAAGTTTCTATAAGATCCCCCCTTAATCTTCTAAATTCTAGCGAGTACAAACCGAGTCTATCCAGTCTTTCTTCATATGAAAGTCCTGACATCCCAGGAATCAGTCTGGTGAACCTTCTCTGTACTCCCTCTATGGCAAGAATGTCTTTCCTCAGATTAGGAGACCAAAACTGTACGCAATACTCCAGGTGTGGTCTCACCAAGACACTGTATAACTGCAGTAGAACCTCCCTGCTCCTATACTCAAATCCTTTTGCTATGAATGCTAACATACCATTCGCCTTCTTCACTGCCTGCCGCACCTGCATGCCTACTTTTAATGACTGGTGTAGCATGACACCCAGGTCTCGTTGCATCACCCCCTTTCCTAATCGGCCACCATTCAGATAATAGTCTATTTTCCTGTTTTTGCCACGAAAGTGGATAACCTCACATTTATCCACATTATACTGCATCTGCCATGCATTTGCCCACTCACCCAGCCTATCCAAGTCACCTTGCAGCCTCCTAGCATCCTCCTCACAGCTAACACTGGCCCCCAGCTTCGTGTCATCCGCAAACTTGGAGATGTTGCATTCAATTCCCTCGTCCAAATCATTAATATATATTGTAAATAGCTGGGGTCCCATCACTGAGCCTTGCGGTACCCCACTAGTCACTGCCTGCCATTGTGAAAAGGACCCGTTTATTCCTACTCTTTGCTTCCTGTCTGCCAGCCAGTTCTCTATCCACATCAATACTGAACCCCCAATACCGTGTGCTTTAAGTTTGTATACTAATCTCTTATGTGGGACCCTGTCGAAAGCCTTCTGAAAGCCCAGATATAACTCATCCACTGGTTCTCCCTTATCCACTCTACTAGTTACATCCTCGAAAATTTCTATAAGTTTCGTCAGACATGATTTACCTTTCATAAATCCATGCTGACGTTGTCCAATGATTTCACCAGTTTCCAAATGTGCTGCTATCCCATCTTTAATAACTGATTCTAGCAGTTTCCCCACTACCGACGTTAGTGTAATTCCCCGTTTTCTCTCTCCCTCCCTTTTTAAAAAGTGGGGTTACATTAGCTACCCTCCAATCCTCAGGAACTACTCCAGAATCTAAAGAGTTTTGAAAAATTATCACTAATGCATCCACTATTTCTGGGGCTACTTCCTTAAGTACTCTGGGATGCAGCCTATCTGGCCCTGGGGATTTATCGGCCTTTAATCCATTCAATTTACCTAACACCACTTCCCGGCTAACCTGGATTTCACTCAGTTCCTCCATCTCATTTGACCCCCGGTCCCCTGCTATTTCCAGCAGATTATTTATGTCTTCCTTAGTGAAGACAGAACCAAAGTAGTTATTCAATTGGTCTGCCATGTCCTTGTTCCCCATGATCAATTCACCTGTTTCTGACTGCAAGGGACCTACATTAGTTTTAACTAATCTTTTTCTCTTCACATATCTATAAAAGCTTTTGCAGTCAGTTTTTATGTTCCCTGCCAGTTTTCTTTCATAAACTATTTCCCCTTTCCTAATTAAGCCCTTTGTCCTCCTCTGCTGGACTGAATTTTTCCCAGTCCTCTGGTAGGCTGCTTTTTCTGGCTAATTTGTACGCTTCATCTTTTGTTTTGATACTATCCCTGATTTCCCTTGTTATCCACGGATGCACTACCTTCCCTGGTTTATTTTTTTGCCAAACTGGGATGAACAATTGTTGTAGTTCATCCACGCAGTCTTTAAATGCCTTCCATTGCATATCCACCGTCAACCCATTAAGAATCAATTGCCAGTCTATCTTGGCCAATTCACATCTCATACCCTCAAAGTTACTTTTCTTTAAGTTCAGGACCCTTGTTTCTGACTTAACAATGTCACTCTCGATCCTAATGAAGAACTCAACCATATTATGGTCACTCTTGCTCAAGGGGCCATGCACAACAAGACTGCTAACTAACCCTTCCTCATTACTCAATACCCAATCTAGAATTGCCTGCTCTCTCGTTGGTTCCTCTACATGTTGGTTTAGAAAACTATCCCGCATACATTCCAAGAAATCCTCTTCTTCAGCACCCTTGCCAATTTGATTCACCCAATCTATATGTAGATTGAAGTCACCCATTATAACTGTTTTACCTTTGTTGCACGCGTTTCTAATTTCCTGTTTGATGCCATCCCCAACACCACTACTACTGTTAGGTGGCCAGTACACAACTCCCACTAGCGTTTTCTGCCCCTTAGTGTTTCGCAGCTCTACCCATATCGATTCCACATCCTCCAAGCTAATGTCCTTCCTTTCTATTGCGTTAATCTGCTCTCTAACCAGCAACGCTACCCCATCTCCTTTCCCTTTCTGTCTATCCCTCCTGAATATTGAATATCCCTGGATGTTCAGCTCCCAGCCTTGGTCAACCTGGAGCCATGTCTCCGTGATCCCAACTATATCATAGTCATCAATAGCTATCTGCACATTCAACTCATCCACCTTATTACGAATACTCCTTGCATTGAGACACAAAGCCTTCAGGCTTGTTTTTACAACACTCTTACCCCTTATACTATTATGTTGAAAAGTGGCCCTTTTTGATTTTTGCCCTGGATTTGTCTGCCTGCCACATTTCACCTTGCTACCTATTGCTTCTACCCTCATTTTACACCCCTCTGTCTCTACACTCACACATTTAAGAAATCCTTTCCCTTTAATTCCATCCTCAACTATCCCATTCGACACCCCACCCCCCTTATTCAGTTTAAAACCACCCGTGTAGCAGTGGCAAACCTGCCTGCCAGAATGCTGGTCCCCCACCTGTTAAGATGCAATCCGTCCCTTTTGTACAGTTCCCCCTTACCCCAAAACAGATCCCAGTGATCTAAGAATCTAAATCCCTGCCCCGGGCACCAGTACCTCAGCCACACATTCAGGTCCCGTATCTCCCTGTTCCTGCTCTCGCCAACACGAGGAACTGGAAGCAAACCGGAGATAACAACCCTGGAGGTCCTGCTTTTCAGCATTTTTCCAAGCTCTCTAAAGTCACGCTGCAGAATATTCATCCCTTTCTTTCCGACATCGTTTATGCCGACATGCACTACCACTTCCGGCAGCTTTTCATCTCTCTGGCTCCATCTCAGGGGACAGATTCCCCAAACACTTCTGCTACACATCCAGGTGTGGAAGATGCCCTTACCTGTGTCTCCTCCATTTCCTGCAATTCAGCCCTCGACCCTTTCCTCCCAGACCAAACGGGAATGGTGTTCCCTTGGTCATGGTCATAAGTGATGTGAGCAGAATTAGGCTATTCGTCCCATCAAGCCCACTCCGCCATTCAATTATGGCTGATCCATCTTTCCCACTTAACCCCTTTCTCCCGCCTTCTCTCTGTAACCACTGACACCTGAACTAATCCCAGTCTGTTCATTTGACCTCACCAGTCTCCGCTCCTGAGTCCAGCACTTTGTGCTCTCCATTCATGTCCCACTCCTTCCCCTCATCTCCTTCCGCCAGCTCTCCCCCGACAAGGTCCCCACACCAAACGCCGCCTGTCCATTCCCCTCCCCAGATGCTGCCTGGCCCCCTGAGATCCTCCAGAATAGCAAGTGCAGGAGTAACTCAGTAAACAAAGTGCACACAAAGTGCTGGAGTAACTCGGGGGGTCGGGCAGCTTCCCCGGGAGAACACGGACAGGAGACGTTTCAGGTCGTAAATCTGAATCAAACCTCGGAGACGATGGTGGAGGTGTACTGGTCCTGACTGTAATCCCATCCATCCAAACACGGCTCCTCGTCGATCCCGGTCACGTTGAGGAGATCTGGGTCTGGAAACACCTCCGAGAGGTTCCTGATCACATCCAAGCGGTAGCGACTGCATTGGGTGTACTGGACTTGGGTTCCTGGCACCCGTGGAATGGTTCTGTTCATCCAGGCTTGGCTGAGGTTGAGATTCCCGGGAATCGAGCAGCGATGCTCTGGGGTATCCCCGACAAAGATGATGTTTAGACCGGCGAAACCGTTGGGAATAACGCTGACGGTCAAGAGCAGGAATATGAGTTTCTGAGCCGGTCCCCATTCCCCCAGGAAGGCTGTAATTTCATCGTAATCCCGCATGTTAGTTGCAGACGCGGTACTGACTGCGCCTTGGTTCCGGAAGCCTGGAGGGTTTCAACCTTGTGGGTGGACCTGAAACTGTAGAGCAGGTTGTTCCAAAAAACTGATAATTTATCACCTTTCGTGCACAATGAACTAATAACAAGTTGTCCTATTGGCTGTGTACGCCATAGGCTAATATCCCAAACAGGTTCTGGAAACACCGTCCGTGCTAAACAGCAACACTTTCTAGTAGAAGTGAGTTGGAAAGAACTCCAGATGCCGGTTTACACCGAAGATAGACACCAAATGTTGGAGTAACTCAGCCGGACGGGCAGCATCTCCGGAGAGAGGGAAGGGGTGACGTTTCGGGTCGAGACCCTCCTTCAGACTGAGTAGACTCGTTCTTCATACTAGTAGAAATATGGTGGATCAAATGGCTTAGAGCCAAATCCCTTTTAAATATTACTGACACTAGACTTGTTTTCATGCTAAAGTCCAAATTAAATGAAGAAAGAATTAAGATATGTGCATTGGGTCAAGGTTTGTGGTTAATCATGTGACATATTTGATAACCATGTATCTCTGAAACAAGATTGCTCTGTTTAATTTCTCCCATAATATCTGCTGTTGAACAAGTTGTACTTTGATACCCTATTACGGTTAACCACAAGATAGACACAAAGTGCTGGATTAACTCAGCAGCTCAGGCAGCATCTCTGCAGAAAAAGGAATAGGTGTAGTTTCGGGTCGAGACCCTTCATCAGACGATCCGAAACGTCACCCTGTAGAGTCTAAACGTTGTGTGCAACCGTTGTCTTTATTAACACATTACAAGTTTGGTACATAAGCTTGTTTGCTACACTCTAACATAAAGTCATTGTTGCTGTTGTTGAGCGAGGTTGTTGACTCGTGAACTCGAGCTTAGTTTATGCCGTTGTTGAAGGACACACCTCATCTCTGATGAGTTCGCTTCCCGCCTCTGTTGACGAGGGTTCGATCACCAGGTGGCGCCACAACCTATTCCTTTTTTGCCTGGCCCGTTGAATTAATCCTGTACTTTGTGTCTATTTTCAGTATAAAGCAGCAACTAGCACCGTGGCGCAGCGGTTGATTCGCCGCCTTAAAGTGCCAGCGAACCGGGTTTGATCCTGACTATGGGTGCTGTCTGTATGGCGTTTTTGTACATTCTTCCTGTGACCACGTGGGTTTTCTTCGGATGCTCCGGTTTCCTCCCACACTCCAAAGACCTACAGATTTGTAGATTAATTAACTTTTGTAAATCGTAAATTGTCCTTAGTGAGCAGGATAATGCTAGTATACGAGGTGATCGCTGGTTGCTGCAGAGAGCACCCGTCATCATGATCGAACCCAATCTCTGGTGCTGTGAAACAGCAGCTGTATCGCTGCACCACTTTGCTGCTCTATTTATTTCACTAAAAATACAGCAGGACATAACATGACAGAACATAAAAGCATGAATGTAACATAAAAAGCATGTGAAAATGCAGATTCTAAATAATTACAGGCATCTGTAACTTTATAGGTACAGTGACATTTTTTTTTACATTCACCATTTTTTTACATTTTAGTCAAAATCCTGCTTTACATAGGATTTACATCATACGTGTAAAACCATGCTGACGATCCCTAATCAGCACCATATTCCGAGACAGTTTCTTCCCAGCTGTTGTCAGGCAACTGAACCACCCAACTGCAACCAGAGAGTAGTCCTGAACTAATATCTAGCCTCTAGTATCTTTGCTCTACCTGCGACCTGATGTAAGAGCAGATTGTATAACTGTGGAGTCCGTCCCCGCTACCAAAGATGTCGCGTTTGGCATAAACAAATGGCGGCCGTGACGTTCCGTTACGTACTACACGTCAGTCCATTGGATTTCAGAGGAGTGGGCTATCTTGCTCCTCTAGGATCTTTGCTTAAAACTATTCCATTATCATGTATCTGTACAATGTGAATGGCTCGATTGTAATCATGTATTGTCTTTCCGCTGACTAGTCAGCACGCAATGAAAGCTTTTCACAGTACCTCGGGACACGTGACAATAAATTAAACTGAACTGAACTAAATGCAGATATATCTTATCCCTCAGATAACTCTAGTAATTTGACTACCACAGATGTTAGGCTCGTTGGTCTATAGTTCTGATGCTTTCCTTTGCAGCCCTTGCTAAGTACAACATTTGCCACCCTCCAGTCTTCCAGCACCTCACCTGTATTTAATGAAAGAAAAAAAAATAAGAATTTTTTTTTTTTTTAATGGCGCGGCCCTGTCCAGTCGCCGTTGTGGCAGCTCCGCGAAAATTGTGTGTGTTTTTCACTTTTATGTTCCTTTTTAACTTATTTCTAAGTTGTAACTCCCTAGTGCTAACAAAGTATGACAGGGAAACCCTCTTAAATCTAAACTCCAGGGCAAACGGGGGGGGGGGGGGGGGGGGAATTCGGAATAGGCTGAAAGCCCAAGCCTTACGTCCACCTCTGCCCAGCATTCTTCTGGCGAATGTCCAGTCCCTGGAAAACAAGCTGGATGACCTCAGGGCGAGGGTCAGATTCCAGCGGGACATAAGTGACTGCAACATCCTCTGCCTGACTGAAACATGGCTGACCTCGCTGATTCCGGATCAGGTGATCTGCCCAACCGAGTCCTTCACTGTCCACCGTGCTGACAGAACAGAAGCACCTGGGAAATCCAAGGGTGGAGGAGTCTGCTTCATGACCAATAACAACTGGTGCAACCCTGGAAATATCAAGATGCTTTCCCGTTCCTGCTCGCCGGACCTGGAGCACCTGACGATCTCATGCCGCCCATTCTACCTTCCCCGGGAGTTCCGCTCAGTGATCGTCACAGCCGTCTACATTCCACCGCAGGCGAACACCGACATGGCACTATCGGCCCTACACGATGTGCTATGTCGACATCAAAACAAGTACCCGGATGCGGCTATGGTGGTGGCTGGAGATTTTAATAAATCAAATCTCAAGAAGGTCATGCCGAACTTCTACCAACACATCACGTGTGCCATCAGGGGGGAGAGAACTTTGGACCACTGCTACATACCGTTCAGGAAAGGCTACAAGGCCGTTTCACTCCCTCCCCTAGGAAAATCTGACCTCGCTGCCATTTGCCTGTTGCCGGAGTATAAACAGAGGATAGTTCGGGAAGCGGTAGAGACGAGGGACGTAAAGCGGTGGTCCGACCAGTCAGAGGCCATGCTGCAAGATGCACTGAGTGATGTCGACTGGAATATGTTCGAAGCAAGTTTCAGTGACGTCAGTGAGTTCGCGGAAGCAGTCACGGACTTCATCGCAACAGTAACCGACAACATCGTCCCCACGGTAAGGGTAAGCACCTTTCCGAACCAAAAACCCTGGGTAGACAGGTCTGTTCGTGTGGCCCTGAATGCTCACACCGCTGCCTACAACTCGGGCCTGGCATCAGGAAACATGGACGTCTACAAGGCAGAGCCCTACCGACTGCGAAGGGCGGTGAAGGACGCAAAGAGAAGGTACAGAGACAAGATGGAGTTACAGATGGAGCAGCAGGACACCAGAAGCCTGTGGCAGGGGCTACGGATTGTAACCAACCACCGGAGCACCCCCCCCTCATCCGCAAGTGCCGGCACCTCCCTAGCTGATGACCTGAACTCCTTTTACGCTTGTTTCGAGAGGGGCAACACCACTCCAGGTCTGCCGATTATCGACAATACCGCCAGCGGGCTGGCTACCGAAGCTGAAGGGAGGAATGTGCACACATTCTCGCTGTCCGAGCACGACTTGAGGAGGGCTCTGACATGGGTGAACACGAGAAAAGCTGCAGGCCCCGATGGCATCTCGGGGCGAGTACTCAAGTCCTGTGCTACGCAGCTAGCTCCAGTGCTCACTACATTATTCAACCTCTCCCTGGACAAGTCCGTGGTCCCTGCCTGCTTCAAAAAATCCATCATTGTACCGGTACCAAAAAATGCCTCCCCAGCCTGTCTGAATGACTACCGTCCGGTGGCCCTTACCTCGGTAGTCATGAAATGCTTTGAGAGGCTGGTGAAGAAACACATCTGCGCCTTCCTCCCTCGGAACATGGACCCGTTGCAGTTCGCATACCGTCCGAACAGATCCACGGATGATGCGGTCTCCCAGGTCTTGCACACCGCTCTCTCCCATCTGGACAGCCAGAAGGGGGGGCTACGTGAGGATGCTGTTCATAGACTACAGTTCAGCCTTCAACACGATAGTCCCCACCAGACTGGCCGGGAAGCTAATGGAATTGGGGCTCAACACCTCCCTGTGTGCCTGGGTCCTGGACTTTCTCACCGCCAGGCCCCAGGTAGTCAAGATGGGAGGGAATACATCGAAGTCCCTCACCCTGAGCACAGGATCGCCCCAGGGTTGCATCTTCAGCCCCCTATTGTACTCCCTGCACACACATGACTGTGTGGCTAGGTTCAGCTCCAACTCATTAATTAAGTTTGCGGATGACACTGTGGTGGTGGGCCTGATCTCAGACAACGACGAGAAGGCCAACCGGGAGGAAGTGGCTGGTCTAGCACTCTGGTGCCAGGATAACAGCCTCCTCTTGAACATCAAAAAAACGAAGGAGCTGATCATGGACTTTAGGAGGGCACATCATCCGAGGACATACACTCCATTGAGGATAAATGGGGATCCTGTGGATAGGGTGAACTGTTTTAAATATCTGGGAGTCCACATCTCCGAGGATATGACATGGGCTTCACACGCCTCAGCACTCGTGAGTAAGGCAAGGCAGCGCCTTTACCACCTCAGGCAATTGAGGAAATTCAGTGTGTCTCCGAGGATCCTCCAGTGCTTCTACACAGCGGCGGTGGAAAGCATCTTGTCCGGGAACATTACCATCTGGTTTGGGAATTGCTCTGCCAAGGACAAGAAGGCTCTGCAGAGAGTAGTGCGTTCGGCCGAATGCACTATGGGAACTTCACTTGCCCCCCTGCAGGAACTATACATCAGGAGGTGCAACTCCAGAGCCAACAATATCATGAGAGACCCCTTCCACCCCTGCAATGGACTGTTCCAGCTGCTACGGTCAGGCAAACGCCTCCGTTGCCATGTGGTGAGAATGGAGAGGTTGAGAAGGAGTTTCTTCCCAGAGGCCATTCGGACTGTAAACGCCTATCTCACCAGGGACTAACTCTACTGAACGTTTTTCCTTCCATTATTTATTATGTAAAAGAATATGTGTGTTGTGATTGTGTTTATAGTTTGTTTGGTTGTTTGGTTGTTTGTCTTTTGCACAAAAGTCCGCGAGCATTGCCACTTTCATTTCACTGCACATCTCGTATGTGTATGTGACAAATAAACTTGACTTGATTGGCTTGACTTGACTTGATGGTTTTTATATCTCAGCCTGGGCACCTGCAATTTCATTTTTAGCTTCCCAATGTTGTTTCTGTTTTAGCTTCCCACAGTGGACAGACGTTGGACAGACTAAGGTGTCGGCCATTTAGAACGGAGACGAGGAAACACTTTCTCACAGAGAGTTGTGAGTCTGTGAAATTCTCTTCCTCAGAGGGCGGTGGAGGCAGGTTCTCTGGATACTTTCAAGAGAGAGCTAGATAGGGCTCTTAAATATAGCGGATTCAGGGGATGTGGGGAGAAGGCAGGAACGTGGTACTGATTGTGGATGATCAGCCATGATCACATTGAATGGCGGTGCTAGCTCGAAGGGCCGAATGATCTACTCCTGCACCTATTGTCTATTGTTGGATATATTTGATCAGATTTGTCTAACTTCATATGCCGTACAACATTCAGCACCTGTTCGACTGTAATACTGACTGTCCTCAAGAGATCTCCACTAACTGTCCCAAGTTCCCCAGACTTCATGTCTTTCTCCATGTTTTATACGGGGGAGAAATACTCATTGAGGACCTTGCCCATCTCCTGCAACTTCACACACAGATGAACAAAAATGCTGGAGTAATTCAGCGGGACAGGTAGCATCTCCAAAGTTCCATTTAATACCAGTTACGTATACCTGTCCCATATCTCCTTCTTTTTCCTTATCAGAGCCTCAATTTATATTGTCATCAAAACTTCCTTACGCCGACCTGCATTGCCCTTCACTCTAAGCCCAGAACTCGGCCTAACACACATGCCCTGAAGTCTTGTCAATAGACAATAGGTGCAGGAGTAGGCGATTCGGTCCTGTGAGCCAGCACCACATTCACTGACTCAGTACCCCGTTCCTGCCTTCTCACAATATCCCCTGACTCCACTATCTTTAAGAGTTCTATCTAACTCTCTTGAAACTATGCAGTATAGCAGGTTCCGATCTAATACCATCACAGACGGCCTTGTCGCAATTGTGATCTTTTTTTAACTGGTAGGCGCGCTCTCTCTCCCTCTCCCTCCCTCTCCCTCTCCCTCTCCCTCTCCCTCTCCCTCTCCCTCTCCCTCTCCCTCTCCCTCTCCCTCTCCCCCTCCCCCTCCCCCTCCCCCTCCCCCTCCCCCTCTCCCTCCCTCCCTCCCTCCCTCCCTCCCTCCCTCTCTCTCTCTCTCTCTCTCTCTCTCTCTCTCTCTCTCTCTCTCTCTCTCTCTCTCTCTCTCTCTCTCTCTCTCTCTCTCCCTCCCCCTCCCTCTCTCCCCCTCCCCCTCTCTCTCTCTCCCCCTCTCCCCCTCCCCCTCTCTCTCTCTCCCCCCCCTATCCTCTCCCTCCCCCTCCCTCCCCATTCTTCCCCCTCTCTCCCCCTACCCCTTTCCCCCTCTTTGGGTTGAAGTAAAAATGCACTGCTGATGAAGTAAAAATGCACTGCTAATGAAGTAAAAATGAACTGCTAATGGTTGTTTGGATTGAAGTAAAAATGCACTGCAAATGATTGTTTGGGTTGAAAAATGCAATGCTAATGTTTGTGTTTAAAAAATGTTGAGAATCTCTCTCCTGTCAATCACACCATGAAGGCCACACCTTTACTGGTGGAAGGGGGAGGGATTATAAAACCCGGAAGTATGGGTGTGGCTCAGTCTCTGTATGATGGGTTATCTTTACTCAGAGAGTGGTGGCTGTGTGGAATGAGCTTCCAGTGAAGGTGGTGGAGGCAGGTTCGTTTTTATCATTTAAAAATAAATTGGATAGTTATAAGGACGGGAAAGGAATGGAGGGTTATGGTCTGAGCGCAGGTATATGGGACTAGGGGAGAATACGTGTTCGGCACGGACTAGAAGGGTCGAGATGGCCTGTTTCCGTGCTGTAATTGTTATATGGTTATATGGTTATGGGTAGGGAGAGGTCACAACTTTGTCTGAGCTGTGAATTAACCGAACGCACTGAATGTCTACTGAACTGTGTGTGGTGTTTTATGTGGTTTTATGGTGGTTTCACCTTGCTTGAAATGGTATGAAACTGCATTTGAATATGGTGGCCTAGCACCCTGCATGAAATGGTATGAAACTGCATTTGAATGTGGTGGCCTTTCAACCTGCTTGAAGTGGCATGAAACTGCACTTGAATTTGGTAGCCTTGCACCCTGCTTGAAATGGTTGGAAACGGCACTTGAATTTGGTGGCCTTGCACCCTGCTTGTGAGGTTGTGAGGTTCACAACTCCTTCCCCATAGAAGCATTGAGGCTCTCAACACCATCTGTAAAGCTGCTGCATCAGGGATCAGGCTGCCGAGTGGCTGCGTTGTCCACTTATTAAAGAGAATTCTAAAGAGGACAATTGGTCAGATATATCCAAAAAAGCAGGATAATTTTTACTATTTTTTGTGGGTTTTTTTTAATGTCTTTATGTGGGGGAAGAGGGTACGGTAAGGGTGATACCGTCCTTCAGTCGCCCCCCTTTCCTCTACAAACTACCTAGCTTATATAAAAGTCACTATCTAAGCGGTTCTATTTATATAATATTTCCTCAAGAATGGGTGTCAATGGTTATTGGGAGAAAGCAGGAAAATGGGATTAGGAGGCAGAGATCAGCCATGATTGAATGGCGGAGTTGATTCGATGGGCTGAATGGCCTAATTCTATTTCTATAACGTGAACTTGTGAACATGTGAACACAGAGCAGTGGATTATATAAACCTCACCCAGTGGATTATATAAACCTCACCTTTGATGACAATAGCATTTTTTGTGTTCAGAGTTTAAAGATACAGTGTGGAATCAGGCCCTTCAGCGCACTGAGCCCAGGCCGACCAGTGGTCACCCCGTACACTGACGCTATTCTACTCACTGGGGACAATTTACAATCTTTACCGAAGACAATTAACCAATAAGCCTGTATGTCGTTGGAGTGCAGCAGCAGTGCCTCGTCCGTGGCCCCGTCGGTCGGCAGCCCAGCCAGCTGTCGGACCTTCGCTTACCACCGACACCACCACCCTTCCTCATGGCCGATCATCGGTTCATGAGTTGGATGGGGGACTGGACTTTGCGCGCTACGTCGCCCGGGCCAAAACTCTTCAGCTGGCCCGCCGGCTGGGCTTTGTGTGCAGTCCAGCACCCGGGCCAACTCCTCATTCGCCCAGCCACGGCTGAATCGGTCAACGAATTGCTGTCAGGAATTTGTCCCTTATTTTGTCCTTTTGTCCCTGATTTGGAAATGAGAACGTTGACAACCCTAGGTCTGGCGCCCCATATAACCCGGACAAACTCACAAGCGTGCTCTCCAAATTACCCCCCACCGGAAGTGGAGGGGGAGGGATTGACAAATTGGGAGTATAAAGATGGAGTTAAAGGGGAAGTGAGTACAGGAAAAGTTGCAAAAGACTCCCGAATTAATGAGAAGGAAAGTTCGAGAAGGGATAAGAGAGTAAGGTCCGAACCAATAGTGAGCAGTGTGAGAGGGGACATGAATACCGAAGAAAAAGTTGTGTATGAATGCGCAAAGTAAAATAAATAAAATATCACTTAACTAAACTAAACTAAGCCAAGTGTCGGCAAATGTTGGGCACTGTTTCTCGTGTTTTCAGAAGATGAACATTTGGCCCGTTGAATCTGGTGAAATGCTGGTCAACGGACACGGATGGCATCTTATGCGACTGCTTTGAGTTGGGGACTGGTCCATATTCAGGGATTCTGCAGCTAACCTGAATGAGTACACCACTGCCGTGACTGATTTCATCAGCAAGTGCGTGGAAGACTGTTTTCCGACGAAGGCAATCCGAGTGTTCCCCAACCGGAAACCATGGATGAACCGTGATGTACATTCACGACTTAAGCCCAGGTCCACTGCATACAAGTCAAACGACCCGAGCGGTACAACAAGGCCCGCTATGATCTCCGCAAAACCATCAAGGATGACCAATTCTCTCTTTGAAGTGCCGGGATTCACCTTAGTGCACGCAGACAGGGACGCAGGCGGCACTTGTGTAACCATAAACGATCTTTGGTGCCGTGCCCACTCAGTAAAATATAAGATCTGTGACCCCAATGTAGAAATTCTCGGCATGTTGTTAAGACCTTTCTATTTGCCTCGAATGTGGGTGCATTTTGCTGTTTGTTGTATACGTGCCTCCCAGCGGCAAAGCATCATTAGCGGCCGGGACAATAGCGGACTGCGTTCATGAACTACAACTCAACTACCCCGACGTACTGGCAATAGTGCTTGGGAATTTGAATCGATGTCGTTTGAAGACTGTGATACCTGGATTCGAACAGTACATCAAAGACAAAACCAGAAAAGACAATATCTTGGACAAATGTTTTGTAAATGTAAAAGGCGCTTGTGCATCCAAGTGTAAGCCACCCATATTGAATTCTGATCATAATGTTGTGCACATGATTCCAGTGTATAGGACCAAACTTAAGAGATGTAAACCAGAAAAGAAAGTGATAAGGACATGGACAAATGAACATAGGGAACAACTAAAGCCTGTTTTGAATTGACAGACTGGGAAAACTTTCAGGGGGGTTCACTAGATGAAATAACTATAGCTACAAACGATTATATTGATTTTTGTGTACATGTGGTTGTTCCCACTAAGGAGATTAAAATCTGTCCCAACAATAAATCATTCAGACTGCGTTCAGACGCAGCGGCTTTGCGCTCCCAAGTCCGAGTCAATTCGGAGCAGCCCGGTACCGAACGCGGCTGTGAAAATAAGGTATTTAAAAACATCAGAACCCCTAGAACCCCTAGAAACCCCAGTACCCCCAGAAACCATAGTAAGAAACTCACCTCCAGGACGAGGAAATCCAGGACCCACATCGTAATCCCGCTCAATATCGGACGTGGCTGCGAGAAACTGGCTTGTGAGTACTACAGCACCCTCACCAAAATCCCGATGGAGCTGGGCAGAACAGCCCACGGATCACCACTGCGGAGGGTAGGAGACGGAGCAAGCGCCGGGAGCGAAAGCAGAAACGTGGAAGGCGAGCGGGGGTGCAGGACAGGCTACGGAGGGCTCCACAAAGACCATCGCTCCCAAGCGTCTTTCTCGCGAATGTCCGGTCACTCACCAACAAGCTGGATGAGGTAAGGCTCTGGATCAACACCCAGCAATCCCTGAAAGACTGCTGTGTGCTGATCTTCACAGAGACCTGGCTCAGCGCGCTGGTTCCCGATGGGGCTGTGGACCAGCCGATCACTGCATCGTGCTGATAGAACAAAGGACTCCGGTAAGAGCAAGGGTGGCGGGCTCTGCATCTACATGATACGCCATGGAAAGTATCCTCACCTACGGAATCCTGGTATGGTTTGCCAGCTGTACTGTGGCTGAGAGGAGGGCGCTGCAGGGAATTATAAAAACTGCGCAGCGCATTACAAACGCTAACCTGCCCTCCTTGGATGACATATACAAGGCCCGACGCTTGCGCAGGGCCATAAATATCAAGAAGGACACATCCCACCCTGCCAACCACCTTTTTACTCTGCTACCCTCTGGGAGGCGACTCAGGTCTCTGCAGGCTCGCACCGGTAGACTAAAAAATAGTTTCTACCCATGTGCGGTAAAAGAGCTTAACTCCAATAGTGAACACTGGGAAGCAAGAAGTAACTTCGAGGAATACCGCTAAATTCTTTTAAACTTTAAAAAAAATGTATCTATTATTTTACTATTAACTGTACATATGTGTATTGGTTGTTGTGTTGTATTTCTTTAACGGAGGAGAAGCAAATGGAATTTCGTTGCTCAGTTTTGTGCAATGACAATAAACATATTCTATTCTATTCTATACATCAACAATGACTGGTGCACCAACCACACTGCAGTCGAGAGCTACTGTTCCCCAGACCTGGAATACCTACTGCTTAAATGTACGCTGTTTTACCTGCCTCGGGAGTTTACTGTGGTTATCATCATGGCCAAATACATCCCACCACAGGCTAATGCTAACCTAGCGCTAGCACAGCTGGACTCGGCAGGATGCTCACCCCTATGGTGCCTTCATTGTTGCAGGGGACTTTAATCAGGTCGACCTATGAGCTGCATTCCGCAAATTCCACCAGCATGTGCAGTGCCCTACCAGGGGCTCAAACACGCTGGATAAAGTGTACACCAACATCAAGGACGCTTACAGAGCTCTCCCCTGCCCATCATTGGGACAATCCGATCACCTCTCACTGTTTCTACTGCCTGCATACAAACCCCTCATCCGCAAGACCAAACCTGCAATAAGGATGGTCAAAATATGGCCCGAGGACGCCACTCTATAACTCCAGGACTGCTTTGATCGCACCGACTGGGACCTGTTTGCACAACAGCCAACCAGTGGTACAGAAGTAGACTTGGAGGAGTACACATCCACTGTGCTCTCCTACATCAACTGCTGTGTGGAGACTGGCACAGTGGACAAGCAAATAAAGATGTTCCCAAACCGGAAACCCTGGATGAACAAGGAGGTTCAGAATCTGCTAAGGGCACGCAGAAATGCCTTTAAATCCAGGGACACTTCTGCCTACAGTGCTGCCAGGTTGAACCTGAACAAAGGCATAAAAAAGGCCAAAGACAGCCACAGGCAAAGGGTGGAAGACCACTTCAATACCGCGGACACCAGAAGCATGTGGCAGGGTGTCAGGGACATCACTGACTACAAGAGCAGCCCCACCTGCCCCCACGGTGATATCACACTGGCCAACGAACTAAACACCTTCTTTGCCCGCTTCGAAATTGGCAACACCACCAGGTGTGGAATAACCCCGGCCATGGCGGAGGGACAGACCTTAACACTGAGCACTCAGGAGGTACAGTGCGCTCTGCGTAGGATCAATCCACGCAAGGCTGCAGGCCCGGATGGAGTCCAGGGAAGGGTACTATAGGACTATGCTGTACAGCTGGCGGAGGTATTCACGAGAACCTTCAATCTGTCTCTATCTCTGGCAACGGTCCCCAAGTGCCTGAAAACAGCCACCATAGTGCCGGTGCCGAAAAAGTCTAAAGTCACCAACCTGAACGACTACCGCCCGGTTGCCCTAACTCCAATCCCAATGAAGTGCTTCGAAAGGCTGGTCCTCTCCCACATCAAATCCAGCATCCCTGCCTCACTGGACTCTCATCAATTTACATACAGGGCAAATAGATCAACAGAGGATGCCATCTCTCTGGCTCTTCACACTGTCCTGACCCACCTGGACAGACAGGGCACGTACGTGAGGATGCTCTTCATTGACTATAGCTCTGCATTCAATACGGTCATCCCCACCAAGCTCACCACCAAACTCCACCAGCTAGGCCTCAGCTCGCCGATATGCGATTGGATCCTGAACTTTCTGACGGAGCGACCGCAGGCAGTGAGACTGGGCCCGCACCTGTCCTCCACTTTCACCCTGAGCACCGGCACACCACAGGGCTTTGTACTAAGGCCCATGCTCTACTCCCTCTTCACTCACGACTGTGTTCCTGCATTCGACACCAACACCATTGTGAAGTTTGCAGATGACACAACAGTGATTGGACTGATCACCAACAGTGATGAAACAAAATACAGAGCGGAGGTGCAGAACCTGGCGTGCACGTAACAACTTGTCACTAAACACCTCCAAGACCAAGGAGCTGATTATTGACTTCAGGAGGTCCCATAATGGAGAATACGCCCCAATCTCCATTTACGGGGAAAGTGTGGAAAGAGTGTCCAGCTTTAAGTTTCTGGGCACTCACATTTCCGAGGACCTCACATGGTCCACCAACACCGCTGCGCTGGTCAAGAAGGCACAGCAACGACTGTTCTTCCAGAGGACATTAAAAAAGACTGGTCTGCCCCAACAGCTGCTGACAATGTTCTACCGCTGCACCACAGAGAGCATATTAACGTATGGCATCTCTGTGTGGTATCTCAGCTGCACAGAGGCGGAGAGGAGAGCTCTTCAGCGCGTCGTCCACAGAGCGCAGAGAATTATTGGGACACAGCTACCAGCCTTGGAGGGCATCTACCACACACGGTGCCTCAGGAAGGCCGTCAGCATCCATAAAGACTCCTCACACCCTTGTAACGGACTGTTCGAACTACTTCCCTCCGGCAGACGTTACAAGGCTTTCTACGCCCGAACCTCCAGACTCAGAAACAGCTTTATTCCCAGAGCTATAACGGCTCTGAACCGGCCCTGCTGAGTGCCCCCCATCCCCCCTGGACTGTCTCCCTCGGATGGTCACGTCACACAGCTTATTTATTTATTTTACTTTTCTTTTACATCGGTTGGAAGCTGAATACTAAATCTCGTTGCACTGATGTGCAATGACAATAAAATATATTACTATTACTACTATATGTAACTAAGGACATAAAAAAAAGTTATAAATACAAGGAAAGTGGCCTTCAAAAACAAAGATTCTGGAGCACAGACAGAAAAAGAACAGAAAATAAGATTGGGAAGCAAGATTGGCACACAGACAACATCTAGAAGATGCTTTTAGGCCAATGACTCTAAAAAGGTGTGGGATACATTGAAATCTATGGCAAGAATGTCAACCCCATCTAAATCTATTCTGACAGATAACAAACTTTCTCTTTCCAACGAACTCAACACTTTTTTTTTGCCAGATTTGAATCTCTAGATAATTCTACCAAGTGCACCGACATTCTTAAATCTGTTATACCTGCTGTCTCCGACAGAATTGTCATCACTGTAGAAGATGTCAGGAAAACATTTCAGCGTACAAATACAAAGTAAGCTGCTGGGCTGGATGGATGCAGCGCTTTTCTCTTGAGGAACTTTGCAACACAGCGGGCTCCAGTGTGGCAACAAATCTTTCAGGCCTCTGTGGACACACACACTGTCCCTCTGTCATGGAAAACCTCGCATATAAAACCTTTGCCCAAGATTCCATGTCTGAAAGAACATAAGGATTTCAGACCCATAGCCCTTACCTCGATGATTATGAAATCTCTAGAAAGAATTTTGCTCCGACATTTCATCAGTACAACAAACAATAAACTCGATCCATATCAATTTGCCGATAAGCAGGGCTGTGGCACAGAAGATGCTGTTGCCTCCTTAGTTCATATTATTTCTGTGGAATTCTCTGCCTCAGAAGGCGGTGGAGGCAGGTTCTCTGGATGCTTTCAAGAGAGAGCTTGATAGGGCTCTTAAAATAGCGGAGCCAGGGGATATGGGGAGAAGGCAGGAACGGGGTACTGATTGTGGATGATCAGCCATGATCACATTGAATGGCGGTGCTGGTTCGAAGGGCCAAATGGCCTGCTCCTGCACCTATTGTCTATTTCCAAACATTTAAACAAACTCAACACCTATGTAAGAGCCCTCTTTCTAGATTTCAGCTTTCAACACAATACAAGCAGACATTTTGGTGTCAAAAATGGTCCGGCAGCAACTGAATCCCTATCATTGGCATGCTTCCTTTCTCACTAACAGAGTACAGATTGTAAAGGGGAATAAAACCCTTTCATCTGCCATCACAACCAATGTCGGGGCCCCCTGGGGTTGTGTGAGTTCAGCTGTGCTTTTTACCTTTTACACTGATAATTGTCATACAGATACACCGAATCAATATATTCTAAAGTACACAGATGATACAGTTCTATTATCTCTGTTAAGTAACTCAGACAACCCTGGGCTGCACCAACTCGGTGGAACAAACTGTTCGAGTGGACTGATAATTATGCTCTTGAGATTAACACAAAGAAAACAGAAGAGATTGTATTTTGGTTCACCATCTGACTCTCATAAAGTGTCTCTTGTTATCCATTATGAAAAATCAAGCATGTAATTCCATTCCAGTGCCGAAGAAAACCAAGACTTCATGCTTAAACGACTACCATCCAGTAGCTTTGACATCTAACATCACGAAATGTTTTGAGAGGCTATTTATGGAACTCATTAAATCCAGTCTACCCAGCGGTCTTGACCCACTGCAGTTCGCCTATTGCCACAACAGGTCCACTGATTATGCCATTGCCCTAGTCCTGCACTCATCCATAGAACACCTGGATAGGACAGGCACCTATGTCGGACTCCTATTCGCTGCTGAGGGTAGTTGTGTGGGCAGAGAGGATAGTGGCATTTAAGAGGCTTTTAGATAGGCACATGCATATGCAGTTAATGGAGGGTTACGGATCACGTGCAGGCAGAAGAGATTAGTTTAACTTGGTATCATGTTTGCAATGGAGGTTGCGGGCTGAAGGGCCTGTTTCAGTACTATACTTCTTTGATCTAATGCCAACGTTCCACAATCAATAAATGGATAATTGAAAGAAGGCACCTAATATAATGACTTTAAGTTTCAAACTTTAAAGCAGGAGAGGAGTTTGAACCAAAACAGGAGGAATGAAACAGAAACAAGAATTGATCACAGAAAGCATTGACTGTAGGAAACCATAACACTGGGTAGATGTCAAGGATTGGTTCATAGCATTTAATAAATTGCTCTACAAAGAGGAAAATATCCAAGGAATATAATGCAATCGGATGAAAGAAAGACATAAAAAGTACATGTCTTTTTTTAAAACAATATGTTAGAGAAAAGGTCCAGTAATTTGGTTTTGTGAAACTTTGGTAGAAACTTCAAATCCTATTCCATGCAGGAGATCTGATCATTTCACTGTGATCTCCAGGCATCAGTTTCTTTCTGGATCAACAGAAGAAGTTGCCACTTTTGGAGTTGCCACTCCTGAAGAGTTGGAGCCTGACCCAAACGGCAATGAATTCCTCAGTCACTTGGCTGCTGGTGAAGATCTGTGCTCAAAGCATTTCCTCTTTTAAAATCACCACATTGTTTTCTCTGGTTTGAGTTGAATCAGAGTGAGAACCCTTGCACCTGTATATGAAGAAAATAAGCCATGAACCATGGACACATACTGAACCATTTTCTTGTAACACTCTACAAATGTATCATTTATTTCAAGTCAAGCTATTTTTAATTCAACAAAGTTCAGTGCTAGAGTTTATCATCATGGGCTGTGTGTTTGCAACAATGCATTGTTGAATTGAATTGAATCCTTTATTTGTCATTCAGACCTTTCGGTCTGAACGAAATGTCGTTGCCTGCAGCCATACATGTAATAATAAACAACACACAATAAACACAAATTAACATCCACCACAGTGAGTTCAACAAGCACCTCCTCAATGTGATGGAGGCAAAAGTCTTAGGGTTGCTGTCTCTTCCCTCCTCTTCTCCATCTGCGCTGAGGCGATACCCCACCGGGCGATGGTAAGTCAGTCCCGCGGTTCAAGCTCCGCGGCCCGGGGGTGGTCGAAGCTGCCGCCCTCCAGTCCAGCGGACGCAGTTGTTGCCACGGGAGCTCCGGAAAACAGTCATCAACCTGTGACCCGCGAGCTCCCGACGATGTCATCCACTGGTCCGCGGCTGAGCCCCGGATTCAGGTCGCCGCCGCCAGAACGCCGCCTCAGCCACCGGAGCACCGTCTCCGCCCCGCCGCCCTCACGGGAGCGTCTCAGCCCCGCACCGGGCCGCTCCCATGGGAGCGCCTTCCAGCCGGGAGCCGGGCCGTCCTCACGGGAGCACCTTCCAGCCGGGAGCCGGGCCGCCCACATGGCGGTTGTGACACAGATTGCTAGCATGTCGGGTCCCTGCACGCAGGTTTTTGACAAACCATCCCGTGCATTACTTGAGAGAATTATACAATCAAATAGCTAAAAAAAGTTAAACAAGCAAATGTTGAGACAATTTGGTTTCTATGTTTTCTATGTTGTATAGTTTTAATCAAAGATAGTCATTGTGTCATACAGCCTGAAGAAGTCTGAAGAAAGGTTTGACCTGAAACATCACCTATTCCTTTTCTCCAGGGATGCTGCCTGACCCACTGAGTTATTCCAGATTTTGTGTCTGTCTTCGGAACATGGATAGGACAGATTTAGAGGGATATGGGCCAAATGCAGGTTGATGTGGCTCATGTAGATAGGACATTTTTGTCAATGTGGGCAAGTTGAGCTGTAGAGCCTGTTTCCACACTTTCCATGTACCTGTCCAAATGTTTCTTAAACATTGCGATATTACCTGCCTCATCTGTTATAACATTTAAAACTGATGAAAGCATGATGAAAACTGAAATACATTACCGATGGGATAGGAAGGGGTTTGAAGACTATGAGGCAAATGCAGGCAAATGGAACTAGTCCAGTGTGTCAACTTGGAATTCAGTCCTCCCATAAACAAACTTGATATGCTACACTGCAGCTACTGTCATTTACGGCAGAAGTTTCTTTTAAGAAAGGGAGAGAATGAAAAAGACCACGGTGACTTACCATTTAACTTTTTGCATTTGGTCAATTGTATCTGGAAGAGGAATATTGAACGTTTCTGGCAGAAACAAGACCACAATTCCTGAGAACACCATCAACACCCCCATCACAATAAACGGCAGGATCTCTTGATAACTACCTGCGAAAAGAAAGCATACATTTACCTACAAGTGAAAATCAACAAATTGATATAAAAAGCCAAAATATTTCATCCATCAGACACCAATGTGAAATCAAATGTATTTCACAAAATGTATATTCAAGTCATTTTCAATTTCAGGTGTGGGCTAATTTCACTGTTCGTGATCTGGTTACTGTGATATCTCTTCTTGGCGAGGAGATGGGAAACATTTTTTGAGTGAGTTTAGTTTAATGTCATGTGTATCGAAGTACAGTGAAAAGCTTTTGTTGCGTGCTAACCAGTCAGCGGAAAGACTATATACATGATTAAGACAATACATAATGTAGACAATACATGATTCAGACAATATACGATTGATCACCTGCTTGAGACTGTATGTTGCAGAGAAAAGATCATTGAGGGCTAATAACTAGTAAATAGGGATGTGGATTGTGCTAATGTGGTGACAGGGAACCGCAGACAAAGCCTAAAAGTAGAGACATGGAATGCAGCAGTGATGGCATCCAAGTTTCCAGAACTTTGTTGATGATACAATAGACAATAGTTGCAGGAATAGGCCATTCGGCCCTTCGAGCCAGCACTGCCATTCAATGTGATCATGGCTGATCATCCCCAATCAGTACCCCGTTCCAGCCTTCTCCCCATATCCCCTGACTCCGCTATCTTTAAGAGCCCTATCTAGCTCTCTCTTGAATGTATCCAGAGAACTGGCCTCCACTGCCCTCTGAGGCAGAGAATTCCACAGACTCACAACTCTCTGTGAGAAAAAGTGTTTCCTCGTCTCCGTTCTAAATGGCTTGCCCTTATTCTTAAATGTTATAGCATGCACCCATCGTTGTAACAGACAATTGGATCTACTCTCAACTAAGTTAGACTTGCGGATAATCATTTTATTCTGTAATCAAGACCCAGTTTGTTACCTCATTGTCTTTCTTTAACCTCCATTCTGTATTAGGAGCTAGTTTTGCTGTTAACCAAGTTTCTGTGTAAGCTGGTCAGCTGAGAATATAGAAGCTGTTCCAAAGTCGTGCTCAGGAGTTCAGCCTTGACTCGTCTCCTGGTGCGCACCAGTTTTAATAAATCGCCCGTTACTTTGAACACCAACTACGCTTGGCCTTTCCATTTGCTCCTACACTGGACTAGAATTTATTTGATACTTAGTCATTTCCATGAGCACAATATAACACCACCCAATGTTACTGAATAATTGGAAAATTATACTGGGAATTAAAAACAAAATCTTTCTTACTTTATTATTGCAATATGATAGGACATTAACAAACTGATATGGGTTGTTTTGTTTTTATTATATTAATCAAATGCCTTCTTCTTGTTCTGAATTTCAAATAATGTGGGAGTATGTATTCACAATCTATCACCCCTTCCTTTAATACATACTGAAGTACTGAGATACGACCAAATATCATTGCATGTTTCAACTCTAAAGTAGTTTCAACAGCTCACATCACCATTAACAATTATATATTCCATAAGCTAGGGTACTGTCCCATTCACCTGTTTCCCATTGAGAACATTGGACTTTGTATTAGGAACTGATAAGCTGTAAGGCTGAAGACTATATTTTGCACACTGCATATTTCCCTTTGCTCTATCTATTGTACTTGAGTTTGAACTGATTGTATGTAATATGTATGTATGTATATATGTATGTATGTATGATGTATCTGATTTGATTACATAGCATACAAAACAAATAACTATACATGTCTATAAGATCACCCTTCAGCCTCCTGTGCTCCAAGGAATAAAGTCCTAGCCTGCACAACCTTTCCTAATAGCTCAGGCCCTCATGTTCTGACAACATGTTCGTAAATCTTCACTGCACTGTTTCCAGCTTATTAACATTCTTCCTACAAGACGGTGATCAAATCTGCACACTATACTTCAAATACAGCCTCGCAATGCTTTTACAACTGTAACATAACATCCCAGCTTCCATACTCAGTACCGTGACTGATGAGAAGACCAATGAACCAAAAGCTTCATGTGTAGGAAGGAACTGCAGATGCTGGTTTACACCGAAGATAGACACAAAATGCTGGAGTAACTCAGCGATATTGGCAGCATCTCTGGAGAGAAGGAATGGGTGATGTTTCGGGTCAAGACCCTTCTTCAGACTGAGAGTCAGGGGAGAGGGAGACAGAGATATGGAAAGGTAATGTGAGAACGACAGATCAAAGCAAACAATGATAAGGAAATGTAGAATGGTTCATTGCTAGCTGAGAGAAAGGGGACAAGGAGGCATACAATCAATAAAATTAATCAGAAGGACAGTGAAACTAGTCAGAGAACTAGGGTTGGAGAGGGACCGAGAGAGAGGGAAAGCAAGGGTTACTTGAAGTTACATGAAATCAGCTTTCTTTGCTACCCTATCTACCTGTGACCTATGTCGGGATAGTGTCAAAAATCCTTATTCAACAAGAATAGGGTAGTATGGTGGCGCAGCGGTAGAGTTTGTGCCATACAGGGCCAGAGACCCAAGTTAGATCCTGACCACGGGTGCTATCTGTATGGAGTTGGTACATTCTCGCCATGACCTGCTTGGGCTCTCTCTGAAATCTTTGATTTGCTCCCACACTTCAAAGACATAAAGGTTTGAGGATTCATTGGCTTCGGTAAAATTGTAAATTGTCCTTAGCGAGTGTAGGATAGTGTTAGTATATGAGGATCACTGGTCGGTGCGGATTCGATCGGACGAAGGGCCTGTTTCCGTATTATATCTAATATCTCTATATTAAAAAAACAAAAAATCAAGAGGTGTCATTGTTGCCTTACCAAGTAAAACAATGTAAGGAGAAATAATGCTGCCAGTTCTGGAACCCATTGAAGACACTCCAACACCTGTGTTTCTCAATGGGGTTGGATACAGTCGGAGAAGTAGACATAAATCATGGTATAAGCACATGTGGTTCCCATTTTTCCAATTAACACCAGCACTGTAGAAAGTATTGAAAGATCTAGAAAAAAGCAGAGAGAGTTCTATTAATGCGATCGGTCTGCACAGAGCTCAGTTTTCCCCAGTTCAGTTTATTGGCAATAGGTGTAGTGAAAAGCTTTTGTTGTGTGCTAGCCTGTCAGTGGAAAGACAATACTTGATTACAATTGAGCCATTTACCGTGTATTATTCCCTTTTTACATTTTACATTTACATTATTCCCTTTACATGATAAGGGAATAATGTAGAGGAGATTAAGGAGATCATAGTTAATGTAAGAAATGTTGCTGTCGGAGTAGAGATTTGAGAGTGTGGAGCGAGTGTAATATGTGATTGTAGATCTGTTTCTGCGGCTAGCACGCTAATAATCACCTAGGATGGGTGCCATCTTGTCTGTTTCGGTTACATGTACATGTTAGCACCAATCATGTTAGCTCCAAAGAATAACGATTGTGAAACTTTTGTGTCTTTTCTCTGCCTTTAAAATGATATGAATTTTGACACATTGTTGTAAGAGATGGTTGGCCATTCAATGAAGCTTGTTCATTTGGTTGCTCAGACTGTTAATTGCTTCGATAAATGGCACAGTGGCATAGTGGGAGAGTTGCTGCCGAAAAGCCCTGTCCCACTGTACGAGTTCATTCAAGAGCTCTCCCGAGTTTAAAAAAAAACTTAAACACGTGGAAGCAGGTAGAATGTACGTAGCGGGTATGTCGGAGCTCGGGAACATCTCTTAGTGGCTCGTAACGTTAACGGCAGGTACTCGGGAAACGCGGTAAGCTTAGGAAGACTCGTGAAGATTTTTCAACATGTTGAAAAATGTCCACGAGAGCCCCGAGTACTTACGAGTTCAAATCAGGGCAAACTCGGGAGAACTCTTGAATTAACTCGTACAGTGGGACAGGGCTTTTACAGAGCCAGAGAGCCGGATTCAATCCTGGCCATAGGTGCTGTCTATATGGAGTTTGTACATTCTCCCTGTGGCCTGTGTGGAGTTTTCTTTGGCAGCTCCAGTTTCCTCCCACACTCCAAAGAAATATAGGTTTGTAGGTAAATTTTTCTTGGTAAATTGTATATTTGTCCATAATAGTGTTAATGTAAGATAGTGTTAATGTGCAAGGATTGCTGGTCGGCACGGACTCGATGGGCAAAGAGCCTTTCGAACCTGTTTGTCAAAACGGAACTAAACTAAACTGAACTGAACTAACCTAAACAATACTGAAATATGATGTTCTCCGGACATGCTGCCTGACCCACTGAGTTACTCTTGCAATCTGTGTCTATCTTTAATACTAAAAAGCCAACAAATACTGCATCATAAAAAGACACATTGTGCTGGAGTAACTCAGCAGGTCAGGCAGGATCTTTGGAGAATAAGGATAGGTGTCGTTTCAGGTCAGGACCCTCCTTCAGACACCGCACCATGTTGGTGCAGTGGAGGTGGTATTAAGTCCATAAATCTATACAGGAAAGATATGATGTGGCAGTCCTCCTTGTGATCGTGTGAGTTTTCTCCGGGTGCTCTGGTTTCCTCCCACACTCCAAAGGTACAGATTTATAGGCTTTTATAAAACTGTATATTGTCCCTAGTGTGTAAGATAGTGTTAGTGTACAGGATGATTGCTGTGTGGCATGGACTCGCCCCACCTCCCGAGTCCATGCCATGCCATGGGGGGGGGGGGGGGGGGGGGGCGCGCGTAGGCCCTGTTTCCACACTGTATCTCCAAAGTATATCTGAAGTCTAAAGGCTTGTTCATGATTGTCACACTAGGATCACTGCAGAAGCAGTGTAAAACTTACTTGACGGTATGAGGTTCATGAAGAGCAGAACACCTCCACTCAGAGCAAGAATGCCTGCATGGCTGAGCCTGCGTGGACATTTCCGGAGGAGAAGCCAGGATGCGATATAACTCGGAATCTCAATGGCACCAAAGAGGAAACAATTCAGATAGTCGTTGCCATGAAGATTGGGGACGTTCAGAGACAGACCATAGTATCCAATTGCTATAATCATCCTGCAAAATACAAGTCAAAATACTTCTTGCAAAACACATTTGTTTTTAATGTTCTCCCAGCCTCTTTGTTGGCTTCTAGAATCTCATTGTCTGTGCACATTTTCACCTAGCCCCCAGCCAACAATGTTTCCTTTTGTCATTGTTACTTCTTTGCATATCTTTCATTCATATCTCTCTACATCACCATCTATATTTCTCGTTTTCCCTTCCCCTGACTTTCAGTCTGAAGAACGGTCTCGACACAGAACGTCACCTATTCCTTTTCCCCATCGATGCT
This sequence comes from Amblyraja radiata, assembly GCF_010909765.2. Taxonomy (NCBI): domain Eukaryota; kingdom Metazoa; phylum Chordata; class Chondrichthyes; order Rajiformes; family Rajidae; genus Amblyraja; species Amblyraja radiata. Next base: position 8,215,721 of record NC_045966.1, on the reverse strand, counting down.
GTCTGACCAGCTGAGTTACTTCAGCACTTTGTGTCTATCTTCGGTCTCATTTCTTAGATTTCCTCTTCCATTTGATTTCAGGTCGTTTGTAGAACCTGAACATTGTGGCCTTTGCAGCCTTGTTTTAACATCGAACAGTACAGCACAGGAACAGGCCCTTCAGCCCACAATGTTTGTGCTGAACATGATGCCAAGTTAAACTGATCTCATCTACTGTGGGTGATCCATATCCGTTTATTCCCTGCACTTCCATGTGCCTATCTAAAAGCCTCTTAAACACCACTATCGTATCTGCCTCCACCACCACCTCTGGCAATGCGTTCCAGGCCCCCACCGCTCTCTGTGTAAAAAAACTCACCTGACACATCTCCATTAACCTTTCTCCATCTCACCTAGTAGCAACGCCCTCTAGTGTTGGACGTTTCCATCCTGGAACAAAGGTTCTGACTATCTACCCTTTCTATACCTCTCATCATTTCATATACTTCCATCTAGTCTCCCCTTCACCGCCAACATTCCAGACAAAACAATTCAAGTTTATCCAATCTCTCCCTCTAGCTGAAACCCTCGAAACTAAGCAGCATTCAGGTAAATCTCCTCTGCACCCCTTCCAAAGCCTCCTCGTTTCCTGCAATGGGGCGACCAGAACTGTATGCAATGCTCCAAATGTGGCCTAACCAAAGTCCTATAGAGCTGTATCATGACCCTGACGTACTCAAATTCCCTCACAATGAAGGCAAGCTACATCATACGCCATCTTTACCACCCTATCTACTTGTGCTGCCATCTTCACTGAGCTATAAACTTGGACTCCTGGATTCCTCTGTATATAAATGTTGTTAGGGGTCTTGCTATTAACTGTATACTTTTGCCTTACTCTCACCTCACAAATGCAACACCTTGCAGTCTCTCGGCCAGGTGCCACTCCAACTGCCATTTCTCTTCCAATTTGTGCAGTTAATCTATATCCATTATATCTCTGACATCTTTCCTCACAGTCTGCAACTTCTCCAATTTTGGTGCCATCGGTAAAATTACTAACCAACTCATCTACGTTTATATCCAGGTTATTTATATACATCACAAACATCAGAGGTCCCCGCACAGATTATAGTTTGTAGGTTAATTGGCCTCTGTATATTGCCCCTATTATGTAGGGATGTGAAATTGGATAATACAGAACTAGTGTGGACAGGTGATTGGTGGTCAGCATGGATTTGGTGGGCGGAAGGTCCTGTTTCCATGCTGTATTTCCCGGTCAGTGGAAAATATGTAGAGATTAGTGTAGTTTAGTTTAGTTTCAAAGGTTTCAAGGTTAGTTTATTGTCACATGTACCATTTAAGGTACAGTGAAATTTGAGTTACCAGTTTAGAGATGCAGTATGGAAACAGGCCCTTCAGCCCAAGTTCTTTTCGAGCCCCACAATGGGGGTCCCTCCATGCATGGATTCTGCCCCTCTACATCGGGGACCTGGGGTCGAGGGTACTGCACCGAGGAGTCCCTTGCAACCTGTTTCTCTCGCGGTTCACAGACTCGCCAGCCGCCTGCCATTTTTGCGGGCTGGAAGAGTTTTCCACGTGGACATGGAGTGTGTGAGGTTGCAGCCCCTGTTCCAATATCTAAAGGGGCTGCTCCTTGCCTTCTGGCAGCATTTCACACTCACCATCCTCATCTTTGGACTCCCTGCGCGTAGGGGAGATGGTAGGACCGAAGATGTCCTGATTGGGTCGCTCCTTGGCCTGGCCAAGCTGGCTATCTGGGAGTCAAGGCGCCAGGCAGAAGAGGACTCTGTCCGAGCCGGCTGCCTTCCCCTTCTCCGGGGTTACGTCCACGCCCAGATAGAAAGGGACTACGCTATCCACGGGTGCCCTGCGGGATTTCCGGGACCGCAGGGGTTGGAATGGATCCACAATAAGGATGGGGAATTTGTGATTTAATATTTAAGAATATTTGCTTTATTTTGTTTATAGTGGTGGGTTAGTTTGTATTGTTTTGTATGGTAAAAAGCACTTTTGTAAATAATTGATTTAAATTACTTTTGGTTAAAAAAAAAGTCCTTGTCGACCAATAATTACCCGTGCATTAATTCTGTTATGCGAGCTTTGCATCCTACACATTAGGGACAATTTACAATTTTACAGAAGCCAATTAACCTACAAACTGGCATTCTTTGGAATGTGGGATAAACCACAGCACCTGGAGGAATCCCACACGGATACAGGGAGAACGCACACTGTACAGACAGCAACTGTTGTCAGATTCGAACCCGGGACTTTGGTGCTGTGAGGTATCGCCCAGCCACAGTGCCGATAAAAGAACATATTCCTCACAGATATTTTTTAATAAACACGTCTGAATATTCTTCTTGAATCTCATACTTACCATAAGAGTATGCTAATGACTGTGATGACTAGGATATTGCGAGATTTTATTAATTGACTAAATGGAACAGATTTAATTGTTTATTCTGTATATTTTCAAGCTGGAAGAAAAAACAGAAGATTCAACATTGCATCAGCTCAGTGGAAAGTGTCAGTTTTATTATTCACATCTCCTGATTCATATTGGGCATGCGATGGTCCAGAAACTGATTATTCAGTTTGTTCTCTGAGCTTGTGAATGAATGAAAGAATGTATGAATGAATGAATGAATGAATGATTGATTGGATGAATGAGTGAATGAGTGAATGAATGAATGAATGAATGAATGAATGAATGAATGAATGAATGAATGAATGAATGAATGATATTTTATTGTCACATGTGACAAGTCTGATATTCTTTGTTTTGCACACCCAAGGTTTGCAAATAGACGCCACACGAAGGGCACAAAGTTACAAAGTATCCGACGCCAGGTCCTCCTTTGTTCACAACCACCCACCCACCTCATGGCTGTTCACCCATGCCAGGTCATCCTTTGTTCTTGTATACAGTGTTACATACAGCTCTGTATACAACTCTATATTCAGAGGATTGAGCAAGGTTGCAGAAGCATTGCCTTAAAAACCTTGGCACAACCTCCTAAAATCTCAGCATTGTTTCTCTTCACCAAACTGCTAGCAAATGCGCCCTGGTAAAAATTAAATTTCAGCCCAATTAAATTAATGGCTTTATAAAAATATGCTAAATATTCTCCCACATTTAAAGTCAAATTAGAATCTGCAAAACTCCAAAACTAAATCTTGATTAATAGCACAAACTCCATAAATAGTGCTCTGAAATGTAGTTTGAATTTTTGTAACAATGTGCAATTTTTAAACACCATGTGGATACAAGGAACTGCAGATGCAGGTTTACAAAACCTGCTGCCTTACAACACCTGGTACCCGGGTACGATCCTGATTACAGTACAGTCGCTGTTTGTATGGAGTTTGTATTTCTCCTTGTGACCGCATTGGTTGTCTCCGGGTGCTCCAGTTTCCTCCCACACTCCAAAGACGTAAAAGTATGTAGGTTAATTGTCATCTTTAAATTGTCCCTAATGTGTAGGATAGTGCTAGTGTACGGGGTGATCGCTCATCAGCATGGACTCGGTGGACCAAAGGGCCTACTTCTGCACTGTATCTTTAAAGTCTAAAGTAAAATCGAACTCAAAAGCTCAATATTTTTCCTTTCTCAATATCACGCAATAGAGCCGTTTTCTACTAATAAATGTTTATAGGATAAAGCCCATGGGAAAATGGCAAGAATCAGAGAGAGAATTAGTGAAACAATCTTGCTAATGATCTGAGAGTGATCCTATGTAATGTATATCTATAACGCTGAGAACTACATTCTGCATTCTGTATCTTTACTCAGCCTATTGTGCTTGAGTTTGGTTTGATTGTATTTATGGATAGCATTATCTGACTTGATTGGATAGCAGGCAAAACAAAACATTTCACTGTACTTACATGCACCCGACACTAATAAACCTGAACCTCTTATAATGGAACGAGGCAAATGCGATCTTATCTCCAAATTACTGCTAATAAAAAAATCAAAAATAATTTTATCCATTGAGAGGTCACGACACACAGTTCATGTTGATCTCCTTTAGATTTGTTTAGTGTAGAGATGCAGGGCAGAAAACCAGCTTTTCGGCCCAACGAGTCTGCGCCGACCAGCGATCCCCACACACAACACTATCCAACACATCAGGGATAATTTACAATTTTAGCAAGCCAATCACCCTGCAAACCTAAACGTCTTTGGAGTGTAGGAGGAAACCGGAGCTCCCAGAGAAAACCCACTCAGGTCACAGGAAGAACGTACAAACTCCGTACAGACAGCACCCATAGTCAGGATCAAACTCATGTCTCTGGTGCTGTCAGGCAACAACTCTACCGCTGCGCCACCGTGCTGCCCTATTTGTGCAGTTGTTATAATACAGCTGCATATTTGTCAGGATATTCATGCCTAATTTTTCTGCAGTGAAGTGTGGTCAAAAATGTACGTCATTTTGTTTTTGGGTGAAGTCAGGTTTACATTATTAAATTTTTAATGATCGATTAACTTGGTGAAGACTTATCATCTGAAAACACGTGGATAACAAAAAACAAAGGAAGTGGGACAGACTTGTCAGACGAAACAATATCAAGCGGTTCTGTAGGGAAGAACTGCAGATGCTGGTTTATACCAAAGAGACCCAAAACTTTGGAGTAACAGCAGGTCGGACAGCATCTGGAGAAAAGGAATAGGTTGCGATTTGTGTCGGAACCCTTCTTCAGACTGAAAGGTAGAGAAGGCTCAATATCAAGGAGTAATCACCTTATGAATAGATATCATGTGATAAGAGCAGAATTAGTCCATTCGGCCGATTATGTCTACTCTGCCATTCAATCATGGCTGATCAATCTCTCCCTCCTAACCCTATTCTCCTGCATTTTCCCCCTAACCCCTGACAACCGTACTAATCAAGAATCTATCTAACTCTGCCTTAACAATATCCATTCACGGCCTCCCCAGCCTTCTGCGGCAAATAAATCCACATTCACCAGCCTATGACAAAGATTTTTTTTTTAAAACTTTTTTTAAGAGAGACTATAAACTAATAGAAAGGGGAGAAAAGAGCAAGAAGGAAAGGAGATTACAAATATAAAGAATGTGGAGATAGATTCGGGAGATGTTTTTTACCTTACAAAAGGTAAATCATGTCTGACGAATCTTATAGAATTTTTCGAGGATGTAACTAGTAGCGTGGATAGGGGAGAACCAGTGGATGTGGTGTATCTGGACTTCCAGAAGGCTTTCGACAAGGTCCCACATAAGAGATTAGTTTACAAACTTAAAGCACACGGCATTGGGGGTTCAGTATTGATGTGGATAGAGAACTGGCTGGCAAACAGGAAGCAAAGAGTAGGAGTAAACGGGTCCTTTTCACAATGGCAGGCAGTGACTAGTGGGGTATCGCAAGGCTCAGTGCTGGGACCCCAGCTATTTACAATATATATTAATGATCTGGATGAGGGAATTGAAGGCAATATCTCCAAGTTTGCGGATGACACTAAGCTGGGGGGCAGTGTTAGCTGTGAGGAAGATGCTAGGAGACTGCAAGGTGACTTGGATAGGCTGGGTGAGTGGGCAAATGTTTGGCAGATGCAGTATAATGTGGATAAATGTGAGGTTATTCATTTTGGTGGCAAAAACAGGAAAGCAGACTATTATCTAAATGGTGGCCGACTAGGAAAAGGGGAGATGCAGCGAGACCTGGGTGTCATGGTACACCAGTCATTGAAAGTGGGCATGCAGGTGCAGCAGGCAGTGAAGAAAGCGAATGGTATGTTAGCTTTCATAGCAAAAGGATTTGAGTATAGGAGCAGGGAGGTTCTACTGCAGTTGTACAGGGTCTTGGTGAGACCACACCTGGAGTATTGCGTACAGTTTTGGTCTCCAAATCTGAGGAAGGACATTATTGCCATAGAGGGAGTGCAGAGAAGGTTCACCAGACTGATTCCTGGGATGTCAGGACTGTCTTATGAAGAAAGACTGGATAGACTTGGTTTATACTCTCTAGAATTTAGGAGATTGAGAGGGGATCTTATAGAAACTTACAAAATTCTTAAGGGGTTGGACAGGCTAGATGCAGGAAGATTGCTCCCGATGTTGGGGAAGTCCAGGACAAGGGGTCACAGCTTAAGGATAAGGGGGAAATCCTTTAAAACCGAGATGAGAAGAACTTTTTTCACACAGAGAGTGGTGAATCTCTGGAACTCCCTGCCACAGAGGGTAGTCGAGGCCAGTTCATTGGCTATATTTAAGAGGGAGTTAGATGTGGCCCTTGTGGCTAAGGGGATCAGAGGGTATGGAGAGAAGGCAGGTACGGGATACTGAGTTGGATGATCAGCCATGATCATATTGAATGGCGGTGCAGGCTCGAAGGGCCGAATGGCCTACTCCTGCACCTAATTTCTATGTTTCTATGTTTCTATGTTGAGTATAGTTGTTCATCCAACCCTAAACTTAAGTTGTGACCTGGCAAAGAAATTCTGCCTCGTCTCCCTCTTAAAGGAACGTCCTTTAATTCTGAGACTACAACATCTGATCCGGAGCGGAGGGGGGCGCTGCTCTGGCAGCAGCCATGTCATGCAGCTCGTCAGTTTTTCAACTTTTTAATTTTTTTTTAGTATGTTTTAAAGTCTGTATTTAATGTTTCTTTGTGTGTTTTGTGTGGGGGGTGGTGTGGGGGGGTAAGGGGGAAACGCTTCGGTCGCCTCCTCCACGGAGAGGCGCGTTTTTCCAGGTCGCCTCCCCCGTGGCCTAACATCAAGGATCGACGCGGCCTTTCCCGGAGACGCGCCCGGGGCTTCAGCGGTGGGCACAGCGTGGACTCTCGGCGTGGGGCGGGTGAGCCCTCGCTGGGGCTCGCTGGAGGGGAGCGCTCCGTTTCGCTGGCCCGGGGCAGCCGGCAGCCTGAAGTCGCAGCCTGAAGTCGCGGTCTGCAGAGATCCAGCTGGTGCGGCATCTACAGCCCGGGATCTCACGTTGGGAAGAAGTAGCCATCACTGCCGGCCCGCGGCCGACTTCTACCGCGGGTCCGGCATCGACTTACCATCACCCCTGGAGGGGAGCTTCGACCGCCGGCCCTGCAGTCTACGGTGCTTCTGGCTGCGGCGGGGACTTTAAATCTCGACCGCCGGCCTGCGGCCTACAACAACTTAAAGCCGCGGTCTCCGGTGAGGAAGAGCCGATCCTGGACTGACTCTGGACTCTGGTCCTGACCACGGGGGGGAAATGGAGGAGGACTGGCCAAATTTTGTGCCTTCCACCACAGTGATGAATGCTGTGGTGGATGTTTGTGTTACAGTTTTATTGTGGTTGTGTGTTCTTTATTATTGTATCGCTGCAGACAACCCAAATTTCCACCAGCCTGGCTGTGTGGCAATAAATTATATCTATCTATCTATCTATCCTAGACTCTCCCACAAGTGGAAACATCCTCTCCACATCCACTCGATATGAAAATAACCGAGCTCTGTATTAAAGAACTGAACAACCACGTAGCAATGAAATAAATGGTCTTGCCCCAATACCTCATCGTCGGTGAAAAGTACTGCTGGTGGAGTGATGCCATTTTCTTTGCCATGAATCGAATTATTGATTCTGCTTCCTTAACCCTTCCCTTCGACAGTAGCCAGCGTGGAGATTCAGGAATAAACCTAGAATTAAACAAGGTATTCTGTAACAGAATTCTTGAAGCATCAAAGGATGTGAAATTACTACCACTATATTCTTGTTTAAGAAAGAATTGCAGATGCTGGAAAAATCGAAGGTAGACAAAAATGCTGGAGAAACTCAGTGGGTGAGACAGCATCTATGGGGCGAAGGAATAGGTGATGTTTCTGATCGCGACCCTTCTTCAGACTGATGTGGGGGGGGGGGAGAAGAAAGGAAGAGGCGGAGACAGTAGGCTGTGGGAGAGCTGGGGAGGGGAAGGAGGGAGAAAGCAAGGACCAACTGAAATTGGAGAAGTCAATGTTCATATTGCTGGGTTGTAAACTGTCCAAGCGAAATATTAAGTGCTGATCCTCCAATTTGTGGTGGGACTCACTCTGGCCATGGAGAAGGCCCAGGACAGAAAGGTCGGATTCGGAATGGGAGGGGGAGTTGAAATGCTAGGCTACTGGGAGATTGGGTTGGTTAATGTGAACCGAGCGGGGGTGATGGGCGAAGCGATCGCCAAGCCTGCGCTTGGTCTCACAGATGTGGAGCAGTTGACACCTAGAGCAGTGGATGCAATAGATGAAGTTGGAGGAGGTGAAGGTGAACCTCTGCCTCACCTGGAAAGACTGCTTGGGTCCTTGGATGGAGTCGAGGGGGGAGGTAAAGCGACAAGTGTGGCATTTGCTGCGGTTGCAAGGGAAAGTACTGGGGGAGAGGGTGGTTTGGGTGGGAAGGGACGATTTGACCAGGGAGTTATGGAGGGAGCGGTCTCTGTGGAAAGTCGAAAGGGGAGGAGATGGAAAGATGTGGCCAGTGATGGGATCCTGTTGGAGGTGGCGACAATGTCGGAGTATTATCTGTTGTGTGTGACGGCTGGTGGGGTGGAAGGTGAGGACAAGGGGTCTCTGTCCGTGTTATGAGTGGGGGGATGGGGAGTGAGAGCGGAGCTACGGGATATAGAGGAGACCCTGGTAAGAGCCTCATCTTTTGTCGAAGAGGGGAATCCCCGTTCCCTAAAGAATGAGGTCATCTCCGATGTCCTGGTTTGGAACACTTCATCCTGTGGGCAGATGCGGCGTATACTGAGGAATTGGGAATAGGGTATAGAGTCCTTACAGGAAGCAGGGTGGGAAGAAGTGTAGTCCAGATAGCCATGGAAGTCAGTGGGTTTGTAGTAGATGTCGGTCAGTAGTCTATTACCTGCGATGGAGATAGTGAGATTCAGAAACGGTAGTGAGATGTCGGAAATGGTCCAGGTGAATTTCAGTGCCTGATGGAAGTTGGTGGTGAAATGGATGAAGTCAGTGAGTTCTGCACGGGTGCAGGAGGTAGCAATAATGCAGTTGTTAATGTAGCCAAGGTAGAGTTTGGGGATAAGGTCACGGTACGCCTTGAACCAGGATTGTTCTCCGCTGCCCACCAGCAGGCCGCAGCCGCCACCTTATCTAAGTCCTCGGCACAGCACCGGGCCTGAAGTCTCCATGCTGCAGACCCTCACACTACGGGTTTGACTGCGCTGGGTCCTAGTCCCACCCCCCCCCCCCCCCCCCCCCAACACAGGGAACCTCAGTGGTTGTTCCATGTGACCCCAGCACCTCCCCACCCACACTATAGTCCTCATACCCCACTCCTTCCTGACCACCCATCACCCCCCTACCAGACAACGCCTCAGTCCATTCAACTGGCTTCCTCCAGCCACAACCCCCATCCTTGCCATGTGTTCACCATCCCCCTTGACCTCCCCCTCTCTGATACCAAATGGTCTGTCCTCAACAGAGGCCTCACCTTTGTTTCCCTCCGTCCCCACCTCAATGAGTTCCACATCTGCCACGATGTGGAGCTCTTATTCCTTCACTTCTGCATTTAAACATTTTTCCATGGGAAAGAGTCCACACCCCCCAGTGATGACCCATTCTCCCGTCTCCAACAGACCCCCTCCTGTTGGACTCCCCCTCATGGCCATCTACCTGCTTTAGACCTTTTTATTTTAAACTGCTGGCAGGACAACAACCGCCACAACTTCTCCACTCCCCTTTCTCATCCTAACCACTCCCCCCTTGAATGTACAGCCGTCCACTCACCCTTCAACAATCCCGACTGGGTGATCAAACCTGCCGACAAGGGAGGTGCCGCGGTAGTCTGGCGTGCTGACCTTTACGGGTCTGAGGCCAGGCGCCAACTCTCAGACACCTCCTCCTACTTATCCTTGGACCATGACCCCACAGAAGAGCACCAGGCCATTATCTCAAACACCATCATTGGCTTCATCACTTCCGGCTCCCAGCTCTCCCAAGCCTCCAACCTCATCGTTCCCCAGCCCCGCATGGCCCGATTTTACCTTCTCCCCAAAATCCACAAACCTGACTATCCTGGCAGACCTATTGTTTCTGCTTGTTCTTGTCCCACCAAACTTATTTCCACATACCTCGACTCCATCCTATACTCCCTGATCAAATCCCTCCCAACCTATGTCCAAGACACCTCACACATTCTTCGACTCCTCCATGACTTCCGTTTTCCGGGCCCCCACTCCCTCATCTTCCCCATGGACATCCAGTCACTCTACACCTCCTTTCCCCATCAGGAGGGTCTTAAAACCCTCCGTTTCTTCCTCGACCGCAGAACCATCCAATCCCCATCTACAAATACTCTCCTCCGCCCAGCGGAGCTGGTCCTTACCCTCAACAACTTTTCCTTTGGCTCCTCCCATTTCCTCCAAATCCAAGGTCTAGCCATGGGCACGCGCATGGGCCCCAGCTATGCCTGCCTCTTTGTCGGGTATGTTGAACAATCCTTGTTCAAGGTGAACTGTGGCCCTATCCCCGAACTCTACCTCTGCTACATTGACGACTGCATTGGTGTTCCAAACCAGGGCATCAGAGATGTCCGCATACTTTAGGGCACGGGGGTTCCCCTCTTCGACTATAGATGAGGCTCTCATCAGGATTTCTTCCATACCCCGTAACACTGCTCTCACTCCCCATCCCCCCACTCTTAACATGGACAGTCCTCCTAGTCCTCACCTTCCACCCCACTAGCCGTTACATTCAACAAATAATCCTCCGTCATTTTCGCCACCTCCAACGTGACCCCACCACTCGCCACATCTTCCCATCTCCTTCCCTGTCTGCTTTCCGCAAAGACCGCTCCCTCCGTAACTCCCTGGTCAATTCGTCCCTTCCCACCCGTACCACCCCCTCCCCGGGCACTTTCCCTTGCAACCGCAAGAAATGCTACACTTGTCGCTTTACCTCCCCCCTTGACTCCATTCAAGAACCCAAGCAGTCGTTCCAGGTCGACAGAGGTTCACCTGCACCTCCTCCAACCTCATCTATTGCATCTGCTGCTCTAGATGCCAGCTGATCTACATCGGTGAGACCAAGCTTCGCCGAACACCTCTGCTCGATCCGCAATAACCAACCTGATCTCCCGGTGGCTCAGCACTTCACCTCCCCCTCCCATTCCGAATCTGACATTTCTGTCCTGGGCCTCCTCCATGGCCAGAGTGAGGACCACCGGAAATTGGAGGAGTAGTACCTCATATTTCGCTTGGGCAGTTTATACCCCAGCGGCATGAACATTGACTTCTCCAATTTCAGGTAGCTCTCACTGTCTCCTCCCCTTCTCAACTCTCCCTCAGCCCTCTGGCTCCTCCTCTTCCTTTCTTCTTCCCCCCGCCCCCCCCCCCCCCCCCCCATCCTACATCAGTCTGAACAACGGTTTCAGCCCGAAATGTTGCCTATTTCCTTGGCTCCATAGATACTGCCGCACCCGCTGAGTTTCTCCCGCACTTTTGTCTACCTTTGATTTTCCAGCATCTGCAGTTCCTTCTCAAACATGCTGCCTCAACACCTGACTTTTCCGGCATTTTTGTCTACCTACCGCTATATTCTTAACAATATGATACAATACGATAAAATTTTATTCATTCCCATGGGGGAAATTGATCTGCCAACAGTCACAACACACAAGGTACATGAAAACATGAAATTAACATTAAATTAAAGGTGAGAAAAATAATAAAAAGACTAACGACCGTTGGCTGGATGCCGTGTGCACAGCGGCTTAACCGGGACAAATGAACAAGCAAACAAACGGACGCAGGCTTATCTCCTGGGCAGAGGATTCTAAACGAGAGACCAGGACAATAAGAGTGGCACAGGGGCGCAACTGGTAGCACTGCTGCCTCACAGTGCCAGAGACCCCAGTATGGTCCTGACATCTGGTCTGTCTGTGTGGAGATTGCATGAATCCTGTATGTCTTCGGAGTGTGGGAGGAAACCGGAGAACCTAGAGAAAACCCACACGGTCACAGGGAGAATGTACAAACTCCGTACAGACAGCACTCATAGTGAGGATCAAACCAAGGTCTCTGGCTCTGTAAGGCAACAACTTTACCGCTGCACCACCGTGCTGCCCTGATGGGACATATCCCAGGTTATTGAAAGAGGAGATTGCAGGAGCCTTGACAAAGATCTTTGCATCTTCTCTAGCCGCAGACGGGGTCCTGGAGGACAGGAGAGGAGCTAATGTCACCTTATAGCACCTTCTCTGACACCTCTCTCCCTGTTCTTGATTTCTCCATCTCCAACACAGTGGACAGACTATCGACTGGCAGGTGATAGGTTGAAATGTGTAGGAAGGAACTGTAGGTGCTGGTTTACACCAAAGATAGACACATAATGCTGGAGTAACTCAGCGGGACAGACAGCATCTCTAGAGAGAAGGAATGGGTGATTTACAGGTCGAGACCTATCTTCAGACAGATACAGGTGAGGGGGTTTTTCGATGGTCATATTTTGGTTATCTTGATCAGAATTAATCCCAGTGACACCAGCATTGTAAGGTCACTACCTACTGATTAATTGGGTTGCAGGTTGAAAGTTCTACATACCACCACAAAGGAATGTACAGCAAACCGATCAGGCTCAGGATCAATATCAACATTCTCCATCCTCTCACGAAATAGGCAATAAAAGGCAGCATCATGTAACCCACGGCATAAAAACAGCCAATTCCAAGTGTAGAGTATGTAACTCGAATGGATTTCTGCAGAAGTTCAGTTCCTGCAAGAGTATATAACAAGGTTCAGTGATTCGTGAGTTCATTTTCATTCACTGCCCCTCTGGAACTTTTATATTCAACTAAAAGTTGCCAACATTAAATTACCTGCTTAACCATAAACCAAGCCATGTGAAGCTTGAAGAATTTCACCTTAATGAGGCCACTTATCAAACAGCACCAAGATGTATTAAAAAGTAGCACATAATAGAGAACAAAGTTTTATTTTTAATCATGTGTCAGGGCATTTGAATGTCTCTGACAACATCTAGCCTCTTTGATAATGGTTTAATGATACATTTTTTAATCATGTGTACCAAATTGCAGTGGAATTCATTTTCTCCATACTGATCAGTAAGATATTGCCATACATAATAGGGCAGCACAGTGGCACAGCAGTAGAATTCATGCTTTCTAGTGCTTTCAGAGTCGGAGACACGGGTTCAATCCTGACTAAGGATGCTGTCTGTACGGAGTTTGTATGTTCTACCTGTGATCGCGTGTATTTTCTCCGAGAGATCTGATCGCAATCAAAACTGAATAATTAAATGTAGAAAAAGAGCGAAGAAATAGCATGAATGTAACTTCCATGAATGAAACTTACCAAGCACAAACGCAGTCACATAGTTTGAAATCTCACCGATGCCTCTGAGGAAATTGATCAGGCAGAAGATTTCCCAGCTGGGTGACAATGTGATAAGCAGACTGAATAAAATCTGTACCCCTATAGTTCCAAACAAAACAATCTTCCTCCCAAACCTGGAAAACAGAATGTAAAGGAGTGATTGCTGACACACTGTAACCTTTACTGGTAGTTTATTATAGCACATGGCACACACGTCCCAGCACTGACTGCATCCAGTCTTCAGGCGTACTGGAACCTAGTGGGAGGAACAAAGGGAGGATACTACAGTTATACTAATATGATGGGGCGTGGTTAGTGGTGATGAGGTAACTACATTATAGGTTGCATGCATAACCCATCTACATCCTTTCCCTTACAATTCAAACAAGTTACTACAGTAGCAGGTTTATTATACAGTACCTGCAAAGCTAAGCATATTCTCCGTAGCGAGCCGGAGGTTTTACAATCCGACCCGAGCGAGTGCGCACAGCACCTTCACCCTCCCCGCCCGAAAGAATAGGAGGAGGGACAGGAGCAGAAACAGGAGGGGGAGAGAAGATGGGTGGGGAACCCAGCTTGAAGGGGGAACGGAGAGGCACAGGAGAGCCAGGTGAGAATGAAGGGGTAGAACGAGCTGAAGTTGGAGAGAGAGAAGACCTTGCAGGGGACAACAGAGCCTGGGGAGCAAAACCGGGAGGAGCAGGGGGGGCTATCCGAGGCAAAAGGACCGACCGTGGCGTGCAGGGAGCAGATGGTACGTTAGTGGAGGAAGGCTCGACACGCGATGGAGGGTTATACGGAATCGCAGGAGGTGGTTTGGGCTCGTTAACCGCCAACAGGTGCTGGCGGCTGCGTCGGTATACAGTCCCTTCGAAATCCACGAGGTAGGACCGTGGCGCGCTGTCAAACCCGACGACGGTGGCAAGTCGGGAATAGCCGGTGGGCGTCTGCAAACGGACAACCTGTCCAGGCATCAGTGGAGAAAGAGGGCGGCAGGATTTATCATGCGATCGTCGCTGGATCTCGTGCTTCTGGGCAATACGTTTCTGGACATCAGCAGGCTGCAGGACTTTAGGCATCAGGGACTGCTGGGCAATAGGCATCGGAGGGTGGACAACTCGGGACATGAGTCGCTGGGCAGGGGATCCCATGGTACTGTCTCTGGAAATGTTGCGAAGGTTCAGGAGACCCTGATAGAAATCCCCGTTCGAGAGGCGGGTCTGTTCAAGCAGGTGCTTAGCGCTGCGGACCGCCCGTTCAGCCAGACCATTGCTTTGCGGGTACTCCGGGCTGCTAGTGAAATGATTAAAGTTCCACTTTGTTGCAAATGCTCGAAACTCGGCGCTGGTGAACTGGCGACCGTTGTCTGTCTGCAGCCGAACAGGGGAACCAAACGTGGCAAAGTGGCGGCGAAGCTTGCTGATCACCATCTCGGAGGTGATGGCAGGGAGGAGGTCCACCTCGAACCAATTCGAGTAAGAGTCTACTAGCACAAGGTATTGCCTCCCACGCCAGTCGAAGATATCGGCCGCCAGAGAAGACCAGGGCATGTCAGGGGCAGGCTGCTGCAAAAGTGGCTGTCTTTGCTGATGCGGGGCAAGCGAGTGACAGTCCGGACAGGAATCCACCCTGGCCTGGATGTATTTAGCCATGGCCGGCCAGTAGTACTGTTCCTGGGCATGTGAGATGGTGGCATCTGCCCCGGGATGACCCATGTGGGCGGCATCAAAATACAAGCCACGCAGCGATTCCGCAGAAATTGCAGGTCTTCCCAAGGGCTGGGCACTGTGATTCTGAGGAGTGCACGTAGTTGCAGTTAGGACACTTTTTAGATCTTGGGTCCCGGGGTGTACGAACGGGCCGCGGTGGAGGGCGAAAGTTGTCCTTCATCCGTCGTTGTCCAGCAACACCAGTTAAATTTATGGCTCGGTTGTCAGACCCCCTCTGTCCATGAGGAGGGGTGACCACTTCGGCAATGCGGCACGCATGCATTGCCTGAGTCAGGGTTAGGTCAGGCCGTTGCAGCAGGTCGGCACGCAGCTTCTGATCGATCATACCGGTAACGAGAATGTCTCTGGTGAGCTGGTCGCGCATGGTTTCGAATCGGCACCGCTGGGCAAGGTGCCGCAGGTCGGCGATGAAGCATTCAACAGGTTCATCCGGCTGTTGCTTGCGTGAGAAGAACCTGGCCCGCTCCAGTATACGGTTGGAGGGCAGGTCACATATCTCCGCGAATTTGCGCAAAAGACATACCGGGTCGTCGGCCGATTCAGCTGGCTCGACCGGTTGGTCGTTGTCATCCAGGACCGCTGGTTCGTAGACAAAGGCTTGAGCTCTCTTCATTGCGTCGGGACCGGCCAGGTTGAGCAAGAGTGATGCTTTGACCGCGGCTGGGTCGTTCCGGTGCGCAATATTGACGTAGTGAGTGTAGTCCATCACAAAAGTCGACCATCGTTCCGCAATGTCAGCGTCGAAGACAAGGGGAGATGGCTTTCGGCATGAGGATGCCATGTCAAGGGAAACCCAAAACTGGGCACTAACGGGGACAAAATAAATGAAAACCGGTAAACGGGAAACGCGAGTTTTAAACTTCTGACGCCATGTAAAGGAGTGATTGCTGACACACTGTAACCTTTACTGGTAGTTTATTATAGCACATGGCACACACGTCCCAGCACTGACTGCATCCAGCCTTCAGGCGTACTGGGACCTAGTGGGAGGAACAAAGGGAGGATACTAGTTATACTAATATGATGGGGCGTGGTTAGTGGTGATGAGGTAACTACATTATAGGTTGCATGCATAACCCATCTACACAGAATAAAGCTTTCAATTATATACAGCACTGCACGCTTACTGACCAAAGTATCCACGTAAACATATGCATGTATTTGAACACATTTAGCTTAGTTTAGTTATGAGACACAGCATGGAAACAGGCCTCGTTTGATAAGGTCCCACATAGGAGATTAGTGGGCAAAATGAGGGCACATGGTATTGGGGGTGGAGTGCGGACATAGATAGAGAAGTGGTTGGCAGACAGGAAACAAAGAGTAGGGATTAACTGGTCCATTTCAGAATGACAGGAAGTGACTAGTGGGGTACAGCAAGGCTCGGTGCTGGGACCGCAACTATTTACAATATACATCAATGATTTTGATGAAGGGATTCAAAGTAATATTAGCAAATTTGCAGATGATACAAAGCTGGGTGGCAGTGTGAACCGTGAGGAGGATGCTATGAGAATGCAGGGTGACTTGGACATGTTGGGGGAGTGGGCAGATGCATGGCAGATGAAGTTTAAAGCGGATAAATGTGAGGTTGTCCACTGGTAGCAAAAACAGGAAGGCAGATTACTATCTAAATGGTGTCAAGTTGGGAAAAGGAAGTACAACAGGATCTGGGGGTCCTTGTTCATCAGTCTATGAAAGTAAGCATGCAGGTACAGCAGGCAGTGAAGAAAGCGAATGGCATGTTGGCCTTTATAACATGAGGAATCGAATATAGGAGCAAAGAGGTCCTTCTGCAGTTGTACAGAGCCCTAGTGAGACCAAACCTGGAGTATTGTGCGCAGTTTTAGTTTAAATCTTTTTATTTGAATTTTGAATTTAACAGCAATTTGCATACATACAATGATAACAGACAGTGATAATCAGAACATAATTGTACAACAGTATGTAAACGACCCTCAAAACCCTTAGCCTTACCCTTACCCACCCTCGCCACCCGGGGACAAACAACACTCACATACGTACACATCCACACAAATACGTTTAAAAAAATTAATAAAATAAAATAAAAATAAGAGATAAATAAATAAATAAATAAATAGAAATGAAAAATTAAAGAAAATTTAAAAAAATTTGTGGGGAGGGAGGGGTTGAGGGGATAGCAGCTGCAATAAAACAGAGCTGTGATAGAGGGCACTCAGTCCTCTTCCGAGTCCGGAAACAAGTTAAGAGAGTTAACAAGTTCCAGGAAAGGGTTCCATGTATCTAGGAATGTCTTGGTAGAGCCTTTGAGAGAGAACCTAAGTTTTTCAAGCTTTAAGTTGTAGAGCACCTCCTTGATCCAGCGGGCGTGTGTCGGGGGACAGGCAAGTCTCCAGTTAAGCAAAATCAGTCTCCGGGCTAACAGGGTTGTAAAAGCCAGGACCCGCTTCAATGCAACAGAGAGGTTGGTGTTGGGGGGAATACCAAAAATAGCTCACAGTGGGTTTGGAGGAATAGTCTGGCCATAGGCTCTGCTTAGCACGTCGAAAGCACTCCTCCAAAAGGTTGCTATCTTAGGGCAAGACCAAAACATATGACTATGGTTGGCAGGGGATTGATTGCATCTGTTGCAGGTGTTTTTAACAGCAGGGTATATTCTAGATAATCTTGCGTTTGTGTAGTGGACTTTGTGAAGGACTTTGCATTGGATTAGGCCATGACAGGCACATATGGAGGAAGAATGGATCAAATCCAAGGCAGAGTCCCATTGCTGGTCTGTTAGTTTCGTATATTCAGCTCGCCCTCCCACGCAGCTTTTAATGAGGTATAAGGTTTCAATATAACCGACCCTAACAAGTTGTACAAAAAAGAGATGCATTTCTTCCGGTTGGGATCTAGAGCTAGGATGGAATCGGTCAGGGTTTCAGGGGGACGATTTGGGAAATGGGGGAATATCTTCTTCACAAAATTCCTAATCTGGAAAAAACGAAAATGGTGGGAGTTTGGGAGGCTATAGTTGTACGAAAGCTCCGCAAAAGACGAAAAAATGCCATCCTTGTATAGGTTTTTGATACTACTGATGCCATTACTATGCCAGGTTTTGAATGCGGAGTCTGTACTTGAAGGTTTAAAGATGTGATTTTTAAGCAGTGGGGTCAAGATGGAAGGGCCTTGTAAACCGAAGTTTTTCCTAAATTGACTCCATATCTTGAGCGAGAGGGACGCAATTGGGCCTGCACCCACAGATGTTATAGAAAGGGGGAGTTGAGAGCATACGACAGACCTCAACGGGAGATGTGAACTCGCCTTTTCCATGTGTACCCAGGTCGGCAGGTGGTCGCAATCATCATTCATCCAGTACAGGATTTTTTGCAAGTTAGCAGCCCAGTAGTATCGCCTAAAGTCAGGAAGTGCCAAACCGCCGTCACTCTTAGGAGACTGTAGTAGCGTCTTTCGAATTCTGGCCGGTTTGCTACCCCATAAAAATTTAGATATTCTCCTTTCTAATTTATCAAAAAAAGATTTAGTGATAAATATAGGAACATGCTGGAAAAGGTACAGGAATTTGGGTAGGACGGCCATCTTGACCAGATTTATCCGGGCCGCGAGGGATAACGGTAAGACTGACCAGCGGCCAAAGTCTCTTTCAGCTTTCTCAACCAGAGGCAGGAAGTTTGTGCGGAACATATTAAATATAGGTATTGTGATAAAAACGCCGAGGTAGCGAAATCCGTCCTCCGCCCATTTGAATGCGGTTAAAGAGCGAGGGAGCTGCTTAGCCGATGAGTTAATCGGTAATAGTTCACTTTTTTGGTAGTTAAGTTTATAATCAGAGTACACCCCAAACCGTTCTAAAATATTCATAATCACAGGGAGAGAGCTGACTGGATTCGAGATGTACAGGAGCAGGTCATCCGCATACAATGAGACTTTATGAATTGTGTCAAACCGTGTGATACCTTTAAAGCCCTTCTCTGAGCGTAACCAAACTGCCAAGGGTTCTATCGCGACAGCAAACAGAAGTGGTGATAACGGGCAACCCTGCCTGGTATCTCTCCGAAGGGGGAAGTGGGGCGACAGTGTGTCGTTTGTTTGTACTGAGGCCACCGGGGACGAGTATAATAGACTGACCCAATAAATGAAACTATTGCCGAGGCCAAACCTGTCCATCGCCTCGTATAGGTACTTCCACTCGACCCTGTCGAAAGCTTTTTCGGCGTCGAGGGAGACCATTATCTCCGGGGTCTCACTACTTGGTGAATGGATGATGTTAAGGAGACGCCTAGTATTGTGGGAGGACTGTCGGCCTGGCATAAACCCTGTTTGATCTAATGAGATAATAAAGGGCATCACTTGTTGAAGACGGAGCGCAAGAACTTTAGAGAGGATTTTGAGGTCCACATTCAGGAGTGAAATTGGTCTATAGCTACTACAAAGCAGAGGATCTTTCTCCTTTTTAAGAATTAGGGAGATAGTAGCCAACGACAAGGTGGACGGTAGGCGACGATGTAAAAAAGCCTCATTGTACATATCTCTCAGGACTGGTGCGAGGAGAGCCGAGAAAGCTTTGTAATATTCTACAGTGAAGCTGTCAAGGCCGGGCAACTTTCCGCTTTGCAGCGATGTGATGGCTGCTTGGACCTCAGTGACAGTTATGGGACCACCCAAGACTCTCGTGGCTTCATCGTCAATTCGGGGAAACGTCATACTACGGAACATGTCATCTGCAGTGGGAGGACAATCGGAAGCGTATAGCTCAGCGTAAAATTTAGCAAATGCTTCATTAATTCTAAGAGGATCGGTATGAATCTCCCCTAAGCTGGATCTAATGGCTGGAATTAGCCGTGAAGTCGCCTCGGTTCTGGCCTGATGGGCCAAAAGCTTCCCAGCTTTATCCCCAGATTCAAAAAAGTGTTGCCTAGATTTAAGCAGTCGTAACTTGGCTTTATTGGTAGACATGAGGTCAAAGTCTATTTGTAACCTAAGGCGTTCTTTATAAAAATTAGGGTCTGGGTCAGATGCGTATTTATCATCAATGTCCTTTATTTTTCGTAACAGGTCTGCCATTTGGGACGTTTCGGCTCTTTTCAGGTTGGAGACAAAAGAGATAAGTTGGCCCCTAATATAAGCTTTTGAAGCTTCCCAGAGTATACCTCTTGCTATGTCCGGCGAGTCATTCAGCTCAAAATATAAAATGATTTGAGAGTGCAGGAATTGCTTGTAGTGAGCCTCTGCTAGTAATGAGGAGTTGAACCTCCACTGTTTAAAGGGGTTAGTTCGTTTACGAAAGTGAAGATCGAGGGAAGTCGCAGCGTGATCTGATATCACGATACTATGATACTCGCTGGATTTAATTTTGGAGAGCAGTCTGTTATCTAAGAGGAAGAAGTCTATACGGGTATAGGTACGGTGCACGTGGGAAAAAAATGAAAATAATTTAGTCGTGGGAAATGTATGTCTCCATGGGTCAGTGAGCCCAAGTTGTTTGGTAAAAGCATGCAAAGTCCTACCTGATTTAGTTAAAGTGGAGGCTTTGTTCGAAGATCTGTCCAGTATAGAGTCTTGGACCAGATTAAAATCTACACCCACAATGATGTGGTAATTTTCAATGTTTGGGAGAGATGTAAAACATTTGGTTACAAATGAGCTGTCATCCCAGTTGGGACCGTAAATACTGGCCAATATGACAGGTGTGTCTTGCAGTTTGCCAGAGACCATGACAAAGCGGCCAGCAGGGTCTTCCACCGTTTTCTGTGGTTCGAACATAACGTTTTTACGAATCAGGATAGCAGTACCCCTAGCCCTATAATTAAATTTTGAATGAAATAAGTGGCTAATCCAGCCTCTCTTAAGCCGTGTTACCTCTCGTTGCGAAGGTGTGTCTCTTGAATAAAAAATATATCGCCCTTAAGGTATTGCAAGTGGGCCAAGATCTTATCAGTCTTAGTAGGACCCCCCACTCCCCTCACGTTCCACGAGACAAATCTAAGAGTGTCGTTTGTGTTGGCCATATTTAGCTATATCCAAACGAGTGGGCAGAGCGCTGTAATACTGCAGATTTAAATGGAAGAGCGCATCGAAGCCAGCTGCTGAGAGTGGGTGTGTGGGTGGTAAAAGGGGGAAAGAAAAAAAAAAGAAAAAAATACATACACACGTATACACACAACAAACGGTCGTGACACATATCACTTAACCATCTTTCAAACCTGAGTCCCCGGACCTGAGGTCCCCAATGTCCCAACCGAACCTTGAGTGCCCATTGCACCAAGGTACGTTGTCCTCGCATCCGCATGGAGTAGTCCGATCTTAACTCCCAATATTTCCACATCCCAAAGCAGCAAAGTCGCTCAATATCAGTAAAGTAACATAAAATGAAATGGCTATGATAATGATAACAATGATAATAATAATTTGAGAAATAGACAATAGAAAATAGAAATAGAAATAGAAATAAAGTGAAGTAAACCTAAATGAATAGATACAAAGTTAAAATAATAGCCTTGGTAGTTGTACTACCAATGACATTGCTAACACTAATGGTAATAATAGTAGTGATGATAGTAATAATACAACAAGACAAATTAACAAAATTAACAAAATAGTGATACTAAATAAGTAAGCCAACGTATAAGTAAAACAGGAATAGCTTCCTTTGGTACAACATAGTATAACTTAAAGTTGGTAAGGTATAAAGAAAGAGTTAGCATTAGAGAGATTAACAAGTGGCAAACTGGATTCTTGGATTAAGGCGCAGGGCAGAAGAACATCAATTAAGTTTTGTTAAACAAAAACGTTGTAAGAGCTAATTGGTGTAACGCAGCCTTGACTATAATGAGTTCTTATCAGCCCCAGACTATGAAGACTAGTGTAAACAAAGCATTCAAATGCTGTCCAGCTGCTAAAAGCAAGAAGGCAGAGATCAAATCACGAACCACAATGTGGGTCCCTTGAGCCCTATTTTATAGCATGTACAGGGGAAGAGCCTTTCAAGTATGATTACACATAAACATTAAAAGGAAAAGTTGGTAAAACATAGTCATGAACGTGGTGATTTCTTACCGGCCTCATACGTTTCAAGACAGGGGTCTGGTATAACAGCAAGGCCGAGCGCTAGCAGTGGCTAATTGCTAAGGGCAGTCAAGCTAAAGTTAGCCCATAATGTAACCCATAATGTAACCGTAGATTAACTGGATCCCTGTGCCATTCGGATGTAAACGTACCGAGCAGAGTCAGTCATCTGTGGGTCCCGGTCTGCTTCGACGGTAAGATGAAATGAAATCCTGAGCGTCCTCGGGAGATGTTAAAACAGGAAGGCAGATTACTATCTAAATGGTGTCAAGTTGGGAAAAGGAAGTACAACAGGATCTGGGGGTCCTTGTACATCAGTCTATGAAAGTAAGCATGCAGGTACAGCAGGCAGTGAAGAAAGCGAATGGCATGTTGGCCTTTATAACATGAGGAATCGAATATAGGAGCAAAGAGGACCTTCTGCAGTTGTACAGAGTCCTAGTGAGACCAAACCTGGAGTATTGTGCGCAGTTTTGGTCCCCTAATTTGAGGAAGGACATTCTTGCTATTGAGGGAGTGCAGCGTAGGTTTACAAGGTTAATTCCCGGGATGGCGGGATTGTCATATGCTGAGAGAATGGAGCAACTGGGCTTGTACACTGGAGTTTAGGAGGATGAGAGGGTATCTCATTGAAACATATATGATTGTTAAGGGTTTGGACACGCTAGAGGCAGGAAACATGTTCCCGATGTTGGGGGAGTTCAGAAACGGGCCACAGTTTAAGAATAAGGATAAGCCATTTAGAACGGAGACGAGGAAACACTTTTTCTCACAAGGAGTGGTGGAATTCTCTGCCTCAGATAGCGCAGTCAGGGGATATGGGGAGAAGGCAGGAACAGGGTACTGATTGAGGATGATCAACCATGATCACATTGAATGCCGGTGCTGGCCTACTCCTGCACCTATTGTCTATTATCTTTCGGTCCACCGAGTTCATGCTGTCCAGCAATCGCCATACATTAGTTTTATCCTACACACTCGGGACCATTTGCAGAAGACAATTAACTTACAAACCTGCACGTCTTTGGTAGGAAACTGGAGCAATCGGTGAAAACAACGCAGGCACGGGGAGAACGTACAAACTCCATGTAGACAGCACCCATGGTCGGGATCGAACCTGGGTGTCCGGCACTGAAACGCAGCAACTCTAGCACTGCACCTCTGTGCCACCCCTAAGATTTGTTAAGGTAAGTATATTATAAACAGGTGTACAGTAGAGATTATGTTGACTGGTTGCATCATGGCCTGTTTTAGCAACTTGAATGCCCAGGAGCAAAGAAGACTGCAAATGTTGTGAACACTGCCCTGTCCATCACAGGTTCTGAACTCCCCCATCTTCAAAGGGATTTTACCGGATCAGAAATTCTCATTTCACCCCTGCCATCACGAAGAAGGTACAGGAGCCTGAAACTGCAACTTCCAGGTTCAGGAGCAGCTTCTTTCCTACTGCCATCAGGCTATTAAATGCCACAATCTCAAATAAGCTCTGAACTTCAGTGACTATTATTGTTATTATTGCACTATTTTGGTTTGTTTGTTTTTTATGTGTATGACTAAGTGGGACCCGTTGGGTCCCAGCATCACACGGTAGGGCTGGTCCCCCAACGCAATATTCCACCTCTCCACTAATTCCAATATTGGTGGCCAGTGGGGGGGCTTTCTGGAGCGCTAGTATGGGTGTTGTGCGCTGAAGAGACTGGTTTCCAGAGGGCTAGTATGGACATTGTGGGCCGAATGGATTCTTGGGCTGGCGGCTCAGTCACTCAAGCCTGTTGTGCTGGCAGCCCACTCACTCACGGCTGGTGGGCTGGCAGTTGACTCACGGCTATCCCTTGAAATTCCATTTCAAGCAGGGTGGCAGGCCACCAAATTCAAGTGCAGTTTCCTACCACTTCAAGCAGGGTGCAAGGCCACGAATGACAGTGAGTCGTGACCTCTCCATCCCCCATCTTGCAGAGACTGAGCCACGCCCACATTTCCGGATTTTATAGTCCCTCCTCTCCCACCAGAAGGGGCGTGGCCTTCATTGCGTGATTGACAGGAGAGAGAATCTCAACATTTAAAAAAAACTAATAACTCTTTTATTTTTCATCAATGGGAAAAATCCTCGGCACCTGATGAGTGGAGGGGGACTCTGAGTATGATGGCCAAAAACACAGCCCTACATGGTAGCGTTTTCTCTTTAATCAATATAAAGCGCAAACAGGAAGTGGTCAATATTAAATTTTAATTATATATAGAAGGCAAGGCAGCTTTAATTAGGCAAGGCAGCTTTAATTAGGCAAGGCAGCTCTCGCACCTTCAAACCAAAGGCATCACAGCTTCAGCACTTTCAAACCAAAGGCAAATCGGCTTCAGCACTTTTGAAACCAAAGGCAACGCAGCTTCAGCACTTTCAAACCAAAGGCAACACAGCTTCAGCACTTTCCAACCAAAGACCACACAGCTTCAGTACTTTCAAACCAAAGTTGGTGGTGGGGGGGGGGTTGGTGTGTGTGTGGGGGGGGGGGTGTGTGTGGGTGGGGGGGGGGGTGGGTGGGGGGTGGGGGGGGGGGGGTTGGTGGGGGGGGGGGGGGGGGGGGGGGGTGGGGGGGGGGGGTGGGGGGGGTTGGTGGTGGAGGGGAGCCGGGCTGCCAAATGAAGAGAGAGAGAGATAAGCGGCTTCTAACTCTGTAAATCCACAGCTGGAATGAAAAGCGCAAGGCTTCACGAGCTGCGCCAACAGTGATGATAAGGTTCCGAGCGTGAGAAGTCGCCTTTAATCCCCAGCGGCGGAGGGGGGGGGGGCCTGGGCCTGGAGGCAGGTGGGCCTGGATAGGTCGGCATGTGACGTCAAGCAGCTCGTGAGTCCGGTTTAGATTTTAAAATGAGTGAGGAGTGAGGGGGGGGAAGGATTTTATAAAAAATGTCTACTTAAACACGACAACATTTAATGAGGAGTGGAACTGAGAATGTAAAAGTTAAATCTCTACCGAAATGGAAAAAATGCCGAAATTTGAGCATGTCGTTTTGGCCGACCAAGGAATCAACGGCCAAAAACAAAATATCTGAAAATGGAATCTGACATACACCCACCCACACACACACACACACACACACACACACACAGTTTTAATATATATATAGATATATGTGTGTATATGTGTGTATGCATATAAATACTCACACTGAACTTTTTTTCTCTCGTTATTATATTATTTACAGTGTACACCCAGCTGCTCCTCGACCTACGATAGGGTTACGTTCCGATAAACCCATCGTAAATCAAAAATATTGAAGTCAAAACACATTTAATACAATTTGATCACATGACCAGAAGTGAGCGGTGGCTCGCTGTCGTTGCTCAGCGTTTGCATCGTTGTAAAGTCGAAATATCGTAAGTCAAAGGCCCGGGGAGCCGTTGGTGCGAGGAGGAGTTACCTGGAGCTGTGAGTATAAAAACAGCGCGGGGCTTGCTTCTACAGAGGCCCGGGGAGCCGTTGGTGTGAGGAGGAGTTAGCTGGAATTGTGAGTATAAAAACAGCGCGGGGCTTGCTTCTACAGAGGCCCGGGGATCCGTTGGTGCGAGGAGGAGTTATCTGGAGCTGTGAGTATAAAAACAGCGCGGGGCTTGCTTCTACAGAGGCCCGGGGAGCCGTTGGTGCGAGCAGGAGTTACCTGGAGCTGTGAGTATAAAAACAGCGCGGGGCTTGCTTCTACAGAGGCCCGGGGAGCCGTTGGTGCGAGGAGGAGTTACCTGGAGCTGTGAGAGTACCCAAATCTGCAACGTTCCATCTCACTTCCAGAGAAGGAGTCTGGTGGAAGCCTCTGATTGGTGGAAGAGGACCAGAGGAAACAGCTGATCGGGTGCAACCCCGGGTTTACATATCTGCTTTCAGGTTAAGGATTCTGGGAGTTAAGGATTCTGGGAGTTAAGGCCCAGGAGCCGTTACTGAGGGAGGAGCGACGTTTGTGTGGTGAGTTCAAAAACCCATCGCGGGGCTTGTTTCAACAGAGGCCCAGGAGCCGTTGGTGAGGGAGGAGCGACGTCCGTGCAGTGAGTGTAAAACCCATCGCGGGGCTTGTTTCAACAGAGGCCCAGGAGCCGTTACAGGGGGAGGAGCCAAAATCTGCAACGTTCCATTCGCATATCACACTTCAAATTAAGGGGGCTGGTGGAAGCCTCTGATTGGTCGAACGGACCAGAGGAAGCAGCAGATTGGCTTGTATCCCGGGTAAGGCTTTATTGTATTCGGATAAGGGGGAGAATGAGGGCCAGGGCAGTTTACTGTTCTGGATGTCAGATGTGGGAGGTCATGGAGTCTGAGTGCCCTCCAGACGTCCACATCTGCGCCAGGTGCGTCGAGATGGGGCTCCAAAGGGACCGTGTTAGGAACCTGGAGCAGTAACTCGATGACCTCTGTCTGCTCAGGGAGAGCGAGGAGGTCATAGAAAGGAGTTACAGGGAGGTGGTCACTCCAAGACTACGGGAGACAGAAAACTGGGTCACAGTTAGGAAGGGCAACGGGCAGAGGCAGGGACTGGTGAGTACCCCGGTGGCTGTACACCTTGAAAATAAGTACTCATGTTTGAGTAAGGGTGGGGGAGACAGCCTAGCTGGGGGCAGCGACAGCGGCCGGGCCTCTGGCACAAAGACCGGTCCTATTGCTCAGAAGGGTAAGGAAAAGAAGAGGTGGGCAATTGTAATAGGGGACTCTATAGTCAGGGGGTCGGATAGGCGATTCTGTGGACGCAGACAGGAGACCCGGATGGTAGTTTGCCTCCCTGGTGCCAGGGTCAGGAATGTGTCTGAACGTGTCCAAGAAATCCTGAAATGGGAGGGAGAGGAGCCTGAGGTTGTGGTACATATAGGTACCAACGACATAGGTAAAAAAAGAGAAGAGGTCCTGAAAGAAGAATTTAGGGAGTTAGGTAGAGAGTTAAGGAGAAGGACTGCAAAGGTAACAATCTCTGGATTATTGCCTGTGCCACGCGGCAGTGAGAGTAGGAATGGAGCGAGGTGGAGGATAAATTAGTGGATGAGGGACTGGTGCAGTGGGTATGGATTCAAGTTTCTGGATCATTGGGACCTCTTTTGGGGAAGGTGCGACCTGTACAGAAAGGACGGGTTGCACTTGAACTCGAGGGGGACCAATATCCTGGCGGGGAGATTTGCAAAGGCTACTGGGGAGACTTTAAACTAGTATGGTTGGGGGGGAGGAACTCAAATTGGGAAAGCTAGCAGTCATTGTGTGAGGCAGGAGGCAGAGAATGGTAGCACTCTGACCCAAAATGTAGGGGAGAGAGAAGCAAAAGACAATAAACAGAGAATAAGAGAGGATGGGTTTCTTAAATGTGTATATATTAATGCTAAGAGCATTGTAAGAAAGGTGGATGAACTTAGAGCCTGGATTGACACCTGGAAGTATGATGTTGTGGCGATCAGTGAAACATGGTTGCAGGAGGGCTGTGATTGGAAACTAAATATTCCAGGATTTCGTTGCTTCAGGTGTGATAGAATTGGAGGGGCAAGAGGTGGAGGTGTTGCATTGCTTATCAGGGAAGATATTACAGCAGTGCTTTGGCAGGATAGATTAGAGGGCTCGTCTAGCAAGGCTATTTGGGTGGAACTGAGAAATGGGAAAGGGGTAGCAACACTTATAGGGGTGTATTATAGACCGCCAAATGGGGAGCGAGAATTGGAAGAGCAAATATGTAAGGAGATTGCAGATATTAGTAGTAAGCACAAGGTAGTGATTGGGAGATTTCAATTTTCCACACAGACTGGGAAACACATTCTGTAAATGGGCTGGATGGGTTGGAGTTTGTAAAATATGTGCAGGATAGTTTTTTGCAGCAATACATAGAAGTACCTACTAGAGAAGGGGCGGTGCTGGACCTCCTGTTAGGAAATGAGACTGGTCAGATGGCAGAGGTATGCGTTGGGGAACAGTTCGGGACCAGTGATCACAATACCATTAGTTTCAATATAATTATGGAGAGGGTCAGAACTGGACCTAGGGTTGAGATTTTTGATTGGAGAAAGGCTAACTTTGAGGAGATGCGAAAGGATTTAAAAGGAGTAAATTGGGACAGTTTGTTTTATGGGAAAGATGTGGTAGAGAAATGGAGTACATTTAAAGGTGAAATTTTAAGAGTACAGAATCTTTATGTCCCTGTTTGGTTGAAAGGAAATAGTAAAAATTGGAAAGAGCCATGGTTTTCAAGGGAAATTGAACACGTTGTGGAAAAAGAGAGAGATCTACAATAATTATAGGCAGCATGTAGTAAATGAGGTGTTTGAGGAGTATAAAGAATGTAAAAAGAATCTTAAGAAAGAAATTAGAAAAGCTAAAAGAAGATATGAGGTTGCTTTGGCAAGTAAGGTGAAAGTAAATCCAAAGGGTTTCTACAGCTATATTAATAGCAAAAGGATAACGAGGGATAAAATTGGTCCATTAGAGAGTCAGAGTGGACAGCTATCTGCAGAGCCAAAAGAGATGGGGGAGATATTGAACAATTTATTTTCTTCGGTATTCACCAAGGAGAAGGATATTGAATTATGTGAGGTAAGGGAAACAAGTAGAGTAGCTATGGAAACAATGAGATTGTTTCATTGAGCATTGAGTACAAAGAAGAGGAAGTACTGACACTTTTGAAAAATATAAAAGTGGAGATTCTTGGTGAGACCACACCT
The DNA here is from genome assembly GCF_010909765.2 of Amblyraja radiata. Lineage (NCBI taxonomy): Eukaryota > Metazoa > Chordata > Chondrichthyes > Rajiformes > Rajidae > Amblyraja > Amblyraja radiata. The sequence goes on along the minus strand of NC_045966.1, from coordinate 8,186,937 downwards.
GGAGTATTGCGTACAGTTTTGGTCTCCTAATCTGAGGAAGGACATTATTGCCATAGAGGGAGTGCAGAGAAGGTTCACCAGACTGATTCCTGGGATGTCAGGACTGTCTTATGAAGAAAGACTGGATAGACTTGGTTTATACTCTCTAGAATTTAGGAGATTGAGAGGGGATCTTATAGAAACTTACAAAATTCTTAAGGGGTTGGACAGGCTAGATGCAGGAAGATTGTTCCCGATGTTGAGGAAGTCCAGGACAAGGGGTCACGGCTTAAGGATAAGGGGGAAATCCTTTAAAACCGAGATGAGAAAAATGTTTTTCCCCACAGAGTGGTGAATCTCCGGAACTCTCTGCCACAGAGGGTAGTTGAGGCCAGTTCATTGAAGGGAGTTAGATGTGGCCCTTGTGGCTAAGGGGATCAGAGGGTATGGAGAGAAGGCAGGTACGGGATACTGAGTTGGATCATGATCATGTTGAATGGCGGTGCAGGCTCGAAGGGCCGAATGGCCTACTGCTGCACCTAATTTCTATGTTTCTATGTTAAGGGGGGACTTGATAGAGGTCTTTAAAATGATGAGAGGGATAGACAGAGTTGATGTGGATAAGCTTTTCCCCACTGAGAGTAGGGAAGATTCAAACAAGGGGACATGACTTGAGAATTAAGGGACAGAAGTTTAGGGGTAACATGAGGGGGAACTTCTTTACTCAGAGAGTGGTGGCTGTGTGGAATGAGCTTCCAGTGAAGGTGGTGGAGGCAGGTTCGTTTTTATCATTTAAAAATAAATTGGATAGTTATATGGACGGGAAAGGAATGGAGGGTTATGGTCTGAGCGCAGGTATATGGGGCTAGGGGAGAATACGTGTTCGGCACGGACTAGAAGGGTCGAGATGGCCTGTTTCCGTGCTGTAATTGTTATATGGTTATATGGTTAAAGCATCGTACTAAATTTGCATATTCTGTTGTGCTGCTGCAAGTAAGAATTTCATTGCTCTATCTGGGACATCTATATAATTAAAAGTCTAAACTTGAGCACTTCCTGTTGCACTGCATATTGATTTTAGAAAAAAGATGCCACTTACGGCTGTGATTTTTGGCCATCTTACTCAGAGTCCCCCTCCAGCTGTCAGGGCAAGATAATTTTTCCCATCGATGAAAAATAAAAGACTTATTAATGTTTAAAAAGTGTTGAGATTCTATCTCCTGTTAATCACGCCATGAAGGCCACGCCCCGTCTGGTGGGAGGGGGGAGGGACTATAAAACCCGGAAGTGTGGACGTGCCTCCGTTGCTTCAAGATGGGGAGTGAGCGGTCACGACTCTCAGTCTGAGCTGTGAATCAACTGAACACTGAACACATGTCTACAAAACTGTGAATGTGGTTTTACTGACCTGTGAGTACCCTTAATGTAGTTCGAAAATTAAGTTTTCAAATGAAAATGTGGTTGGTTTGAAACAAAAATGTGATTGGTTTGAAAAGAAAATGTGGCTGGTTTGAAAGGAAAATGTGGGTGGTTTGAAAAGAAAATGTGGTTGGTTTGAAAAGAAAGTGTGTTTGGTTTGAAACAAAAGTGTGGTTGGTTTGAAAAGAAAATGTGGTTGGTTTGTAAATTAAAATATGGTTGGTTTGAAAATGAAAATGTGGTTTGTTTGAAAATGAAAATTTGGTTTGTTTGAAAAAGAAAATGTGGTAGGTTTGAAAATGATAATTGTGGTTTGTTTTAAAATGAAAATGTGGTTTGTTTGAAAATGAAAATGTGATTTGTTTTAAAATGAAAATGTGGTTGGTTTGAAAATGAAAATGTTGTTGGTTTGAAAAGAAAATTAAGTTGGTTTCTCAAGTAAATGTGGTTGGTTTGAAACGTAAATGTGGTTGGTATTAAAATAAAAACTAGCCCTCTGGAAACCAGTCTCTTCGGCACACAATAGAACTCCAGAAAGCCCCCCCCCCCCCCCCCCCCCCTAGCTGAGGCCTCGAGTACGCGGCGACCACTCTCGAGCATGAAGGAGAGTTACGAACACCTCCTACGACGTCGTGTCGACCATGCTGCGAGTATGAGTTGAGGGCAAACTCGCCTGAACTCGTGGATTAGATCGCCCAAGTGGGACAGGCCCTTCATGCTCCACTATTCGGTGTCCAATTTTCCCGAAGTTAGTCGTAGTTAGTCGAAGCTGGTCTACTGCATAGTCGAAGGAGGTCTTCAATGTCAATTTTTCAAACTCTCCTAAACTCTTCTAAACTCGCCAATTAGGTCATGTAAATAGAAAGGATAGGTTTAGAGGTATAAGCAATTGACAATTGAATTGAATTGAACTGAATACCTTTATTGTCATTCAGACCTTACGGTCTGAACGAAATTTCGTTAAGCAATAGACAATAGACAATGGGTGCAGTAGCAGGCCATTTGGACCGTCGAGCCAGCACCACCATTCACTGTGATCATGGCTGATCATCCACAATCAGTAACCGGTTCTTTCCTTCTCCCCATGTCCCTACACTTCTCTATCTTTAAGAGATGTATCTAACTCTCATTTGAAAGCCTACCACAAATTGGCCTCCACTGCCTTCTGAGGCAGAGAATTCCACAGATTTACAACTCTCTGTGTGAAAAAGTTTTTCCTCATCTCCGTTCTAAATGGCTTATCCCTTATTCTTAAACTGTGGCCCCTGATTCTGGACTCTCCCAACGTCGGGAACATGTTTCCTGCCTCTAGCGTGTCCAAACCCTTAATAATCTTATATATTTCAATGATATCCTCTCATCCTTCTAAATTCCAGAGTATACAAGCCCAGCCCGCACCATTCTATCAACATATGACAGTCCCGCCATCCCGGGAATTAACCTTGTGAACCTACGCTGCACTCCCTCAATAGCAAGAATGTCCTTCCTCAAATTTGGAGACCAAAACTGCACACAATACTCCAGGTGTGGACTCACAAGGACCCTGTATAACTGCAGAAGGATCTCTTTGCTCCTATACTCAACTCCTCGTGTTATGAAGGCCATCATGCCATTCGCTTTCTTCACTGCCTGCTGTACCTGCATGCTTACTTTCAGTGACTGACGAACAAGGACCCCCAGATCTCGTTGTACTTCCCATTTTCCCAGTTTGACACCATTCAGAAAATAATCTGCCTTCCTGTTTTTGCCACCAAGGTGGAGAACCTCATATTTATCCACATTAAACTGCATCTGCCATGCATCTACCCACACACTCAACCTGTCCAAGTCACTCCCTGCATCAGGGATGTGCGGTCAGGGGAGGCAGAGCCTCATCTGTCATACTCCCAATGAAAATAGCTGTTAAGAAAGGTAAAGAAAAATAATAAAATAAAATAAATAAAGATTTTTCCACTGAACTTATAAATGTCATTTCTATATGAATCTAATCATTTTTTATAGTCAAAATCACGAAATTTGCGCCTCCGCTGTAAATACGGGGAGAGGTGAGAGGTGAGGCAGCGACGAGCAGAGCCTACCCTCTGATTGTACAACACCTCAGAAACTGGATGGAGTGCGGGCAATAAGCGTGTGCCTGTTACTACCTCTCTGTATGTCACCAATGTAATGTTTGTAAACCCCTTCATTACATGTCATAGATACAAAGATACATAGAAAATAGGTGCAGGAGGAGACCATTCGGCCCTTCGAGCCAGCATCGCCATTCATTGTGATCATGGGTGAACATCCCCAATCAATAACCCATGCCTGCCTTCTCCCCATATCCCTTGATTCCACTAGCCCCTATAGCTCTATCTAACTCTCTCTTAAATCCATCCAGTGATTTGGCCTCCACTGCCCTCTGTGGCAGGGAATTCTACAAATTTACAACTCACTGGGTGAAAACATTTTTCCTCACCTCAGTCTTAAATGTCTCCGCCTTATTCTAAGACTGTGGCCCCTGGTTCTGGACTCGCCCAACATTGGGAACATTTTTCCTGCATCAAGCTTGTCCAGTCCTTTTATATGTTTCTATAAGATCCCCCCTCATCCATCTAAACTCCAGTGAATACAAGCCTAGTCTTTTCAATCTTTCCTCATATGACAGTCCCACCATCCCAGGGATCAATCTCGTGAACCTACGCTGCACTGCCTCAATCACAAGGATGTCCTTTCTCAAATTAGGAGACCAAAACTGTACACAATACTCCAAATGTGGTCTCACCAGAGCCCTACATAACTGCAGAAGACCCTCTTTACTTCTATACTAAAATTCTCTTGTTATGAAGGCCAACATTCCTTTAGCTTTCTTCACTGCCTGCTATATCTGCACGCCAACTTTCAGTGACTGGTGTACAAGGACACCCTGGTCTCCCTGTACCTCCCCCTGACCTAACCTTACCCCATTGAGATAATAATCTGCCCCCTTATTTTTGCCACCAAAGTGGATAACCTCACATTTATCTATATTATACTGCATCTGCCACGCATCTGCTCACTCACTCAACCTGTCCAGATCACCCTACAACCTCCTAACATCCTCTTCACAGCTCACACAGCCACCCAGCTTTGTGTCATCCGCAAACTTGCTAGTGTTGCTCCTAATTCCCTCTTCCAAATCATTAATATATATGGTAAACAGGTGCGGCCCCAATACTGAGCCTTGCGGCACTCCACTCGACACTGCCTGCTATTCTGAAAAGGACCCGTTCACTCCTACTCTTTGCTTCCTGTCTGCCAACCAATTTGCTATCCATGTCCACAGCCTACCCCCCAATACCATGTGCTCTGATCCTCGCCTTCCATAGTCCAGGTAGCTTATTTCACGTAGAAATTTAGGCTCGCTGGTCTCGTCATAAAACTGCAATGAAAAAGCACCAGTGGAGGCAGCCTCAATGAGGGGGCGTGTCATCTGCCTCACTAAGGGCAGCATGTCTTGAGCCCAGTGGAGGGAGAGCGAGCGTCAATTACGTACGCTCAGCACACGTAATTGACGCTACCTCACTCTCCCTCCACGTTAGCTAGATTCAGCAGCGGCGGCGCAGCACTGGATTCCACCGCTGGCGGCGCTGACTTTCCAGCCGTGGGCGGCGCTGTCTGTTATGTTGATTTGTAGCATCCGATTCGGAGGCTCTGGACCGCGGAGAGCTCCCAATTGAGCCCCGCGCTGGAGTAATGTACTCTACTCGGGTAGATCTACCCCGGGTGGAGGGGGGAGAGAGGGGTTGAGAGAGAGTAACGGGGTGGAGGGGGAAGCAAAGAGGTAGACGGGGAGGGGGGTGCGAGGGGGGATGGAGAAGGGGGAGAGAGGGAGGTGGGTCATTCCCTCACGGTCACTGGGCAACGCTCCCGCCCCTCCAGTCGCCGTGCTTCACGCACACAGCCGCAGCTCCACCCCTCTCCCCGGGGATACGTGGTGATCAGTACAGGGAGGGCCGGGCCACTAATACTAGCCAGTGCCACCCCAGCCATTGTCCTCACTGCACATCACTGCCCTGCATTCTCATAGCATCCTCTTCACAGTTCACCCTGCCACCCAGCTTTGTGTCATCTGCAAATCTGCTAATGCTATTTTTAATCCCTTCATCTAAATCATTAATGTATATTGTAAATAGCTACAGGCCCAGCACCGAGCCTTGCGGTACCTCACTAGTCACTGCCTGCTATTCTGAAAGGAACCCGTTTATCCCTACTCTTTGTTTACTTTCTGCCAAACAATTTTCAATCCATGTCAGTACCCTACCTCCAATAGCACATGCTCTAATTTTGCCCTCCTTTGTGGGACCTTATCAAATGCTTTCTGAAAGTCCAGGCACACTACATCCACTGGCTCTCCCTTGTCCATTTTCCTAGTTACATCCTCAAAGAATTCCAGAAGATTAGTCAAGTATGATTTCCCCATTGTAAATCCATGCTGACTCGGACCGATCCTGCTACTGCTATCCAAATGTGCCTCTATTTCATCTTTTATAATTGACTCCAGCAGCTTCCCCACCTCCGATGTCAGGCTAACTGGTCTATAATCCCCTGTTTTCTCTCTCCCTCCTTTCTTAAAAAGTGGGATAACATTAGCTACCCTCCAATCCACAGGGACTGATCCTGAAACTTTAGAACATTGGAAAATTATCACTAATGCTTCCACAATTTCTAGAGCCACTTCCTAGGGTACAAAAGTAAAGGAGATTTATGATGAATATCTCTCTCTGTGAATATAAAGGAAAAAACTCACCTGTCTGATATTACACCAGAACCACCAGAACCTATCAGCACTCCGAAGAAGTACAGTGATGTGGTAAATGGTTCTTTCCATTTATCGTCGCACACCAAGTCCCACTGAAATGCAAAATAAATCAAATTATTCAAATATATGCACAAAATGCTGGAGTAACTCAGCAGAACAGGCAGCATATCTGGAGAGAAGGAATGGGTGATGTTTCAGGTCGAGACCCTTCTTCAGACTGATAAAATCTGTCTGTGGAAGGGTCTTGACCCGAAACGTCGCCCATGCCTTCTCTCCGGAGATGCTGCCTGTTTCGCAGAGTTATTCCAGCATTTTGTGTTTATCTTCAATTTAAACTAACATCTGCAGTTCTTTCTTACACATCCAAATATGTGCTCTTAGTAAGCAAAGTTGTGAGCAAATTTTGACTACTTAAACAATTATTTTTACAATCTTTCCCATGGACATCTGTCTCTTTACATAGAGTCATGAAGTCATAGAGTGATACAGTGTGGAAACAGGCCCTTCGGCCCAACTTGCCTACACCGGCCAATATGTCCCAGCTACTCTAGTCCCAACTGCAAGCATTTGGTCCATATCCCTCCAAACTTGTCCTATCCATATACCTGTCGAACTGCTTCTTGGGATATGTTGCGATAGTGTAGATGAATCGAGGATCAGAGGACATAGGTTTAAGGTGAAGGGGAAACGATTTAATAGGAATCTGAGGGGTACCCTTTTCACACAAAGGGCGATAGTAATCCTCAGATTCCTATTAAATCGTTTCCCCTCCACTTTAAACCTATGTCCTCTGATCCTCGATTCATCTACACTGGGCAAGAGACTCTGTGCATCTACCCGATCTATCCCTCTCATAATCTTATACACCTCTATAAGATCACCCCTCATCCTCCTGCACTCCAAGGAAAAGAGTCCCAGCCTATTCAACCTCTGCCTATAAATCATACCCGTGTAACATCCTCGTAAATCTTCTCTGTACCCTTTCCAGCTTGTCAACTTTCCTATAACACAGTGCAAAGAACTGAACACAATACCCTAAATGTGGCCTCATCAACGTCTCATACAACTGCAACATGATCTCACAACTTCTATTCTGAATACTCTGGCTGATGAAGACCAATGTGCCAAATACCTTTTTGACCACCAGATCTACCTGCAACTCCGCCATCAGGGAGCTATGTACCTGAACTCCTAGATCTCTCTGCTCTACAACACTCCCCAGAGCCCTGCATTATTCCAGCATTTTGTGTTTATCTTCAATTTAAACTAATATCTACAGTTCTTTCTTACACATCCAAATATGTGCTCTTAGTATGCAAAGTTGTGAGCAAATTTTGACTACTTAAACAATTATTTTTACAATATTTCCCATGGACATCTGTCTCTTTACATAGAGTCATGGAGTCATAGAGTGCTACAGTGTGGAAACAGGCCCTTCGGCCCAACTTGCCTACACCGGCCAACATGTCCCAGCTACTCTCGTCCCAATTGCCAGCATTTGGGCCATATCCCTCCAAACTTGTCCTATCCATATACCTGTCGAACTGCTTCTTAAATGTTGGGGTAGTCCCTGTCTCAACTACCTCCTTTGTACCTTTGAAAATCGCTCATGGTTCTGGTGGGATTTTACATGCAAAAAGAAAACGCTTCTGAAGCTAAATTTATCATTAAAAAATCTTCAGACTTACGAGTGGTATGTGGGAAAGTAAGTTTTCTATCATTATGCTATTGAGATGTCTATTTTGGCAAATAATGAAATGTTCTGACAGCTTAAACAATCACTCCCTTTCAATAGGATTTTGTCAATTTGCTGAGGTTGATTATGTCAGATTAACAGCTAACACGGCTTGCATCTGAGTAAAATGTAATTCAAAACCCAAGTATGGTTTGCGATTTTTTTTAATGATAAATTTTGCTTCAGAGGAGTTTTCTTTTTGTTCGTAAACACTAACTTGAGAAACATGGGCGATTTAAAAATGTTACAGCCAGATTTATCACTTCTGAAACTTTTTAGATGCCAAAGGCATCAAGAAAAAACACAAATAATGCATTACTGTTGATGAAATGCAGTGAGCAAACCCGATAATTCCCAATATTTTAAATCTCGATATCCGCACGGCCAATATTCGCCTCACTTTTGGAATTCTCCTCACTTTTGGAATTCTGAAGTGGGATAAATGTCTCTCACGGTTATCCCGATTTCCATAATTATTTACAGCAAAAAAATTACCATTTTGGCAGGTTTTAATGGGCCCACTACGCTGGAAACAATGGTCAGTGATTACCTGCGGTTCAACGCGTGCACTCCAGTTGGCATAGGGTAGCAACAGTACGGGTCATGGGTCATGACCCGACTGCCGTGCAACCTCCTTATGTGCGTGTGAGAGTCTAATTAGCCCTTGTACTTCGAAATGCCTGTTTATCCTAACCCTCAGAATACCCTCCAGTAACTTTCCAACTACAGATGTTAAGCTCCATCAGGAAGATGGAACTACATCTCTTTCGGGAAGACATCAGGACTCTCCATTTCTTCCCAGGTCAGTGGCCACCAGTTTCCCAGAACTAACACAATTGGCAGAGCCTATCTCAACAACATTTCTATTGATTCCTCTCGCTTTCTTTAAATCGAAGGTGAAACCATATAACAATTACAGCACGGAAACAGGCCATCTCGACCCCTCTAGTCCGTGCCGAATACCATGGGTATTCACATCGGACCCAGCTCTGCCTGTCTTTTGTTTGGCGATAGCGAATGCTCTTTGTTCCAGTCGTACCCGGGGGGGAGGGGAGGGGGAATTGCGAGAAACCGGCCCGCAAAGTCGGCTATGGAAGGATCGGATCTGCCGGCGCCGACCCGGAGTTCCAGAGACCAGGCCGCATGGGGGCAGGGGGCAGGGGGCAGGGGGCAGATTCAAACGGCCGATCGACCACGGAAATCCGATGAGGTTGAGATCACCCGGCCTGGTAGATATTTTTCTGATTACAGGGGGAGCTGGCCCACCAGTTGCCGGAAAATCGGTGTTGGACTTGGATTATTGCCCAGAAAGACACAAATAGCGGGAGTAACTCAGCGGGTCAGGGAGCATCTCTGGAGAAAAGGAATAGGTGACATTTCAGGTACACTTCTTCAGACACATATTCCTACACATGCATTATTCCCCAACCCATTTTCCTCTGGATTCCTAGTATGTGGCAAGTTGGGAAGAAGTGCAGTCTAGGTAGATGTGGCTGGCAGTGGATCTGTAGCAGAAGTGCATTAGGTTTGTCTCCTGAATCCATGCAGGACCATGCATCAAATGACATGATGTTCATTTCATCAACATCACCATCAATGTGCCCCCCCCCCCCCTCGAATTCCTTATCTCTGACACATCTCTGCTTTTTTCATCTCTCTGTCTCCATCTCAGGAGACAGACTATCCAAACACATCTGCTACACATCCACTGCCACCCACATCTACCTTCTATCTACACTTCTTCCCAACCTGCCTCTTACTAGGAATCCAGAGGTTCCTCCATCTCTGATGCATCTGCTCATGAGATAGGACTTGACATTCCACGACATCTGAGATGTCTCCTTTCTTCAGAAAAAGTTCTCCCCTTTCCCCCTCGCCCACCTACCCAGCAGGTGTGGAAGAAGCCCTTACCTGTGTCTCCTCCATTTCAGCCCTCGACCCTTTCCTCCCAGACCAAACGAGGATGGTATTCCCCTAGTCATATTCATAAGTGATTGGAGCAGATTTAGGCTATTCTGCCCATCGTCCATTCCGCCATTCAATTGTGGTTGATCTATTTTTCCCTCTTAACCCGATTCTCCCGCCTTCTCTCTATAACCACTGACACCCAAACTAATCCCAGTCTGTTCATTTGACCTCACCGGTCTCCGCTCTTGAGTCCAGCACTTTGTGCTCTCCATTCATGTCCCACTCCTTCCCCTCAACTCCTTCCGCCAGCTGTCTCCCGCCAAGGTCCCCACACCAAACGCCGCCTGTCCATTCCCCTCCCCAGATGCTGCCTGGCCTGCTGAGATCCTCCAGAATAGCAAGTGCAGGAGTAACTCAGTAAACAAACTGCACACAAAGTGCTGGAGTAACTCGGGGTCAGGCAGCTTCCCCGGGAGAACACGGACAGGGGACGTTTCAGGTCGGAAGTATGAATCAAACCTCGGAGACGATGGTGGAGGTGTACTGGTCCTGACTGTAATCCCATCCATCCAAACACTGCTCCTCTTCGATCCCGGACACGTTGAGGAGATCTGGGTCTGGAAACACCTCCGAGAGGTTCCTGATCACATCCAAGCGGTAGCGACTGCATTGGCTGTACTGGGCTTGGGTTCCTGTCACCAGTGGGATGGTTCTGTTCATCCAGGCTTGGCTGAGGTTGAGATTCCCTGGAATCGAGCAGCGATGCTTTGGGGTATCCCCGACGAAGATGATGTTTAAACCGGCGAAACCGTTGGGAATAACGCTGACAGTCAAGAGCAGGAAGATGAGTTTCTGAGCCGGTCCCCATTCTCCCAGGAAGGCTGTAATTTCATCGTAATCCCGCATGTTAGTTGCGGACGCGGCACTGACTGCGCCTTGGTTCCGAAAGCCTGGAGCGCTTCAATCTTGTGGGTGGACCTGAGGTTGTAGAGCAGGATTGTTCCAAAATACTGATAATTTATCACCTTGCATGCAAACTTAACTAATAAGTTTAGGCAGTGCAAGCCATGGGCAAGAAGAAGTTTGACGGTTTATCACCTTGCACTAATATCCCAAACAGGTTCTGGAAACACCTTCCGTGCTAAACAGCAACACTTTCTAGTAGAAGTGAATGGGAAATAACTCCAGATGCTGGTTTACACCGAAAATAGACACAAAATGCTGGAGTAACTCAGCGGGACGGGCAACATCTCCGGAGAGACCCTTCTTCAGACTGAGTAGATTAGTTTTTCAGACTGGTAGAAATAGGGTGGATTAAATGGCTTAGAGCCAAATCCCTTTTAAATGTTACTGACAACAGATCTGTTTTCGTGCTTTATCTCTAGTCTAAAGTCCAAATTAAATGAGGAAATAATTAAGATGTGTGCATTGGGTCAAGGTTTGTCGTCAACCATGTGACATCTTTGATAACTAGAGCCAGGATTTTACCGTAAATGCCAAAAGTGCCCTTTCATGCCTTTTTTGATGATTTCACCAAGATAATGCCTTTTTCACGATCGAGTGCCTAAATCAGCCTTTTTTTCAAGATTCAAAAGAGTTTATTGTCGTGTCCCAGATAGGACAATGAGATTCTTGCTTAGCTTCAGCACAACAGAATATAGTAGGCATAAATAAATACATTGTAGAACAGATCAGTGTGACCATATACCAATGAATATATATATACACACTTAAATAAACAGATAAAGTGCAATGGGCTATTAATGATCAGAGTTTTGTTTGTTGAGTTTAATAGACTGATGGCTGTGGGGAAGAGCTATTCCTGAACCTGGATGTTGCAGATTTCAGGCTCCTTTACCTTCTACCTGAAGGCAGCGGGGAGATAAGTGAGTGGCCAGGGTAGTGTGTGTCTTTGATGATGCTGGCAGCAAGTCAAGTCAAGTTTATTCGTCATATAATAATAATAATAATTTTTTTTATTTATGGGCGCCTTTCAAGAGTCTCAAGGACACCTTACAAAAATTTAGCAGGTAGAGGAAAAACATGTAAGGGGAATGAAATAAATAGTAGAGACATGACTAGTACACAAAGTAAAGACAGAATACAATTCAAAACACAATATGAGGCAATTAATGCACAGATGAAAAGGGACGGGGACGTGGGGCTAAGGATAGGCAGAGGTGAAGAGATGGGTCTTGAGGCGGGACTGGAAGATGGTGAGGGACACGGAATTGTGATCAGTTGGGGAAGGGAGTTCCAGAGCCTGGGAGCTGCCCTGGAGAAGGCTCTGTCCCCAAAACTGCGGAGGTTGGACTTGTGGATGGAGAGGAGACCGGCTGATGTGGATCTGAGGGACCGTGAGGGTTGGTAGGGGGAGAGGAGGTCAGTGAGATATGGGGGGGCCAGATGGTGGAGGGCTTTGTAGGTGAGGATCAGGATTTTGTAGGTGATCCGGTGGGAGATGGGAAGTCAGTGAAGTTGTTTGAGGACTGGAGTGATGTGATGCCAGGATTTGGTGTGGGTGATGAGTCGGGCGGCTGCGTTATGGACCAGTTGGAGTCGGTTGATGTAGGTGGAGCTGATGCCAAGAAGAAGTGAGTTGCAATAGTCCAGTCGGGAGGAGATGAAGGCATGGATGAGTCTTTCAGCAGCGGGAGGTGTGAGAGAGGGTCTGAGTTTGGCGATGTTGCGGAGATGAAAGAAGGAGGTTTTAATGACATGGCGGATGTGAGGCTCAAGGGAGAGGTTGGAATCAAAGATCACGCCAAGGTTGCGGGCCTTGGGAGATGGGGAGACAGTGGTGCCGTCGATGGTGAGAGTGGGGTTATTGATTTTGCTGAGTGTGGCTTTGGAGCCTATGAGGAGGCATCCAGGTTTATATAGCTGACAAACAGGAGTTGATATGGGAGAGGGGGGGGGGGGGGGGGGGGGTTGTGGGGGTATTTGGTGCCGAGGTAGATCTGGGTGTCATCGGCGTAACAGTGGAAGTCCAGGTTGAAGTGGCGGAGTATCTGACCAAGGGGGAGGATGTAGATGATGAAGAGGAGGGGGCCGCGTACGGTGCCTTGGGGAACGCCTTGAGTGACTGTGGCTGTAGCAGAGGTGTGGTTGTGGAGAGAGATGAAGTGGGATCTGTTGGAAAGGTAGGAACGGAGCCAGCTGAGTGCAGAACCTTCAATGCCGAGGTCTTTGAGTCTGGTGAGCAGGATGTTGTGGTTCACTATATCGAAGGCTGCGCTCAGGTCGAGGAGGATGAGGATGTTGAGGGAACCCGTGTCAGCAGAGGTGAGGAGGTCGTTGAGGACTTTGAGGAGAGCAGTTTCTGTGCTATGGAGGGGGCGAAAGCCAGATTGGAGGGGTTCAAGTAGGTTATACGCAAGGAGGTGGGAATGAAGTTGCGACGCAACGATACGCTCCAGGGTTTTTGAAAGAAAGGGGAGGTTTGAGATTGGGCGATAGTTAATGAGAGAGGAGGGATCAAGACCAGGTTTCTTTAAGATTGGTGTGACAGCAGCAGTTTGGAAAGCGGAGGGGACAATTCCTTGGGACAATGAGGAGTTGAAGAGATTAGTGAGGTAGGGGCAGAGAATGGGGAGGCAGGACTTCAGCTGGGAAGTGGGGAGAGGGTCGAGGGAGCAGGTAGTGGGTTTGGAAGAGCTGATGAATTTGGAGATTTCAATAGGGGTGACCAGGTCAAACTGGGAGAGGAAGCAGTGTGGAGGAGGGGTAAGGAGGTCAGTGGAGATGTTGAAAGGAGGGGCCTTGGTAGGTGGTGGAGTAGATGCTGGGGAGTCGGGTACAGGGGATAAAGATTGATAGATGGTGCTGATTTTATCAGCGAAAAAGTGGAGGCATGAGTTGCAGAGAACCGGAGTAGAGGTAGGGAGAGTGTTTGCTCGAGGCTTGAGGAGGTTGCCCACTGTGGAGAAGAGGGTTCTGTGGGTTAGGCAGGGATCAGTGAATATGGAGGAGAGGTAGGCAGATTTTGCAGCAATGAGGGCATCTTTGTAATCAGTGAGGTGGAGTTTGTAAGCTTCAAGGTGGACTGTGAGAGATGATTTCTTTGTGAGTTGTTCAAGTCGGCGAGCAGTCTGTTTCAGTTTACGAAGTGCAGGTGTGTACCAGGGTGAAGATGTGTTGAAAGTTACGGTTCTTGTTTTGAGGGGGGCCATAGTGTTAAGGGAGGTAGACAAGGTGGAGTTGAGATGGTTTGTGAGATCATCAGGTGAGATGGGGGCTGAGTCCAGGGGGAGAGTGGTGGAGAGGAGGTCAGAGAGATGGAGGGGATCAATGGATTTTAGATTACGGAAGGTGATTTCTCGGAGGAAGCGGGGGCGAGGTGTCGGAGAAGGGACGGTGAACCGTATAAGCTTATGATCAGAGAGGGGGAGAGGCATGGATGGAGGTCGAGTACCGGTTGATTTGTGGAGCAGACCAGGTCAAGGATGTGACCTTTGTCATGGGTGGGAAAGGTGACGTGCTGAGTGAGAGAGAAGTTGTCAAGTAAAAAGGCGAATTCAGATGCGAGCTTGCAGGTGGGGGAGTCCATGTGAATATTTAAGTCACCAAGTAGCAGCAGACATGGGGAGAGGGATGAGGCAAGTGTGAGGAGTTCAGTGAAGGCAGATAGGAAGGAGAGGTTTGGTTTAGGTGGCCGGTAAATGAGGATGACTGTCATGGAGGAAAGGGTTTTGAAAGCGAGGAATTCAAATGATGCTACTGGGGGGAAGGTGAGTTCAGTGATCCGAAAATTCTGGTTGAATTTACCCATATACACATACGAGATGGGCAATGAAATGAAAAGTGGCAATGCTCGTGAATTGTGCAAAAAAAAATAAAACTACAAACAGAATGGAACAGAATCACATATTCACATATTACATATTTGTGGGAGGGAAGAAAAAGGGAAAAAAACACCAATTTTAAAAAGACACCACACAACAGTAAAATGGAACAGTAAAGTTAGTCCCTGGAGAGATATGAGTTTACAGTCCTAATGGCCTCTGTGAAGAAACTCCTTCTCATCCTCTCCGTTTTCACAGCATGGCAACGGAGGCGTTTGCCTGACCATAGCAGCTGGAACAGTCCGTTGCTGGGGTGGAATGGGTCTCCCATGATATTGTTGGCTCTGGAGTTGCACCTTCTGATGTATAGTTCCTGCAGAGGGGCGAGTGTAGTTCCCATAGTGCGTTCGGCCGAACGCACTACTCTCTGCAGAGCCTTCTTGTCCTGGGCAGAGCAATTCCCAAATCAGATTGTAACATTTCCGGATAAGATGCTTTCCATAGCCGCTGAGTAGAAGCACTGGAGGATCCTCGGAGACACTCTGAATTTCCTCAATTGCCTGCGGTGGTAAAGGCGCTGCCTTGCCTTACTCACGAGTGCTGCAGCCTGTGATGTCCATGTCATATCCTCAGAGATGTGGACTCCCAGGTATTTAAAACAGCTCACCATACCCCCAGTATCCCCATTTATCTTCAATGGTGTGTACGTCCTAGGATGATGTCCCCTCATAAAGTCCACGATCAGCTCCTTAGTTTTTTTGATATTCAAGAGGAGGCTGTTGTCCTGACACCAGAGTGCCAGATCAGCCACATCCTCCCGGTAGGCCTTCTCATCGTTATCTGAGATCAGGCCCACCACCACAGTGTCATCAGCAAACTTGATTATTGAGTTGGAGCTGAACCTGGCCACACAGTCATGTGTGTACAGGGAGTACAGTAGGGGGCTGAGGATGCAACCCTGGGGGGATCCTGTGCTCAGGGTGAGGGACTTCGATGTATTTCCCCCCATCTTGACTACCTGGGGCCTGGTGGAGAGAAAGTCAAGGACCCAGGCACACAGGGGAGTGCTGAGCCCCAATTCCAGCAGCTTCTCGGCCAGCCTGGTGGGGACTATCGTGTTGAAGGCTGAACTGAAGTCTATGAACAGTATCCTCACATAGCCCCCCTTCTGGCTGTCAAGATGAGAGAGAGCGGTGTGCAGAACCTGGGAGACCGCATCGTCTGTGGATCTGTTCGGACAGTATGCGAATTGTAGCGGGTCCATGTTGCGAGGGAGGAGACAGACAGGAGGCAGCATTTGAGGCTGGGAGAGCACATCTGGGACCTGCAAACGCTCAGCATAGGAGCACTGCAAGGCTGCCTACTCTCTCCTCTCCTCTACTCTCTCTACACCAACGACTGCACCGCCACAGACACCTCTGTCAAGCTTCTCAAGTTTGCGGATGACACAACCCTGATTGGACTGATCCAGGATGGGGAGGAATCTGCCTACAGACAGCAAGTGACACAGCTGGCGTCCTGGTGCTGTCGCAACAACCTAGAGTTCAATGCTCTTAAGACAACGGAATTGATTGTAGACTTTAGGAGAGCTCCCCCTCCCCTCACCCCACTCACCATCAACAACACCTCAGTCACATCTGTGGAGTATTTTAAGTTTGTGGGAACCATCACCTCCAAGGACCTTAAGTGGGGGGCTACCATCGACTCCACAGTCAAAAAAGCTCAACAGAGGATGTACTTCCTACGGCAGCTGAGGAAGTACAATCTGCCACAGGCAATGATGGTCCAATTCTACACGGCCATCGTAGCGTCTGTTCTCACCTTCTCCATCATGGTCTGGTTTGGCTCAGCCATTAAGCATGACACCTGGAGGCTGCAGTGAATCGTCCGATCAGCAGAGAAGTTTATTGGCTGCAACCTTCCCTCCATTGATGAACTGTACATTGCAAGGGCCAGGAAGCGAGCGGGCAAGATCATCTGTCACCCTGGCTACAATCACTTTGAATCACTTCCCTCTGGAAGGCGACTCCGGATTGTCAAAGCTGCCACAGCCAGACATAAAAACTGTTTTCACCCACGAGTAGTTGCTCTACTCAACAGCCAAAAACCAGTAGCCTCCCTTTGATCTGGTATTTTGTTGGTTCACAGGCTTGATCAATGGTGTTTTATCATAAATGTTTTATTATTATTAATGTTTAGTGTTTTCTGAGTCATTCGTAACTGTCGCTGTGTTCCATGTTGTTACTTGTGGGCGGAGCACCAAGGCAAATTCCTTGTATGTGAATACTTGGCCAATAAACTTACTTACTTAATACTTTATAGGTACAGTGAAGTTATTTTTTACATTCACTTCAGTCAAAATCCTACTTTACATTGGCACAATCATACTTAAATTAAAGAGTATAAAACTATCAGATTTGTGAGACATGATCTCTCACGTACAAAACCATGCTGACGATCCCTAATCAGTACTATATTCCGAGACAGTTTCTTCCCAGCTGTTGTCAGGCAACTGAACCACCCTACTACAACCAGAGAGTAGTCCTGAACTAATATCTACCTCATCGGGGAGGCTTTACCTTGCACTTAAAACTATTCCCTTATCATGTATCTGTACAATGTGAATGGCTCGATTGTAATCATGTATTGTCTTTCCGCTGACTAGTCAGCATGAAATAAAATCTTTTCACTGTAACTCGATACACGTGACAATAAATTAAACTGATTTGAACTGAACTAAACTAAATGCAGATATATCTTATCCCTCAGATAACTCTCCAGTAATTTGCCCACCACAGATGTTGGGCTCGTTGGTCTATAGTTTCTTTACTTTTCTTTATAGCCCTTGCTAAGTACAACATTTTCTACCTTCCAGTCTTCCGGCACCTCACCTGTATTTAATGATGGTTTTTATATCTCAGCCCGGGCACCTGCAATTTCTTCTCTAGCTTCATAGTGTTGTTGGATATATTTTGTCAGGAGATTTGTCTATCTTCATATGCCTTCCAACATTCAGCGCCTCTTCGACTGTAATATTAACTGTCCTCAAGAGATCTCCACTAACTGTCCCAAGTTCCCCAGTCTTCATGTCTTTCTCCATGTTTTATATGGAGGAGAAATACTCATTGAGGACCTTGCCAATCACCTGCAACTCCACACAGAGATAAACAAAAATGCTGGAGTAACTCAGCGGGACAGGCGGCATCTCCAAAGTTACATTTAATACCACATACCTATACCTGTCCCATATCTCTTTCTTTTTCCACATCATAGCCTCAATTTATCGTCATCAAAACGTCCTTACTCCCACCTGCATTTCCCTGCACTCTAAGCCCTGAACTTGTCCTAACACGCATGCCCTGAACTCTTGTCAATAGACAATAGGCAATAGGTGCAGGAGTAGGCCATTCGGTCCTTCACTGTGATCATCAACACTCAGTACCCCATTCCTGCCTTCTTACCATATCCCCTGACTCCAGATTCACAACTCTCCAGGTGCCTCCGTCCGTCCGTCCATTCATCCATCCAACTACCCACCCACCCACGTCTCTCTTTCTATCTATCCTTAACTAAAACTCTCATCTTGTCCTCTTCCGGTTTGCGTTGTTTTTACATTTGCGCAAAAACGGTACCGGATAGCGCTCCGATTTTTCGCCACCTTACTCACCGTTACCCTGTGCTACAAGCACATCAAGTTTTGTTTCGATCGGTGGAATATTACAAAAGTTATGGAGGTTTAAAAATTATAAGATCAGCAGATTGGTCTTCTCTCATGTTAGTCACCGTGGCGGTAATGCCCATTCTGGTACCCGCTGTCAATCACCGGGGCGAGGAGAATAAAGCCCCGGTGGTTGGGCTGAATCCAGAAGCCCGTCCAGAGTCAGTGAGTCCAGAAGCCGTCCCGAGTCTGCCCCGAAGCCGCCCTGAGTCCCGAAGATGCCCGGAGCGCGAGGGCCCGGAGCGCGAGGGCCTGGAGCCCGGCCGACTGCTGCAACCTCGAGATCCTTGGCAAGTGGGGTGCGAGTGTGGGGGAATTGAGGGAGCGCTGGCGGGGCCTAGCGCTGGCGGGGCACATACCCTCCCCTCGCCCACACCCTTCCCTCGCACACTGCCCCAGCGGTAGGCCATGACAGCTGGTAGGCCACGGCAGTGCTCCCCCCTCCACACAAGCCGTCCATCCCCCCTCCCGCCCCCCCCCCCTCCCCCGGCCCCGGCAACCCCAGCCTGAAGCCGTCCCCCTCCCCCGGCTACAGAACGCTCCCCGCCGGCTACAGCCTGAAGCAGTCACCAGTTGCCGTCTATTCGGCCCACAAAATTACTACTAGCCCAATAAAGCATCGGCCCACAATGTTCTACTAGTGCTCAGGAAACCAGTCCGGCCCACAACACCAGCACTAGCTCAAGAAAAGTCCCTTTGGCCTATAATATCCATACTAGCCCTCTGGACCACAACACCCATACTAGCCCTCCAGAACGCCCCGACTGGCCACCGCCTGAAGACCTCCCCTACATTGGCTGCAGGATGCTCCTTCCCTCCTCCCCCCCACCGGTCCCCGACAGCCCCTGCCTGAAGCCGTCCCCCTGCCCCCTGCACGATGCTCCCGCACCGGCCCCGGACAGCCCGTCTGAAGCCGTCCCCCTCCCCCGCTGCAGGACGCTCCCCCCGCCACAGGACCCGGCTAAAGCCATCCCCGTCCCCCGGCTGCAGGACGCTCCCCCCCACCGGCCTCCGACAGCCTCTGCCTCAAGCCGTCCCTCTCCCCCGACTGCAGGACGCTCACCACCACCCCACCGGCACCAAACAGCCCCCACCTGAAGCCGTCCGCCTCCCCAGCTGCAGGACGTCCCCCCCACTGGCCCCTTCCTGAAGCTGTCCCGTCCCCAGCTGCAGGATGCTCCCCACCGGTCCCCGCCTGAAGCCGGTGGGGGCGGCAACGGTGGGCCACGACAGCGTTAGATCACAGCAGCACTCCCCTCCTGAAGCCGTCCCCCTCGGCCGGCTGCAGGACACACCCCCCACCCTCACCGGCGCCCGTCAGCCCCCTTCTGAAGCCGTACCCCTCACCCAGGTGTAAACGCTCCCCCCCCTTCTCCACCGGCCCCTGACAGCCCTTGCCTGAAGCCATTCCCCTCCCGCGGGTGCAGAACGCAGCAAAAGACACAACACATAAACACCTCCCCTCCCACCCCACACCTCCACTCCCACTTCACACCCCCCTCGCCAAACACCCCCTCCCCGCACAAGACCCTACAATCTTAAGCAAAGAACACAAAGTGCTGGTGTAACTCATTGGGTCAGGCAGCATCTCTGGAGAACACGGATGTGACATTTCCATTCAAGGCCTTTCTTCAGACTTCTTCTTGTATTTGAGGCAGCAGAACTCTGCAGCAAGGTGATGCCATCCTGTTCGACATCTGTAGGTGCCCGCCCTAAAAAGGGCGCATGCTCCGGGGTTGGCGCCAAGCTGCGGCACTGCTGCAGTCTCTGTTTGTTGTCGTTTGCCTGACTGAGGTCAGTTGACAGGGCTCACCACAGGGAGGTCGACAAAATGAGTCCCTTCTTCAGACTAAGTGTAGTGGGAAGAGGGAGGGGGTTTGAAAGCTGGAATTTTTTAATAAAAGAACAAAGTGCTGGAGTAACTCAGCAAGTCAGGCAGATAGGTGGGGAAGAACATTTAGTGATACTTCCATCGCCACTGGTCTGTACCACCCATCAGTAACAAATTGACATAGTCCAACAATCCTTGCTGTTACAGTTTACTCCAAATTTCTACATACCTGCACATACATTTATATATTTAAAAAAATATATGGTTTAAATAAAAGTATTTGCATTATATTAATTTTCAAATGTCTCTGACTTTAATAAAGCCTTTGACAAGCGAGTCAAAGCAATTGATTATTGCTTGAGCAAGCAATTGACTTGAGAATTAAGGGACATGACTTGAGAATTAAGGGACAGAAGTTTAGGGGTAACATGAGGGGGAACTTCTTTACTCCTGTGGTGGCTGTGTGGAATGAGCTTCCAGGGAAGGTGGTGGAGGCAGGTTCGTTTTTATCATTTAAAAATAAATTGGATAGTTATATGGACGGGAAAGGAATGGAGGGTTATGGTCTGAGTGCAGGTATATGGGACTAGGGGAGAATACATGTTCGGCACGGACTAGAAGGGTCGAGATGGCCTGTTTCCGTGCTGTAATTGTTATATGGTTATATGGTTATATGGTTATTATAGAAACATAGAAACATAGAAAATAGGTGCAGGAGTAGGCCATTCGGCCCTTCGAGCCATCATCCAACTCAGTATCCTGTACCTGCCTTCTCTCCATACCCCCTGATCCCTTTAGCCACAAGGGCCACATCTAACTCCCTCTTAAATATAGCCAATGAACTGGCCTCAACTATATTCTGTGGCAGAGAATTCCAGAGATTCACCACTCTTATGTGAAGTGTCCATGCCAGGTTTGAATGTGAAGAATATTTAGTTTCCTCTCCAAACCTGCCATTGACTCCATTTACACCTCACGCTGCCTCGGCAGAGCTACCAGCGTAATCAAGGACGTTGCACCCTGATCACTCCCTCTTCTCCCCTCTACCATCGGGCAAAAGGTATAAAAGTGTGAAAACGCACACATCCAGATTCAGGGACAATTTCATCCAAGCTGTTATCAGGCAACTGAACCAACCCACCAACAACTAGAGCGCAGTCCTGAACTACTATCTAACTCATTGGAGACCCTCAGACTATCGTTGATCGGACGTTACTTGCTTTAGCTTGCACTAAACATTATTCACGTTATTCGTGACACAATGCTGGTGAGGTTGCATCTCTGGAGAGAAAGAATGGGCGACGTTTTGGGTTGAGTCTGAAGAAAGGTCTCGACCCGAAACATCACCCATTCCTTCTCTCCAGAGATGATGTCTGTGCAGCTGCTCCAACATCTTGTGTCTCCCAAATAATTGCTTTAATTTAACTTGGTTACATGAAGTGATATACTGGTAGACATAAAATGAAAAGGAAACACACTATCTAAGGTCAATCGTCTGTAAGTTCATAACGAATAGGAGCAGAATTAGGCAATTCAGCTCATTAAGTCTCCTCCACCATTCAATCATGGCTGATCTATCTTTCCCTCTTAACCCCATTCTCTTGCCTTCTCCTCATAACCCCTGACACCTGTATTAATGAATAATCTATCTATCTCTGCTTTATAAATATCCATTAACTTATAAAAAATATAAATAATCCATTGACTCCAACAACCTTCTGTGGCAAATAATTCCATAGATTCACCACCCTCTGACTAAACAAATTTCTTCTCATCTCCTTTCTAAGGGAATGTCCTAAAATTATGGGGCTTTGATCTCTAGTCCTAGGCTCTCCCACCAGTGGAAACATCCACTCCACATCCACTCTATCCAAGTCTTTCACTATTCTGTAAGTTTCAACGACGTCCCTCCATGTTCATCTAAACTCCAGCAAGTACAGGGCCTGTTCTGTCAAACGCTCATCATAAGTTAACACATGCATTCCTGGGATCATTCTTGTAAACCTCATCTGGACCCTCTCAGGTGCCAGCACATCCTACCTCAGATATTGGGCCCAAAGCTGCAGAGCTGAAGGTCCTAAAAATTTCAAGGCCGACGGTTGTATTTGGAACAAAAGCGCCTTTGCGTTGTAAATAGAGTTATTAATTACCAAATTAAAAACAAACATGTTGAACCTTGACAAATCACGGGTTAAACTTCAACTATTTAATCTAGTTCCAGTATCATTCATTTGCAAGTATGTCCACATCCTGGAATGGGTACATGAGAGGTTTATCAGGTCCTGCCCTTGAATTTTTTAACATTATGTTCATTTATTTTATAAGATCTGGCAACATGGGCCAGAGCAGCAATCATTGTCCATGAAATGAATGAGGTCCATTCTGTAATGCTGTATTCCATCTGCCAATTCTTTGCCCACTCTCCCAGCCTGTCCAGGTCCTTTTGCAGCCTCCCTGCTGCCTCTACACTTCCTGCCCCTCCAATCTATCTTTGTATCATCTGCAAGCTTGGCCATAAAGCCATCATCTGGCATACTGGCATCAGGTTCCCGGCTGAGCAGTCTAGCAATGGAGAGGAAGTAGGTTCATGCCAGATTCCTGGACCAATATATTTTAATTAGTTTATTACAAGTCCACCACTGATTTTCCCGCACCCTTAGTTCCAGAACTTTTCTGAATTATCTGTTTTGTTGGACCAGCAGAGGTCATGGTCTTGGGGGAGCTGAGACACTGGCCCGTGGAAGGGAGGTTGGATTGTCTGCAGCTCCTTGCAGTCTTGGGTGGCGGTCCCCAAACCATGCTGTGATGCATCCCAATAAAATGCTTTCTATGGCGCATCTGTAGATGTTGGTGAGGGTTGTTGGGGACATGCCGAACTTCCTAAAGCGCCTATCCCACTTAGGTGACTTTTTAAGTGAGTGCAGGAGACTCTGTGCTCACCACATGGTCGCCACATTTTCGCTGGTGGTCTCTGGTGAGTCTCCTTCATGGTCGCGAGGAGTTCCCACATTCTAGGGAAGGGCAAGGGGCAGAGTGAAGGGGGGGGGGGGTGAGTGGGGGGAATCAGGGACATCACAACGGGAACCCGTCAGCCGTGCCTGAGCAGTTGGGGTATGAACCAAATTTTGATAGCCCCCTGTTTTTTAAGAGAATATTTAACAATATCCCGGAATGTACACAACAAAACTTAATAATCGGTGCAGACTTAAATTGTACATTGGATGCTTATTTGGATAGATCATCAACTCAAAGAAAACTAAAATCCCAATCAAGTGAATTTCTAAACTCATATATTAATACTACCAACATTAAGGATGTTTGGAAAATTGAAAACCCATCGGGTCGAGAATATTCATTTTACTCACCAGTACATAAAACCTACTCAAGGATAGATTATTTTTTAGTAGACTCAAAACTTATCCCATTTACCTATAACTCGCAATATCATAATATCATAATCTCAGACCATGCTCCACTAACATTTATGATTAAACTAAACGGAATGGTAGAGACACAGCCACAATGGAGACTTAATCCCCAAATCTTAAAAGAAAAGGTATGTAATGAATACCTCGTAAAACAGATTAATATGTTTTTTGAGGTTAATGATAGCCCTGAAATCTCTGCTTCCCTTCTTTGGGAAACATTTAAAGCATTTGTGCGAGGAGCATTAATCTCTTCTCAATCATTTCTTAACAAAGAGAATAGGGCCAAACAACAGAAATTGGAAATGGAAATAAGGCAATTAGACATAGAAAATGCAGCAGCACCATCCATGATAAAACACAATAAAATTGCAGTACTAAAATATAAATTGAACAAGATACACTCAGACCAAGTTATAAAACTTTATCAACATACAAAACAATTAAATTTTGAATTTGGTGATAAACCACAAAAACCATTAGCGCGACAACTTCGTAAACTGGACGGGGAAAAAACAATTTACAAAATGAGAACAGACAAGGGAGAAACACTAACACTGCCTAAAGATATTAATGATAGATTTTTACAATACTATCAAAAATTGTACTCATCTAAAATGACAGAACAATCAGCAGGAATGGAAACATTTCTATAGAAATGTAAGCTTGTGGGTTTAGATCAGAAAGAGAGAGAATCACTAGGTGCTGAAATTACGATAAAAGACATCAAAGAGTCAATTAAATCTTTAAAAAATGGAAAGGCTGCAGGTCCTGATGGTCTAAGTTCTGAATTTTATAAAAAATGTAATGACCTGTTTTCTCCACGCCTACAGACACTGTACAAATATGCTTACACTCAACAGAAACTCCCAGAAACTCTAAATGAATCTACAATCATACTCATACCAAAAACGGATAAGGATCTTGAAGACCCAGGTTCATATAGAGCAATAGCCCTTTTAAATACTGATCAGAAAATACTAACTAAAATTCTATCTCATAGATTGAGCTTAGTGATTAACAAATTAATACACCCCGACCAAACAGGTTTTATTCCAAACCGTTATTCATTTTATAATCTGAGAAGACTATTCAATATTATATACTCCAATAGAATTCCTAATGCAGACCTAGCAATTATTTCGTTAGATGCTGAAAAAGCATTTGACCAGGTTGAATGGCCATATTTATTTTCGGTGATGGAAAATTTTCAATTGGGAGAGAAGTACTGTACATGGGTTAAATTGTTATACTCTAATCCAACAGCTAGAATATTAACAAACCAAATGTTATCAACTAAATTTAACCTCTCTAGAGGTTGTAGACAAGGATGTTCACTATCCCCACTATTATTTGCTCTTGCAATCGAACCCTTAGCAGAAAGCGTTAGAACCCATACAGGAATATACGGATATAACACTAGAGAAACAAGGAATAAAATTTCCTTATATGCAGATGATGTACTAATATATATTACAAAGTTAGAAACTAGTATTCCAAATCTATTCAATTTAATAACTCAATTTGGTCAGTTCTCAGGATATAGAATTAATTGGAATAAAAGTGAAATCATGCCAATAACAAAACTCAATCTACATACATTACAACAATCCCCTTTTAAAATAGTTAAAGATAAATTTAAATACTTAGGAATCTATGTAACTAAGACATATACCTCTTTATTTAAACTAAATTTTCCACCCTTACTGAATAAACTACACAAGAATATTCAATACTGGAAAACACTTCCCATTTCAATGCTTGGTAGAATTAATGCTATAAAAATGATCTTCTTACCGCAACTACTGTACCTATTTCAATTAATCCCGATATATATCCCAAAAACTTTTTTCAAAAAAGTCGACTCCATTGTTACAAGTTTTATCTGGGATTATAAAAATCATAGAATAAGTAAAAAACATTTATGTAAGTCAAAGATAAATGGAGGTTTGCCAAATTTCTTGTTTTATTTTTGGGCAGTCTATATTAAAAACATGAATTTCTGGCTGGAAGAACTGGATCAAAAACCAGATTGGTTAAGGATGGAAAAGGAAGACTGTTTACCTTTTGAAATTGGACCGATCATATTTGCTACCACAAAACTGCACAAAAAACCTATAAGGAGAACCCCATAATACATAGTGGAATACGAATTTGGAAACAATTAAAAAAAGTTTTAAAATTGAATAATATACCACTATGCCTTCCCATTGTAAATAATCCCTTATTCAAACCATCCTTTTTGGATAAGGGTTTCACACAATGGAAAAATTATGGAATTAAAAAGATTGGACATCTTTATGGGAAAGGCACTTTTCTTTCATTTCAGGAGTTACAACAGAATCATGGACTGCACTCAAATAATTTCTTCAGATATCTACAAATTAGAGATTATGTTAAATCGAACACACAAGTCTACAGGACTAGGGAACCAGAAATCCTTGATGAATGTTTGAACAAGCATCCTAACACTGAAAAATTAATAGCTTATATTTATAACACCTTCCTAAACAACGAGGTACCACCGACGGAACCATATAGACACACATGGGAAAATGAATTAGGTCATCCTATAACGAAAGATTTGTGGGACGAAAGTTTACAACATATACTACAATGTTTGTTAAATGCCAGACATGCTTTAATACAATTTAAAGTCTTACATAGACTACACTACTCTAAAATAAAATTAAATGGAATCTTCCCACAAATCTCTCCTATTTGTGATAAATGTCTACATCTAGATGCTAATTTAACACATACGTTTGCAAATTGTATAAAAATTAAACATTTCTGGACTGATATTTTTGAAATAATTTCAGAAGTTATTAATACAAAACTGGATCCAAACTCAAAATTAATAATACTTGGAATATCAGAGCAAAGTTTAACACTCACAACAAGCCAAAGAAATGTTCTCGACTACAGTATAATAACCGGAAAAAAATTAATATTAAAATTTTGGAAAGGCCCTACGACCCCCACAATTAAAATGTGGATTGTGGAAATGTCGGAGACCCTATATCTAGAAAGAATTAGACTTGTCTTAATGGACAAACAAGAACTTTTTGATAAAATATGGGCTCCATTCATTAATTATCTGACGGGATAGATTGGCCCGGCACGAAAACCCAACTGAAACTTGAACTCAGGATTAGATGAAAAGTCATACTTTATAATCTACGAACCTATCTCCAATGACGTATTATAAGTAATCCATTCCACCTTTTTTGTTTTTTTTGATATTTGTAACTTTTCTCTCTCTTTCTCTCTTTTTCTATATAAAAAAAAACACTAGAAGTAAAAGTAATCGACAATTGAAAATTTTAATAATGTATGACTGATGTATATGAAAAGTTTTTTTACTATAATATGCAACTATACTTTATAATATGTCTACTTCTAAAAATAAAAAAATAATTTTTTTTTAAAAAAGGAAGTATTGGAGAAGTCAAAAAGCCCAACTATTGCTCAGTTGTTTACATCTTCACTTGCTGTACTTTGTACTTAAAGTTCCTGGCTATGTAGGTAAAGACATACAAGGAAAATGTGAGAAGGGGATTTTAGCTAACAAAGATCTTGAAAAAGGACAAAACAGCTAAATTTCTCAAAGGCAGTTGTAATGCACAAGATATCAACATGAATGTTGAGTTTGTAGCTTGTTTCGGGAATGCACCAGTCACGTCAGCTGGGGTAGAAATTTTTCACAACTGAAGCATATTCTGTCTGACAGGCGGCATAGTTTAACACCAGATAATTTGAAAAAGATGCTAGAAGTTATGCGCTGGCTGTAAACCTGGGCCGTCATTCCCGTAAATCCAGGTAGGGCTGGTGGGTTAACAGGCAGAGTTGAGCTGGATTTAGCGCTGCTTCTCCAAGCTGGCCGTAAGCCTGGGCCGTTGTTCCTGTAAGTCCAGGCAGGGCTGTAGGTTAACCTGGCGGGACAGGCAGAGTTGTGCTGGATTTAGCGCTGCTTCTCTGCACTGGCTGTGGGCCTGAGAACACCGCCGGGCGTCTCCTGACGTCTCTGGCCACCCCCGGGCATGGGGGGGGGCACTCGGGTGGCGAAGGGGATGGTCCAGTGGAGGTTCAGCGATTGCAGCGCAGAAGACCTGGGATCGATCCTGGCTGTGGATGAGGCGCAGGTCTGTGCCCAGGGCTGCCGAAAGTGTTTTTCACTTGTGACCTTTGACCTGGGCATACAATTCAAACTCTGCTCTGATCGTTGCTCCACAGACGTCTCTCTCTTCCAATCACCGCGCTCTATCCTCAGTCCCACCCCACTATTAACACCTCTGACTGACACCTCCCTCCTCCAATCATCGCTCCTACATCATGGTTTCCCCACCCCCCCCCCCACATTGCCTGCTGACCGACGTCTCTCTCTATCCTCAGTCCCACCTCCACTGTCTCGCAGAAAGCGGAGATTTCACCGAGTTTTAAAATCCAGATTACAAAAAATGGGGGGATTGTCCCCCACCTCTCAAAACAGCGTGTCTCCCCCTGACCCCCGGGATTTTAGCCCCTGGTTTATATTCATAGTTGAGCTGATGATCAGGTACAAATCTATCAAGTTTATATAAGCTGAATCATTTTATGAAATGACAATAATGACTCGGGAACAAGAGTTAATAATTCAATCCCTCAAAGTTTATTCACCATTCAGATATATCTCAACCTAAGTTAATTTGTCTATAGTTACAATTATAACAGGTATATGAATTCCAGTTTTGAAAGTAACAGGGCTGTCCCACTTGGGAGACCTAATCCACGAGTTCTGGCGAGTTTGCCCTCGACTCATACTCGCAGCATGGTCAACATGAGGTCCTAGGAGGTGTTTTTAACTCTCCTTCATGCTCGAGAGAAGTTCCCGTGTACTCAAGGCCTCAGCTAGGTCGCGGCGTATTTTTCAACATGTTGAAAAATGCCCAGGAGTTAAAAAATGTTGCCATGGAAAAAATCAATACTTTTTTTACTCGTAGGTTTAGCCGTAGTAGGTCGGCATGTTAGTCGTAGGTAATCAAGGGTAGTCAAAGGTAATCGAAAGTAGTCGTAGATAGTCTTCATCATATTCGAAGGAAGGTTGAAGGAGGTCGTCTTCACTCTCCACTAATCGGTGTCTAATTTTCTTGCAGTTAGTTGTAGCTAGTCGAAGCTAGTCTTCAACATAGTTGAAGGAGGTCGAAGGAGGTCTTCTACATAGTCGAAGGAAGTCTTCAACATGACATTTTCTCAAACTCTCCTAAACTCACCAATTAGGTCGCCCGTGGGACAGCCCCTTTACCGTTCAGTGAACTTATTCTTTATTTTGAGCTGAATTGGGCAGTTGAGGTAAAAAGTTCTAGATTTGCAGTATATTTTTGCCAAGAAATGTTTTGTTACATCACCCCAGAATGTGTCTAATTGATATGTAACTTTTAAATGTCTCTGTTTGATTTTCACTCACTCTGGACATGGATTATACAAACCTAACCTACATAACCTGTCCTCATGTTTTTTTTTCACATAGTTTGGGTACTATGAATCAGTACTACATTTATTCTGAGCACAATAAATATTTTCTTAGCTGTCATATTCAGAACAGAAGAGAATAGAGCAGATATTATTATTTTTACCAAATTGGTTCATTCTAGAATAACCTCTAAAATGGTCAAACAACCAATTCAGTTCACAAGTTGGTGTGTTCAAAATTCTCACCACAGACAGTGAATACAAAAATAAAATAAATTAATAAGATAGTTAAAAAAAACTTGAATTCAAATATAATTTCATAACTTTCTAATTTCCAAGCTGACAAATTCCACCATTGCTGCTACATTACTCACCCTCATTAGTCTCCAAGAGTATGTTTACTAATTATGCTGTCAATAAAAATAATAAAATGAAATTTATTTGCAGTGGTAAAATGTGCCATTGATCACTTTCAATCAATGATTGCAACAAAAGCTACATCTTGTCCAAGAAGAGTTCAAATATTTCTTACAGCTGTATTCATTTCCACATTTGTCACCTTTATGAACTATTACCATCAAAAGCTTTATACTTTACCATCTAATCACCAACTAATATCATTTGCCCACCACCATTTAACGGCCAAGTCTCTCAATCACCTACCTGCCCAATTTTATACCCACCAAACCGTGTGGCCACCACCCGTCCCAGAGTTTTACTCTGGCTCACAACACAACATATAGAATATTGTTGTGATATCTCTCTCTGACTGCCACCGCATTTCCCCATTATAAGTACACAAAGCTTTGTAAGTCTAAAAGCCCCATATCCTGCAGACCATGCATACCCTGAGTTTAGGAAATTGATCGAGTATAGTTTCTGAACATTGAAAGGCATCTAAGTGCTAGTTTGCAATTGTCTCGATGTGTAAAATTTCTCAATGCTTCTTCATCACCAAATGTTTCTAGCCATTATCTCCAAACACTATTTCAAGTTCAAGTGAGTTTATTGCCATCTGTCCCTGTATAGGACAATGACATTCTTGCTTTGCTTAAGCACACAGAAAATAGTAGGCATTTACTACAAAACAGATAAATGTGTCCATATACCATGATATAAATATATACACACATGAATAAATAAACTGATAGTGCAAATAACAGAAAGTGGTTACTAATAATCAGAGTTTTGTCTGAGCCAGGTTTAATAGCCTGATGGCGGAGGGGAAGTAGCTATTCCTGAACCTGGTTGTTGCAGTCTTCAGGCTCCTGTACCTTCTACCTGAAGGTAGCAGGGAGATGAGTGTGTGGCCAGGGTGGTGTGGGTCTTTGATGATACTGCCAGCCTTTTTGAGGCAGCGACTGCGATAAATCCCCTCGATGGAAGGAAGGTCAGAGCCGACGATAGTTCAATCAGAAGGTAACCACAAAATACTGGAGTAACTCAGCGGGTCAGGCGGCATCTCTGGAGAAGAGTAGTAGGTGGCGTTTCAGGTTGGAAATCTGAAGAAGGGTTCCATCCCAAAACGTCACCAATTTCTTCTCTCCAGAGATGCTGCCTGACCTGCTGAACTACTCCACAATTTTGTGTCTATCTTCTGAATAAACCAGCATCTGCAGTTCCTTCCCGCATACTAATTCAATCAGGATTCCATTACTCTTTACAAACCATTACTCTTATTTTTTGGTATTGTGCTGCATTTAAAGGATGTATCCTAATTTGCAATGCTTGTCTCGATATCTTTTCTCCATGTGTTTTGACCTAATTATCTATTTTCCCATTTTAAGTCAGCAATAAAAATTGGGATTTCAGCATGGGCACGATCAATATCCATCAGCATGTAGTAATTAATATCAATTGAAATTATTTGGTTCATTGCAACATTACTCTCATCGAAGAGTGACCAGAGAATAGAATTTGAATGGGGCAATTTTCACTATTGCTGGCAACCTTGCAGCAACATATGTTCTCATAGGGGATTATAATCCATACTGACCCATTAATACCGATGAAAAGCCTTGAAGGGTCAAATGGGCATACACTTAGGCCCTCACATCTCTCCCCAGTCTTCAACAAGTAGGTTGCTTTGGGAGCATAAGAATATGACTTCTTTTCTGGGTTGGAGTTGGTTAAACTAGATGTGGGACATTCACCCGTGAGGTAAGAGCTGGGAGTTCCAGCCATGGGAACTTCCTCATTGTTTTTCTGGGGGGTCACAGCGGCATTTAAGGGTATCGGGGGTTATGGGGCGAAGGCAGGAGAATGGGGTTGAGAGGGAAAGATAGATCAGCCATGATTGAAAGGTGGAGTAGACTTGATGGGCTGAATGGCTTTATTCTGCTCCTCGAATTTATGAACTTATGCCCCCACAGAATTAGTGAAAATGCTGATACCCTGGGACTCCAGACCTCAGTGGCCTTTTGTGCACCTACTTTACCGGTGATTGAGATCAACTGATGATTACTTTGTGTTTAGTTTAGAGATACAGTGTGGAAATTGGCCCTTTGGCCCATTGACTCCACGCCGACCAACAATCACCCGTACACTAGTTCTTTGTCATCCTAGTTACGAATCCTGCACACTAGGGGCAATTTACAGAAGCCAATTAACCTGCTAACCTGCACATCCTTGTAATATGGGAGGAAACCCGAGCACCCGGTAAAAACCCACGTAGGTCACGGGGAGAACGTACAAACTCCGTACAGACAGCACCCTTAGTCAAAGTCAGAACCCGTAGTAGAATGAACCACATCTAGCTTAGCCAACTCCAACCCGTGGTCAGGATCGAACCCAGGTCCTCTGGTGCTGTAAGGTAGCAACTCTACCGCTGTGCTACCGTGCCGCCCAAATTGGGAGGCTTCATCCTATTGAGTCCTGTGCCCCTGGGACCCTAAAGTGTGGCAGTTACCATCAAAATGTCCACCCTGCAAACTGTATGGTTACTGAGCAGCTGATATGCCCCATCGATTAGTTGTCTAAATATCAAAATATACCTGACAAAGCCCTAAATCTGATCAAGTTTTCTTTTGTAAACCTGTGCAAATATAAATTATGTCATATACTGTTAATCTGTGCAGTTCACAATGGTCCCCAAGTATTTTGGTTACACAGTTACCGATATTTCAATAGATGATCATTTCATATTAAACCAGGAAAAATAATAATAGTCCACTTCTGTATCGCTGGATTCAGTACCGAGCAGGTTAAATCTCTTCCACATTTTGAGCACGATGTGGATGTTTTCTTCTTATTAAAACGGAAGTGATTTTTGTGCGTAGGACTACATTTGAATCCGCAAACAAATCAAAAAACATTGTTCAGTTTAGGTTAGTTTAGAGATACAGTGTGGAAACAGGCCCTTCGACGCACCGAGCCCTGCTGGCCAGCGATCCTCGTACACTAGCACAATCCTACACACACTAGGAACAATTTACAGTGATACCAAGCTAATTAACCTACACACCTGTACATCTTTGGAGTGTGGGAGGAAACCGGAGCACCAGGAGACAATCCATGCAGGTCACAGCGAGAACGTATAAACTCCGTACAGACAGCACCCGTAGTCAGGATCGAACCCAGGTCTCTCGCGTTAAAAGTAGCAAGTCTACCGCTGCGCCACCGTGCTACTCATAAAGAATGTTATCAAGAATGAAAGTAGACAAAAATGCTGGATAAACTCAGCGGGTGAGGCAGCATCTATGGAGCGAAGGAATAGGTGACGTTTCGGATCGAGACCCTTCTTCAGACTGATGTGGAGGTGGGAGAGGGCAGGAAGAAGAAAGGAAGAGGTGGAGACAGTAGGCTGTGTGAGAGCTGGGAAGGGGAGGGGAAGGAGGGAGAAAGCAAGGACTACCTGAAATTGGAGACGTCAATGTTCATACTGTAAACTGCCCAAGTTTACAGGATGTAAACTGCCCAAGCGAAATATGAGGTGCTGCTCCTCCAATTTGCGCTGGGACTCACTCTGGCCATGGGGGAGGCCCAGGACAGAAAGGTCGGATTCGGAATGGGAGGGGGAGTTGAAGTGTTGGGCCACCGGGAGATCAGGTTAGTTAGTGCGAACCGAGCGATTCATGAATGATTGTTGGTGGACATCTCCTCAACACATTCCACAGACGTGTACAGACACATCTGTCATTCTGTAATGGTGTTATTTCATAAGAATAGTGTCAGGTGATATGTTAACAATGAAACTCATTGCAGTTCCACCACAGATTTCCCAGCAAATGGTGGTCCAGTATCTCCTGTAATTCGAATAAAATTACAGGAGTGCCTTTGCAATCCTCCCTGGAAGTCCCCCCGAAAATATGGCACCTTGGCCGGGTGAGGCGGCCGATCTTGACCTCATCAAGGCTTCCGCACCGATCAGTGAGTCTAATTCACCACCCGCAGCTGAGGCCCTGGAACGAGCTGCATTAACGAGGGTGCCAGGAATGAACCGCTGGAGGAGGTACTTGGGGCAGGTACTATCGCAATGTTTAAGGAACACGTAGACAGGTACATGGACAGGACAGGTTTTGAAGGATATGAGCCAAATGCAGGCAGGTGGGACTAGTATAGATGGGACATGTTGGCCGGTATGGGCAAGTTAGGCCAAAGGGCCTGTTTCCATGATATAAGACTCTAACCAACAACCGCTGTATTTTGTGTCTACTACTTATATACGATAATCCCTTACTCAGTTATAACGTACAATCAACAATAACGGATACCGTTATAACCAGGGTTTGCTGTTAATGTAAGCTGAGAACTGAGGCAAAAGTAGAGATCATTGCTACAACTTACCCCTTGATTTTTTCCATCAGATCAACAGTGTCTGGGAGAGGAGAGTTGAATGTTTCAGGCAGAAACAAAACCAAAGTTCCAGATAATGCTGACAGAAATCCAATTAGAGTAAAAGGTAAAAACTCCTGGTGAACTCCTGTGAAAATACAGACATTTTAATTTAAAATGAACACAGAGCGACACAATGCAGTTGATAATCTTAACCTCACCTCCGTTGTCAATAACATTCTTATTGTTTAGAGTTTAGAGATACAGTGCGGAAACAGACTCTTTGGCCCACTGAGTCCGTGCCGACCAACGATCACCCCGTACACAGACACTATCCAACACACTGCGAACAGTTTACAATCGTTATTGAGGCCAATTAACCTACAAGCCTGTACGTCTTTAGAGTTTGCTGGAGAAAACCGGTGCACCAGGGGAAAACCCGTGCAGTTCACGGGGAGAACGTACAAACGCTGTACATAGTCAAAATGATACCTGGGTCCCTGGCGCTGAAAGGCAGCAACACTATCACTGCACCACTGTGCCAATCCACTCTGCAATGATATGCAACTCGACTAGTCCCATTTTTCTGTCCCACTGTGGCAGTCTAATTAGAAATATGTTGAGATACCATGAAACCAGCATGAATAGAAACATAGAAAATAGATGCAGGAGGAGGCCATTCGGCCCTTCGAGCCAGCACCGCCATTCATTGTGATCATGGCTGATCGTCCCCTATCAATAACCCGTGCCTGCCTTCTCCCCATATCCCTTGACTCCACTAGCCCCTAGAGCTCTATCTAACTCTCTCTTAAATCCATCCACTGACCTCCACTGCCCTCTGTGGCAGGGAATTCCATAAATCCACAACTCTCTGGGTGAAAAAGATTTTTCTCACCTCCGTCTTAAATGACCTCCCCTTTATTCTAAGACTGTGCCCCCTGGTTCTGGACTCGCCCAACAATGGGAATTTTTTTCCTGCATCTAGCTAGTCCAGTCGTTTTATAATTTTATATGTTTCTATAAGAATTCCCCCTCATCCTTCTATCCAGTCAATACAAGCCTAGTCTTTCCTCATGACAGTCCCGCCATCCCAGGGATCAATCTTGTGATCCTATGCTGCACTGCCTCAATCACAAGGATGTCTTTCCTCAAATTAGGAGCCCAAAACTGTACACAATACTCCAGATGTGGTCTCAACAGAGCCCTATACAACTGCAGAAGAACCTCTTTACTCCTATACTGAAATCCTCTTGTTATGAAGGCCAACATTCCATTAGCTTTCTTCACTGCCTGTTGTACCTGTAAGCCAACTTTCATTGACCAGTGTACAAGGATGCCTAGGTCTCGCTGCACCTCCCCTTTACCTAACCTAACCCCATTGAGATAATAATCTGCCCCCTTGTTTTTGCCGCCAAAATGGATAACGTCACATTTATCTATATTATACTGCATCTGCCACGTATCTGCCCACACACTCAACCTGTCTCGGTCACCCTGCAACCTCTTAACATCCTCTTCACATTTCACACTGCCACCCAGCTTTGTGTCATCCGCAAACTTGCTAGTGTTGCTCCTAATTCCCTCTTCCAAATCATTAATATATATGGTAAACAGTTGCGGCCCCAACACCGAGCCTTGCGGCACTCCACTCGCCACTGCCTGCCATTCTGAAAAGGACCCGTTCACTCCTAATCTTTGCTTCCGGTCCGCCAACCAATTTTCTATCCATGTCAACACCCTACCCCCAATACCATGTGCTCTAATTTAAGTCACCAGTCTCCCGTGTGGGACCTTATCAAAGGCTTTCTGAAAGTCTAGATACACTACATCCACTGGCACCCCTTCATCCATTTTACTTGTCACATCCTCAAAAAATTCCAGAAGATTAGTCAAGCATGATTTCCCTTTCATAAATCCATGTTGACTTGGACTAATCCTTTTACTGCTATCCAAATGCCCCATTATTACCTCTTTAATAATTGACTCCAGCATCTTTCCCATCACCGGTCAGGCCAGGGCTCGAAATTAGCGGTTGCCCGGGTGCCATTGACCAACCAAAGTGCTGCCAGGCAACCTAAAGGCCGAGTTATTTTGCCCAGCTTGGCAAGCAGATACTGGTTTGTACCGAAGATAGACACAAAAAACTGGAGTAACTCCGCGGGTCAGGCAGCATCTCTGGAGAAAAGGAACGCGACATTTCGTGTCGGCGACGGCTCTAGTGCGGGGCAAAGATACTAGGTGCGGGGTGACGAAGTGTCGGAGCGAATGATGGGTCCCGCACAGCGGCAGCAGCAGCCGCGAAAGCGGCTCCAACGCCTCCTCCACTCGCACCCCGCATGCCCTGATAAGGGCCGCTGCGTGCAAATCCGCGGATTGCGCTTTCAAAACGTAGGAGGGAGGGAGGGGGAGGCCTCGGCGTGCGGGAGGGTTTGTTTTGAAAGCGCCGTTAGCGGATTTGCAAGCAGCGGCCGCTGTCAGGGAGGAGGAGGAGGAGATGGAGCCGCTGTGTGGGGCCCGTCATTCGCTCCGACCCTTCTGAAGCAGCTGCACCAAAGATCCTATAGCTATAGGATCTTTGAGCTGCACTGCTAGGTCCCGCACCTTGCTGTTGGCTGGCGGAGGAGGGAGGCGGTGGCGAGGAGTTTTCAATGGCCAAGGCAGCGGGACGATGTCCGAGAAGCGCTGACCTTCCTTCCTCCCCACCTTGCCCCCCCCCCACCCCACTCTCTCTTGTATGCCCCCTCCACCCCCCCCCCCCCCCCACCTCCTTATCCTGGGACCACTCCTCTCCATAGAGACATAGAAAATAGGTGCAGGAGTAGGCCATTCGGCCCTTCGAGCCTGCACCGCCATTCAATATGATCATGGCTGATCATCCAACTCAGTATCCTGTACCTGCCTTCTCTCCTTACCACATGATCCCTTTAGCCACAAGGGCCACATTTAACTCCCTCTTAAATATAGCCAATGAACTGGCCTCAACTACCTTCTGTGGCAGAGAATTCCATCCCACACTACTCCCCATTCCCCTCTCTATTCAGTCCTCACTGACATCCCCTGTGCTCCCCTCCCCATCTACCCCCCCCCCCCCCATCTATTCATCCTGCGCTGATCGCCCTATCCACCTCGCATTGATTCTTCTGCCACCCCCCTGTCCATCCTACACTGGTTCCCCAATTCATCCGGTACTTATCCCCCTTCCCATCCATCCTGCACTTCTCCTCCATCTATCCTGTACTGATCCCACATCCATCCTGTACTAATCCACACATTTATACCGTAATGACCAACCCTCCATTTACCCTGCACCTTCCGCTCATTCATCCCGTAGTGATCACCCTTTCATCCTGCACAGACCCTCCGATCCACACTGTACTGACCCACCCCCCGCCCCCCATTCATCCTGTGCTGATCTCCCCCCCCCTCCCCCTTATCCATCCTGTACTGATCCTCCCATTCAAGAATAATGGGGGGAACAGTCTGAAGAAGGGTCTCGACCCGAAACGTTGCTTATTTCCCTCACTCCATAGATGCTGCCTCACCCGCTGAGTTTCTCCAGCACTTTTGTCTACCCCCATCCATCCCGTACTGAACCCCCCCATTCAACACCACTGACATCCCTCGTGCTCTCCCCTCATACTTTTACTTACTCCAACCAACACGTTCACCTGCCTCAATCCATCCATTCTGCACCGAC
Organism: Amblyraja radiata; assembly: GCF_010909765.2. NCBI lineage: Eukaryota > Metazoa > Chordata > Chondrichthyes > Rajiformes > Rajidae > Amblyraja > Amblyraja radiata. Next base: position 8,149,437 of record NC_045966.1, on the reverse strand, counting down.
TGCCTTCTAACCCCCCCCCCCCCCCCCCCCCCACCCCCGCCATCTATCCACCCCGCACTGATTCACACCCCCCCCCCCCCTCCCTGACCCTATTGTGCTGGAAATGTCTTCAGAGCGAACATTGACTATGTTTGATTACGAAATGCGATCAAATGTGTTTTAATTCCCAATGTTATTAATTGTTTTAGTCCATAAAGATGGATTAATTAAATTATGAACACGTGAAACATTAAAACCGCAGTGTTCGATTGTCACTGCTGCCGTTGACACGTTATTACAGAATTCATTTTAACGGCAAATCAATGCTCTTAATATGGAGTATCAGTACTGTAGGTATTTAATGAGCAACATTCACAACTATATGTTGGATTTATCCAGGTTTTACGTCTACAGTCGATCATATACATCACAAATTTGGTCAGGAGATATTTCAGTTGAAATTCTAACGTTAATTCTGAAGTGGGAATGATGGAAACAGCGTTTATCAATAATTTATTTTTAATCTGGTGCTTACAAACTGGGTATCTTCATTGCTGTTCACAACACATACAATTAATCTGAATTTCCAGTAATGTGGCGTCTTGACACCTTTAAACATATTACCAAAAGAACATTTGCTGCAGTTATGCCCTTTGGCCATCTCTTGTCAGCTAGTGTAATGTTTAACCTGTCAGATGGGTATAGTCGGTTTTAACAGCTATTATCATAAAATGCCTATAGACATTTCCTTGCAACCTGTATATTTTGTTGTGAATAAATGATGTGGGAAGCGAGAGTGTTTCTGTACCAATAGCCATAACGACCCATGCTATGGCCATGTTATGGTAATTTCCGGTCCTTCACAGAAAACATGCTTGCATCCATCTGTAGTGTGCATGGTTAAGCATATATGTTATCAAGGTCCAGGATTTATTGACACAGGTTGATCATACGCTGAATAATCCAACCACATTTTAGTTTGGAAGTGGAAAGAACTAATAGAAATTGTATTAATTGCAACGTGTAAAAAGAGTTGAGATCCTGTCTTATAATTTTGCTGCATGTCATTGTGGGATATATCATGTCTTGATTGGTGAATATGTTTAGTTTGTGACTTTATTTGAAGCAGAATTAATATGTGAATGCTTCATTGAGTATAATTCCGACTGGTAACTACGCACTTCGTCCGAGCACATTATCGCACGCGTCATGCAAGCCATCTTAAATGACCACCTAAACTGTCATTTGGCAACCTAAAAAGCTGCCAAGGTTGCCCGGCTGGCAACAGGGAAAAAAAGTTAAGCGAGAGCCCTGCAGCCTAACTGGTCTGTAATTCCCCGTTTTCGCTCTAGAAAGCAGTCCATTCGGCCCACAACAACTGTACTAGCCCAAGAAATGACTCTTCGGCTCACAATCTCCGTACTAGCCATCTGGAATCCAGTCCCTTTGGCCCAAAACACCTGTACTAGCTCTCCAGAAAGCCCCCCCTCCCGACCGGCCACCACCTGAATCCCTCCACCTCTCCGCGACAGGACGCTAACCCCACCCCCCCAACGCTGTTTCCGTCCCCAGCTTCAGGACGCTCCCGCCGGACCTCGCCTGAAGCCGTCCCCCTCCCTCTTCCCTGGCTGCCGGATGCTAAGCCCCCTCACCAGCGGTCCCCGCCTGAAATCATCCCCCTCCCCCGGCTACAGGATGCTTCCCCCACCCCCCGCTGAGTGTGACAGGCTCCGCGGACGGGAGCCACTGAGTGAATCTGGAGCCGGTCCTGGTCAAAGATCATAGAGGATCTATGATCTTTGGTCCTGGTGCCGGTGAGTGCTGTTGGAGCCGGGGCCGGGATCCACTGAGCCCACACATCCCCCTCCCACATCCCCCTCACCACACGCACCCTCCACCCACCACACGCACCCTCCACCCACCACACGCACCCTCCACCCACCACACGCACCCTCCACCCACCACACGCACCCTCCACCCACCACACGCACCCTCCACCCACCACACGCACCCTCCACCCACCACACGCACCCTCCACCCACACCCTCCACCCACCACACGCACCCTCCACCCACCACACGCACCCTCCACCCACCACACGCACCCTCCACCCACCACACGCACCCTCCACCCACCACACGCACCCTCCACCCACCACACGCACCCTCCACCCACCACATGCACCCCTGCCCCCTTCCCACATACACACCCTCGCCTCCCCCCACAACCCCCTCCCCCACATACACCCCCCCTCCCCACACATCCCCCTTGCCCACACAGACCCCCTCTCCCACCCCCTTTGGAACGACGTTTTATTTTACACGTTATTGACACTTTGCATACCACGTTTCCACTTGCCCTGCCTGTCAGCAGCGTTCGACGTCACCATAGGATCCCGAATCTAATTTACATTAAAAAACGGGATTTTCAAAAATACTTTAAAATCAAACCCTTGGGGGGGAGGTTTCATTTACAAAGAAACATTGTGATTTTCTTTGTGGTGGGTGGGATAGGAGAGAGGTTTCATTAACAAAACAAAACATTGCGACTTTCATTGTGGTGGGGGGGGATAGTGGAGGTGAGCGCACTCTCCCCCCACCCCACGTGGAGCCGATTATTTGGCTCCGACATCGTGTTTGACGACCGATTAGTCCAGATTCCAAGTGGGGGGATCGCCGACGCTACCCCTCAAAGTGGGGTCCATTTGATTTGCTCTTCCTCCCCCCCTTGGCTCCGACCTCACGCTTGACGCCCGATTGGTCCAGGTCCCACGTGGGGGAAGCGCAGCTCGACGCCCCATTGGTCGCTGTACTGGATAAAAGCACGCTGGTTGGCCCCCGGTCTTTCTTTCCGTTGAGCTGCTGCCGCTGCTGCTGATTGATTGAGGTAATAAACTGCCAAATCATTAAAGAGATTTATTTCATTTAAAAAAAATACACAATTTTCATTGCGATTGATTTTACTTATTTATTTTAAATCAGTTTAAATCAAATGTTTCCGTGTACTTTAACTACTAACATTGTGTTTAGCATTTTTTAACGCTATTATCATTGAGAGTTGTATTTTTTTTAAACATCTCGATTTTCATTGAGATTGATTTTATTCAAATATAAAAAATGCATTTTGATCCAATTCTTCCGTGTTCATTGAAAACTAACATTGTGTTTAGGTTAGTTTAAAGTTTAATTTTATTATTTAATAAAATTATATTTCTTGACGCCCGATTGGTCCGGGTTCCACGAGGGGGAAGCGCAGCTCGACGCCCCATTGGTAGCTGTTTCAGATAAAAGCTCGCTGGTTGTCCCCCAGTCCTTTTTCCTGTCGAGCTACTGCTGCTGCTGATTGATTGAGGGGATGAACTACCAAAATCGGTAAAGATAAGATTTATTTCATTTTTTAAAAAACGTGATTTTCATTGCTATTGATTTTTTTATTATTCATAAAAATAAATTTTAATCAAAATTCTCTGCGTTCATTAAATACGAACATTGTGTTCAGCTTATCTGAAAGAAAAAATGCTATTTTCATTTAGAGTTGCATTTCTTTTAATCATCGCGGTTTTCATTGAGATTGATTTTATTCAAAAATAAAAACTAAATTTTGATCCAATTCAAAATGCAGGGGAAAGGAGAGGGATGGAGTGGGGGAGGGGAGGAGGAGAGGGGAAAGAAGATGGAGGGTGAAAAGGAGGGGGAGATAGTGCTGGGGATGAGGGGGAATGAAGGTGGATAGTGGAACGAAGGGGAATGGAGAGGTAATAGTGGAGGGGAGGGAGGTGGTGAGGCAGAAGAAGTTTGGTGGGGAGGGAGGATAATGGGGAATAAGGGACTGAAGAGGATCAGTGGGATGCGTTCACATTGATCTTATACTTTTCAAGTTATTGTCATCTATCTATTCTATTACTAAAAGTCTCATCTTGACCACTTCCTGTCTACGTTGTAAATACATTTTAGAAAAATCGCTACCCTATATCGCTATGATTTTTTTTTCCATTTTACTCATCGTGCTCCTCTTCTTCAGCCGCCCCAAGGTTTTTTTCCGATAGGTGAAATAATAAAAAAGTTATGAATGTTTAAAAAATCGCCAGGTCAGCAGATTGATCTTCTCGCCTGTCAGTCACCATGATGAAGGTAACGCCCATTCCGGGTGAATAGGACACTAAAGAGTGTGGAGGTTAGTTATGACCTACAGGCCCACAGCAATGAATTAATTTCATGCACAGCAATTAAGCACAACCTTGTCAGTCTTGCATTCACAGGGGTTGAAAATGCAGAAGCCACTACCAGTTGAACACAGACACAGTCCATACTACTGGGATCTGACAAACTTGCGACAATGTTGGAGGGGACTGCACCAGGTGCTACTACGACGACACCAACCGCCGTGAAGTTTGAAGATTACTCCCATTGAAGACATCTGATACGATTGACTATAAATGGAGGAGAACAAAGAAAGAACAATGGGGCTATTGACCCTACTTTATATCCTGAGGTTGGCCAAGATGAGCTGGACTGGGGGAAACACCCCTGCAACAAGACGACCTGAATAAGGCTGACAACTGTCCTTGCGTTTATAACACTGACCAAGCACAAGACAGAAGCTGAACTTGAATTTGCTTGTGACCAATGTGAGAAGCGGTTCGAGAAGGCTCACAATTTGAATGTTCATATGTCCATGGGTCATCCCTTGACCCAGAATACAGATAAAAACAAACCTATTAAAATTGAATCAAGTCAGCTAAGTATAGACACATTAATTAAACAGGAACCCAGTTAATAGTTATTCAACAGCTAAATGATTAGTCTAAAGAATCTTGCACCCTTTTTAAATGTCAGCAAGACACAAAGGATTAACATGAATAAATGTAATCAATTCAGGCTCACCTAAAATAGGTAGAGCAAAGGAAAGGTTATTGTGGAGAATATAGTTCAGAGCATTATAGCACACCAGTTCCAGAGACAAAGTCCAATGTCTGCAATGGGGTAGAGGAGAATCAGGCAGAATCCTAGCAATTGGAAGGACTGTTCAGAACTTCAATAACAGGGCCACAGTTACATCCTGGACATGTATTCAATCGCAGCGTTGTTTTGAATGAGGTACTGTGCCCATCCAATAGAAATAAGGACACAATGGAGGTTCTGGATGGTTCAAAACCCCTTTTATCTTGGAATGGAACAGTGACTGAAAATGGTGAGGGTGATAATGTTGCGAAGCATCAACCTGTCCCAGTGTTAGCAGACTTTCAGCCTTGTACATACAGTGGAGCCACTTCGCGGTCAGTGGATGTGGACAATTGGGAATCCCCATTGAAGAAGGATATGTTCTTGTGCTCAGATCCTGAATATAAAGAGTGCTCTTGGGAAAAGGTTCTGGAACAAGATGCAATTCAACAATTAAATGTAAAAAAAAAACAGTTAACAATAATGAAGCATTTTGTTCTTTAAGAAATGATGTTGTGGATGGATTGGAGTCCAGTGATCTTTCTGAAAGGTATTTATCAAGTGAAGATGACAGAGAAACAAAAGTTAAGAACGGCTCTTCAGATGAGTCTTTTCAACCATATTGGAAGAAGAAGAGTAAGTTACCAGTTAAGAAGTGCAATATTAAGGATGTGAAGAAACAATGTGGACAAAAACATGGCCGGAAACCAAAGTCAAACTTGGAAAGGGAAGATTTCCCCACCGTGTATCGATGTCAGTATAAGGGTTGCTGTGCTGTTTTCAGCTGAGTTGATGGACTTAAGAAACACATAAAAGAGCAGCATGAAGAGGTGTGCGAAAGACCTTGCCCCCACCCAGGAGGTAACAAGGTGTTTCTGAGTGATCGCTACCAGCAGCGCCATGTAAAGCTGATCCATACAGAAGAAAGAACATCTTTACAGATCAGGTGGAAGTACAAAGCCTTTGGTCACAATTTTGGAAAGACAAACCACATTTGATCAACAATCTTGAAGCATTTTGAGCTCTATCGTATGACCAAGGGACTAGAGAGAGAGAAGCTGAACATTTTGAAACAGATGGACCTCTTGAAAGAGATTATGCCTAAGCATATTCAGGAAGACAACGACTCAGACCTGGTGGGTAATCAGTATGATGACAATCAGGACATTGTGAGGATGGCAATGATGGCGTTTCTGATGAGAAGGACAATTGCTGTTTTGTTCCCAACTCTGACCAGATCGATGCTGATGGTGACAGCAGAGGAGACACCTGCAAGGACGACTTTGACAACAACATCCCAGATATCTATGATGTGTGCCCCGAGAATAGCGTCATCAGTGAGGAAGTTCCAAAGGAGACTATGCAGATCGTTCCTAACTGGGTAGTGCGCAACAAGGGCGGGGAGTTACTGCAGACCGCCAACTATGACCCTGGCCTTACTGTCGGATTTAAGGAGTTCAACGCCATCAACTTCAGTGGCACCTTCTACATCAACACAGACTGCAATCTGCGCTGGCTTTGTCTTTAGCTTCCAGTACAGCAACTGCTTCTACGTGGTAATGTGAAAGCAGGCCACCCAAACCTACTGGGAGGAAAAGCTGTCCAAACCCACGGATACGCTTGCGTCTAGATCAAGGTGATGAACCCCACCACAGAACGAGCGGGGGGAGCACCTCACCTGTGCAACGATCTACGAAGAGACTGGCAACACCCTCGGACAGGTGCAAACTTTATGGCACAACCCTAATATCGGCTGAAAGGATTACATTGTCTACATGTGGCACCTGATCCATTGACAAGCTTCATCAGGATGGTTGTCAATGAAGAGAGTGAGAACTGGTTGCCATACCATTGGTTTGATGGACTTTGGTGTACTATTGAACTGGTACCCATACCTTTGGTTTGTGGACTTTGGGGTACTGTGATACATTATGGCTCTATCATTCAGCTAACCATTACTCTAATACTTGCAACCATTGTGTGTACCTACTGAGGACTGAATGTTATCACGTTTGATAAAAAGGAAGGAATGAAAGAGCTAATAGTTAAATCTAAAATGGAGTAATTCTTCTACAAAAGCATGGACTAGTAGAACAAAAGAATGGCTCGTTGCCAAGTCTGAAAGACTTTGTAAATTATATGAAACACAATATGGAGGACAGGTTGTCTTTTCAATAAAGACATTAAGTTGGAGACCGCAGTAACAAGTGCTACTTTTCATAGCCATAAAGAAGCCAAGTTTGAAAAAAATAGCTGACGCCCCATAGATAAGTAATAACTTGTTATTGGATGAGCTGATTTGGACCCAGCTTTCCTATCTTCTGAAAGGCTACAGAATCTTTCAGTCATGCCATATTCAGATTTGGTAGGAGTGTTTTACTGATAAGGAAAATGTATAATTGTGCTAACTTGCCTTCTGTGAGTGGGAGCACGAGAAGCACTGAGCAATGTTTGTGCTCAGTGTAATCTCGCCACGGACACGAGTAAGTCACCCCAGAAGACTGTCAAAGTTGAGTCCAGAGGATTGTTAAGGGCTTGGACACGCTAGAGGCAGGAAACATGTTCCTGTTGTTGGGGGTGTCCAGAACCAGGGGCCACAGTTTAAGAATTAAGAGTAAGCCATTTAGAAAGGAGACGAGAAAACACTTTTTCTCACAGAGTGGTGAGTCTGTGGAATTCTCTGCCTCAGAGGGCGGTGGAGGCAGGTGCTCTGAATGCTTTTAAGAGAGAGCTAGCTAGGGCTCTTAAAAATAGCGGAGTCAGGGGATATGGGGAGAAGGCAGGAACCGGGTACTGATTGGGGATGATCAACCATGATCACATTGAATGGCGGTGGTGGCTCGAAGGGCCGAATGGCCTACTCCTGCACCTATTGTCTGACTGAGTTTACGTCGTGAGTGAACTGAAATGTGAGTCTGCACTGTGCATGAAGTGAATGGTTGGTCTGCACTGTGCTGCTTGAACTGAATTGAAGGGTTTGTCTGCACTGTGGTGCTTGAACTGAATTGAGGGGTTGGTCTGCTCTGTGCTGCTTGAACTGAATTGAAGGGTTGGTCTGCACTGTGCAGCTTGAACTGAATGTCGCGCTCATTCCAGAAGTCCCGCTCAGGAGAGAGGCCACGCTCAGTTCAAGCAGCACAGAGCAGATCAACCCCTCATTTCAGTTCAAGCACCACAGTGAGTAGATTCAAGAGTTTTAATGTCAAATGTGTGAGTGTGTGATGGATTGTGTGTGTGTGTGTGTGAGAGAGATAGTGTGTGTGTGAGATGGAGGGTGTGTGTGAGATGGAGGTTATGTATGTGAGTATATGTGTGAGATGGAGTGTAGGTGTGTGTGTGAGATGGAGGGTGTGTGTGAGTGAGCCCACCAGACGTGAGTGAGTTGGCTGCCAGCCCACCAGGCCCGAGTGACTGAGCTGCCAGCCCTCCAGGCCCGAGTGACTGAGCTGCCGGCCCACCAGGCCCGAGTGACTGAGCTGCCGGCCCACCAGGCCCGAGTGACTGAGCTGCCGGCCCATCAGGCCCGAGAGACTGAGCTGCCAGCCCATGAATCCATTTAGCTCACAATGTTCATACTAGCCCTCTGGAAACCAGTCCCTTCAGCCCACAACACCCATACAAGCACTCCAGAAAGCCCCCCCACCCCTACTGGTCACTAATATTGCAATTGGTAGAGAGGTGGAAGATTCAGGTTCAACTTTAATTGTCATTGTCAGTGTACAGTACAGAGACAACGAAATGCCGTTAGCATCTCCCTGGAAGAGCGACATAGAGTATGATTTCAATAAATAAATCTATTTACATGCATACAGTCATAGTTTTTCCTGTGGGAGGAGTGTCCGGGGGGGAGGGGGGGAGTGATTGGCAGTCACCGAGGTACATTGTTGAGCAGTGTGACAGCCGCAGGGAAGAAGTTGTTCCTGGACCTGCTGGTCCGGCAACGGAGAGACCTGTAGCGCCTTCTGGATGGTAGGAGGGTAAACAGTCCATGGTTGGGGTGAGAGCAGTCCTTGGCGATGGTGAGCGCCCTTCGCAGACAACGCTTGCTTTGGACAGACTCAATGGAGGGGAGCGAGGAACCGGTGATGCGTTGGGCAATTTTCACCACCCTCTGCAGTGCTTTCCGGTTGGAGACAGAGCAGCTGCCATACCATACTCTGATACAGTTGGTAAGGATGCTCTCGATGGTGCAGCGGTAGAAGTTCATCAGAATCTGAGGAGACAGATGGACCTTTTCAGTCTCCTCAGGAAGAAGAGACGCTGGTGAGCCTTCTTGACCAGAGTTGAGGTATTGTGGGTCCAAGAGAGGTCATCGGAGATGTTGACCCCCAGGATCCTGAAGCTGGAAACACGTTCCACCACCGTCCCGTTGATGTGGATGGGGGTGTGCGTGCCGCCCCTAGACTTCCTGAAGTCTACAATGAGCTCCTTGGTCTTCTTGGAGTTACGGGCCAGGTTGTTGTCAGCGCACCATGCTGCTAGGAGCTGGACCTCCTCCCTATAGGCCGACTCATCGTTGTTGCTGATGAGGCCAATCACCGTTGTATCATCTGCATACTTGATGATGGTGTTAGTACCATGTACAGGTGTGCAGTCGTAGGTGAAGAGGGAGTAGAGGAGGGGGCTCAGCACACAGCCCTGTGGAACGCCGGAGTTCAGGGTGACGGTTGAAGAGGTGTGCTTGTCTAACCTAACAGACTGGGGTCTGTTGGTTAGAAAGTCCAGTATCCAGTTGCAGAGGGAGGGGTCGATGCCCAGGTTACCGAGTTTGGTGATCAGTTTAGAGGGTATAATAGTGTTGAATGCTGAGCTGTAATCGATGAACAGCATTCTTATGTAAGTGTCTCTGTTGTCGAGGTGGGAGAGGGCGGAGTGAAGTGCCGTTGAGATGGCATCCTCCGTACTCCTGTTCTTGCAGTAGGCAAACTGATAGGGATCCAATATGGGGGGTAGGCAGCCTTTGAGGTGTGCCAGGACCAGCCTCTCGAAGCACTTGGTGATGATAGGAGTAAGTGCAACTGGGCGGAAGTCGTTGAGGCTTGCCGCAGTGGAGTGTTTTGGCACCGGCACGCTGGAGGTTGTTTTAAGGCACGTGGGGACAACTGCTTGGGCAAGTGACAGGTTGAAGATGTCAGTCCAGACGTCTGTCAGCTGCACAGCACAGGCCCTGAGGACGCGCCCGGGGATGCCGTCAGGGCCAGCAGCCTTACGTGCATTAGTCCTACTCAGTGCCACGTACATGTCGTAGGGGGTGAGTGTGAGTGGTTGGTGATCAGCAGGGAGCACAGCCTTGATGGCTGTCTCTAGATTGTCCCTGTTGAAGCGGCCATAGAAGTGGTTAAGCTCCTCAAGGAAGTACGCGTCGCTGGATGTGGGGGTGTTGTTGGTGGTCTATAGTCCGTGATGGCCTTGATGCCTTGCCACATGCTTCGGGGGTCGGAGTTGTTGTTGAAGTGCTCCTCAATCCTGAGCTTATGGCAGTGCTTGGCCTTCTTGATGCCCCTCTTCAGGTTAGCCCTGGATGAACTGTAGGCTCGAGCATCGCCTGACCTGAAAGCAGTGTCCCGTGCTTTCAGCAGTAGCCTGACCCCGCTGTTCATCCTTGGCTTCTGATTCGGGAATATGGTCACCTGTTTGAGGGAGGTGACACTATTGATGGTGGAGTTTATAAAGTCCAGAACAGAGGATGTGTAGGAATCAATGTTCGTGTGGGAGTCAAGGGTGGCCTGGGCTGCAAACGCCTTCCAGTCAGTGTTTCCAAAACACTGCTAAAGTGTGGAGTCTGCTTCCTCTGACCAGACTTTAACTGTCCTCACAGTGGGTTTAACCCATCTGATGAGTGGGGAGTACTTAGGGAGCAGGAACAATGAGAGGTGATCAGACTGACCAAGGTGGGGGAGGGGAAGCTTCAGCCATGTTAGTGTAGACTTTGTCCAGTGTCTTGTCTACTCTAGTGGCGAAGGAGACATGTTGGTGGAATTTGGGGAGTACAGTCTTCAGGTTGGAGTGATTGAAATCACCCGCAACAATGAAGGCTGCCTCGGGGTTGTGAGTCTGTTTTTTGCTAATGGCAGTATGCAGCTCTTTCATTGCAAGCTTGGCATTAGCATCAGGAGGGATATAGGCTGCACTCACAACAGTGGAGGTAAACTCTCTGGGCAGATAGAACGGTCTGCATCTAACCGAGAGGAACTCAAGGTTAGCTGAGCAGTGACTCTCGATGATGGTGGAGTCCATGCACCATGCTTTATTTATATAAATGCACAGACCCCCACCTCTGGTCTTACCGGAGTCTGTTGTCCTGTCCGCTCGGAGTAAATGACGCCCCGTTAGCTGGATGGCGCTATCAGGAACGTCGATGTTGAGCAAAGTTTCCGTGAAGATCAGGATGTTGCTGTCTTTGGTCCAGTTGTGGGAGGTGATCCTTAGCCGGAGTTCGTCCATTTTGTTTGCCAGTGAGCGCACGTTGGCGAGGAAAAGACTAGGAATCGCTACCCTGTGTGGGGCTAGCTCTAACCTGGCCTTTAACCCACCTCTGCGTACGAGTTGCTGTCTGTTGGTTCTTCCGGTCGGCCGAGCTAGCTTGGTGCGCGCTGGTGTTCTGCCGCTCCGTTGCACCGCGCTTCCGTGGCTCCGGTGTTGGTCCCCAGCCCCGCGGCTCCGCTGCCGTTCTCCAGCCCCGGGGCTCAGCTGGCGGTCTGCCGCACCGCGGCTTCGCTGGCGCCGCCGCCCCATACGGGTCCCACTTAGTTTAGTTTAAACTTTTAAAATGTCAGCCGTGCCTGCGCAGTCGGGTGCTTTGGCTGAGTGGTGGAAAATTGCATTGGGGGAACAGGGCACATCGGGTCCAACTTGGTCTAGTATATTACTAAAACTCATTTTGTTTGTTTCTCTATTTGTACCTATATTTGTACCTATATTTGTGCAAAAACCCTGCATGATAGTGCTACCATTTTTTGGCCACCTTACTCACAATTGACCTGTGATGTAAATTAAACAAGTTTCGTTGAGATTCATGAAAACCACTTTAAAATACCTCTTTTCCTTTTGCCCTGCCCATCAGCAGCGTTCCACCTCACAATTATCTATTATTATTACAACAAGGGGGGGCAGAGAGGAAGGGAGGGGGGGCAGAGAGGAAGGGGGGGGGGGAGAGAGAGGAAGGGGAGGGGGCAGAGAGGAAGGGAGGGGGGGGGCAGAGGTGGACACAAAATGCTGGAGTAACTCAACTCCATGAGAGGGACACAAGAGATGTAGACAGTGATGTAGAGAAATATAGAACAAATGAATGAAAATATGCAAAAAGGTAACAACGATAAAGGAAACTGGCCAATGTTAGCTGTTTGCTAGGTGAGAATGAGAAGCTGGTGCAACTATATCTCTCATTTCCCTTTCCCCTGACTCCAGTCTGAATAAGGGTCTTGATGCAAACATCACCCATTCCTTCTCTCCAGAAATGCTGCCTTTCCCCACTGGGTTACTCCAGCATTTTCTGTCTGTCATTGAACTTAAAACAGCACTTTTGTTCCGTTTTTGTACTATACTCAAAGCAGTGTTTTTGTTCAGAAGCCTGATCAGAGGGAAGAAGTTGCTCTTGAGTCTGGTGGTGCACACTTTCAAACGTCGGTATCTTCTGCCTGGTGGGCGTGGGAGAAGATAGAATATCCAATAATCAAATGGTAGCATTTACAAAGATCGGAGTAATTTGTTTCCACTCTTCAAAACCAGATGTCATATGAAGTCAAGGAGGGAAATATTTAATTTGAATCCGAGGGGTAACCTTTTCACACAAAGGGTGGTAGGTGCATGGAATACGCTGCTGGAGCAGGTCGTTGAGGCAGGCACGATCGCAACGTTTATGTAGCTGTCCAAATGTTTCATAAACGTTGCGATAGCACCAAAGCTAATTAACCTCCAAACCTGTACGTCTTTAGATTGTGGGAGGAAACCGGAGCTCCCAGGGAAATCCCACGCATGTCACGGGGAGAACATACAAACTCTATACAGACAGCACCCATAGTGAGGATTGAAGCAACTCTGACAGCAACTCTACCGCTGTGCCACCGTGACGATTTATACTGAAGATAGCACAAAATGCTGGAGTAACTCAGCAGGCCAGGCAGCATTTCTGGAGAAAAAAAAAGGTGAGGTTTTGGGTTTGAACCCTTCTTCAGACGTTTCTCCAGAGATGTTGCCTGACCCGCTCAGTTATTCCAGCATTTTGTGTCTATCTTTGGTATGCACATTGAATGCACTAACTTTAGGTAACCAACCGACACATATAATCCCTCTCCTATCATCCCTTTGCCGCTCACTTCCCCATGCCCCACCTGGATGTGCACTCATTTATACCTTTCCCTTCCCCCCCCCACCCCCTTCCATCTGTATTTCTTCCTCTGGATTCACATTTCGTGCCTCTTCTATCCCTATCTCACACTTGCTGTATTTTCATCTCCGGCCATTGTCCAACCATCTGCCTTTGAATGCCACAATCCCCTCGCCTGCATCCACCTATGACTTGCCAGCCTTTTTCCCCCCAACCACTTTTTCAGCTTTATTCCCGTTGCACCAATCAGTCTGAAGAAATATCCCGACCTGAATCCCCACCTCAGCCTGTTCTCCAGAGATGCTGCCTGGCCCGCTGAGTTACTCCAGCACTTTGTGGCCACTTTTATTCCAGGCTCAGCTGATAAAAAGACTGCCATCATCGGTTATTGGGAGATGAAACATTATTTTTACATGATGTCATGGTGTGAATTTCATAATTTAAAGGGAATTTTGCCAGTATTTAATTTTATTTATTTTAGAGATACAGAACACTTTGGACCACAGAGTCCGCGCCAATGAGTAACACTACCACTATCCTACACACACCAGGGGACCATCTACAATTTTACTGAAACTAATTAACCTAATTAACCTGTACTTCTTTGGAGTGTGGGAGGAAACCAGCGATCCTGGGGAGACCCACGAAGGTCACGGGGAGGTCGTACTAACTCCGTACAGCCAAGCACCCATGGTCAGGATTGAATCTGCATCTCTGGCACTGAGGCAGCAACTGTACCGCTGCATCACCGTGCCGCCAATAATATTGAGTTTTGATTTAAAACATATGTGGTGTGTGATCCAAACTATGGTTTTCCCCAATCAGAGCCATCTCAACCTTTGTCATACTGCAGCTTCCACATTGTGCTGTACAGCTATCTTAACCTTGTGCTGTACAGCTATGTTAACCTTGTGCTGTACAGCTATGTTAACCTTGTGCTGTGCAGCTACCTTAACCTTTGTCATACTACAGCTTCCACAGGGGGATCTAGGGTCTCTAACGCTAAAAGGCACCATGCCTTGGAGTAACAATACCTCATATTTCGCTTGGGCAGCTTACAACCCAGCGGTATAAATGTATATTTCTCTAATTTCAAGTAACTCCCTGCATATCTTCTTTCACACCCCTGCAAGATAGACACAAAATGCTGGAGTAACTCAGCGCGACAGGCAGCATCTCTGGAGAGAAGGAATGGGTGATGTTTCGAGTCGAGTCCCTTCTTCAGACTCTGTTTTGGGTGGAGACCCATCAACGAAGAAGGGTCTCGACCCGAAACATCACCCACTACTTCCCACCGAGTCTGCGCGGATCAGCGATCCCCGCACACTAACACTATCCTACACACCAGGGACAACTTACAATTTTATCGAAGCCAAGTACCCTACAAACCTGTACATCTTTAGAATGTGGGGGGATATCGGAGCACACGGACAAAACCCACACGGGTCACGTCGGCGCTGATCAACTGGACTCTGACAACTTGCATTTGATTTCCAAACACACTTTATTTACTTGTGCACAAGGAGAGCAGCACAGGCCCAATTGTCGTACTACTCTGAAATTCTACACGAACAGTCCCATTTTTATACAGATTTTGACCCTTGAGATATCAAATAAGTTTTCAAAACACTAATACCAATGCAACAACACAAATACAACTAAAACTACATGCTATTTAATCCTTTATTTAATTTTCGATATAAAGAACCTAGTTGTGTGTATCAAGGGATACCAATCCCAAACAGTTGTGGTAGTTCAATAAATACGTATTATGAACATCGATGTGCGTCAATGAATATCTAAAGGTTGTTGTGCTTTAGATTAGATTAGATTCCTCTATTGTCATTAAGACCTTTCGGTCTGAACAAAATTACGTGCCTGTAGTCATACATATAGTAATAAACAACAAAACACACAATAAACACAAATTAGCATCCACCACTGTGAGTTCACCAGGCACCTCCTCACTGTGATGGAGGCAAAAGTCTTAAAGTCTCTGTCTCTTCCCTCCTTGTTCTCCCTCTGCGCTGAGGCAATCCAGACTTCCGAAGATTCCGCCCTCCAGTCCAGCGGACGCAGCTGTAGTTGCGGGCTGGGCCTGCGGCCGAATCTCCGAAGTCGGGTCTCCGTGTCGGCCCGCTGCCGCCTCAGCCCCGAGTCGGGCCTCCGCCAGAACGCAGCCTCAGCCCTGAGTCGGGCCGCCCCGGCTCCGAGTCGGGCCACAGCCACCTCAGTCCCGAGGTCGGCCAGCCTTGAAGTCCTGGCTGGCTCTGCCTCCGGAGCCTCGAGGTCGGTCGCAGTTGGAGGCCGCAAGCTCTGCCATTAGGCCTCAGCACAGATGGAGGCAGAGAAGGGGGATACGACAAGAAAAAGTTGCATCCCCCTGAAGGAAGAGACAAAAAACATGTCCCCCCCCCCCCCCCACATACACACATACACAACCTAATAAAATAAAAATAAAACTAAAACAGGACAAAAGAAAACAACAACAAAAAAGTAAAAACAGACGGACTGCAGGCGAGCCGCAGCTGTCAACAGCTCCGCCACTACCGGATACCCCTCCGGATAGCTGTAGAGCTATCTCAACCTTTGTCCCACTGCAGCTTCCACATTGTGCTGTACAGCTACCTTAACCTTGTGCTGTACAGCAATCTTAATCTTTGTGATACTACAGTTTCCACAGGGAGAACTAGGGTCTCTAATGCTAAAAGGCACCATGCCGGCCGTAAAGAATGTTATCAAGAGTAAATGTTAGTGGACATCTCCACAACTCATTCCACTGACGTGTACAGTCACATTTGTCATTCTGTATTGGTGTTAATTCTAAGAATAGTGTCAGGTGATACCCTAAGAATGAAACTCATTGCAGTTCCACCACAGATTTTCCAGCAAATGATGGTCCAGTTGAAACAGCAGCAGTCCAGCATAACAAAATTACGAGAGCACATTTGCAACCTCACTAGAAGCCCCCCCGCCCCCCCGTCTAGTACAGGCGAGGCGGCCGATCTCGCCAAAGGGCCTGCTTTCACACTCTATGACTCTAACCAACAACTGCAGTTGTTTGTGTCTACGACTTATGTAACAATAATCCCTTACTCTGTTATAGTGGACAATTGGCAATAACGGATACAGTTCCCCTCCCTAAGGTCCATTATAATGAGGGTTTCCTGTGTTAATGTAAGCTGAGAACTGAGACGAAAGAAGGAGATGTCAGGCAAGCTGATTCAGTGCGATGCTTGCAGTATGTGGGAGGTCAAGGTAACCGCTGGTGCCTCTGGCTGCTACAAATACGAGAAGTGTATCCAGGTAGAGCTCCTGAAGGACCGTGTTGGGGAACTGGAGAAGCAAGTGGATGACCTCCGGTTCGTCCGAGAAACGGAGTCGTTCCTCGACAAGTCCTACAGTACGATTGTTACACCTAAGGTACTGGAAGAGAGAAGGTGGGAGACAGTGAGAAAGGGTGGGAAGCATGGAATGCCAACGTCCCCGGGTGTTGTACTTCTTGCAAACAGGTTCACCCACTTAGAAGCTGTCGGGATAGAAGACGTGTTTACACTGAACGGCGGACTGGCTTGCGATGCGAATAGGGCTGTTGAGCCAAAACCAAAAAGGCCTAAGGCAGGCAACGCCATTATAGTGGGAGACTCCATTGTGAGAGGTACGGACAGGGGTTTCTGCGGCAAAAGATGGGATGCAAGAATGGCGTGCTGCCTTCCTGGTGCCAGGATCCAGGATGTCACGGACAGAGTGCAGAAAATCCTCAAGGGCGAAGGTGAACATCCGGAAGTGGTAGTACATGTCGGCACAAACGATGTCGGAAAGAAGGGGATGAATATTCTGCAGCGTGACTTTAGAGAGCTCGGAAAAATGCTGAAAAACAGGATGTTATCTCCGGTTTGCTTCCAGTTCCTCGTGCTGGCGAGAGCAGGAACAGGGAGATACGGGACCTGAACGTGTGGCTGAGGAACTGGTGCACGGGGCAGGGATTTAGATTCTTAGATCACTGGGATCTGTTTTGGGGTAAGGGGGAACTGTACAAAAGGGACGGATTGCATCTTAACAGGTGTGGGACCAGCATTCTGGCAGGCAGGTTTGCTACTGCTACACGGGTGGTTTTAAACTGAATAAGGGGGGTGGGATGTCGAATGGGATAGTGGAGGAAGGAGTTAAAGGGAAAGGGTTTCTTAAATATGTGAGCGTAGAGACAGGGGTGTAAAATGAGGGTAGAAGCAATAGGTAGCAAGGTGAAAAGTAAAAGTGGCAGGCCGGCAAATCCAGGGCAAAAATCAAAAAGGGCCACTTTTCAGCATAAAAACAAGCCTGAAGGTTTTGAGTCTCAATGCAAGGAGCATTCGTAATAAGGTGGATGAGTTGAATGTGCAGATAGCTATTAATGACTATGATATAGTTGGGATCACGGAGACATGGCTCCAGGGTGACCAAGGCTGGGAGCTGAACATCCAGGGATATTCAATATTCAGGAGGGATAGACAGAAAGGGAAAGGAGGTGGGGTAGCGCTGCTGGTTAGAGAGCAGATTAACGCAATAGAAAGGAAGGACATTAGCTTTGAGGATGTGGAATCGATATGGGTAGAGCTGCGAAACACTAAGGGGCAGAAAACGCTAGTGGGAGTTGTGTACAGGCCACCTAACAGTAGTAGTGGAGTTGGGGATGGCATCAAACAGGAAATTAGAAATGCGTGCAACATAAAGGTAAAACAGTTATAATGGGTGACTTCAATCTACATATAGATTGGGTGAATCAAATTTGCAAGGGTGCTGAGGAAGAGGATTTCTTGGAATGTATACGGGATAGTTTTCTAAACCAACATGTAGAGGAACCAACGAGAGAGCAGGCTATTCTAGACTGGGTATTGAGTAATTATTATTATTATTATTAAAGCTTTATTTCAGACACAGGTCCATATAACACATCAAACAGTACAAAGAATTACAAAGATACATAAAAAAATTGCATATTAGCCTAAAATATATATAAGCTATTGCACCAATGCCGTCTTAGCCTAGAAGTGAATCTATAGCAGCTTTTCTGAGGGCTGACTAGGGCTTCAATTATGTGGTTCTCTGATTTGTCCAGGCGACACATAAAACTAAACATCAGCTGTCTTAAGAGTGCCTCACAGGTTGGCACTCTAGTGGACACAAACAATTGACTGGCACTATGCCACCTAGGGACACGAAGTAGCAACCTCATTGCATCATTGTATGCTACCTTAAGCCTCTGCATACTCTTTTTCTTATAATTAGACCACAATTGAGCAGTATATAACGGTGTGATGTAGGTTCTGTACAGGGAACACTTCACAGAATCAGAGCACATATAAAACTTCCTTATAAGCATGTTGGCTTGAAGATAAATTTTACAGCGCTGTCGGTAGAGGTCTTTGTCATCCTTCCAGTCATCAGATATGACATGAACTAAGTATTTAATTTCCTCACACACAGCAAGAGGACTGTCTGACAAATAAAAGGTCGGAAAAGTTGATTCCCTGTCCTCAGCGCTTCTAATTACCATTATGCGGCTTTTCTTAGCGTTATACTTAATGTCATAATCAAGGCCATACTGAGAGCACACCTTCAGCATCTGCTGCAGCCCAGCACTATATGGACAGAGCAGGACCAGGTCATCTGCATACATCAGATGATTAACAATACTGTTGCCCACAAGACAGCCAGTTTTTAGCCTATTTAACTGATTTGACAATTCGTCCATATAAACATTAAATAAAATAGGAGACAAAATTCCTCCTTGCCGCACTCCGTTACTAACACAGAATGGAGCAGATACAACATTGTCCCATTTAACGTAAAACGTTTGATGGGCATACCAGAACACTAAGATTCTCACTAAGAATTTAGGGGCACCTCTATTTAGCAATTTTACAAACAAGTGTTCATGGTTAATTCTATCAAATGCCTTGGACGCATCAATAAAACATAGGAATACAGATGAATTCAGGCTTGTGTACCTGAACACAATCTCTTTAAGAGCATAGATACACAGGTCAGTTCCATGTTTTCTTTTGAACCCAAACTGATTGTCAGTAGTAAGGACATACATTTCTAGCTTTGTCAGCAGTATTCTCTCCAGTACTTTAGATAAGATACTGGCTAGTGCAATAGGTCGGTAATTATCAATACTGTTGAGCCTACCAGCCTTATCTTTAATCACAGGCACTAGCATTACAGACATAATATCATTTGGCAAGACACCATGAACCAGACAGCCATTAAAGCACATGGAAAGCAAAGGGCAGAGCTTATAGCTGGCATATTTTAGATGTTCTGCAGTAATGCAGTCCATACCACAGGCTTTGTTGTTATCCAACATGTTAATGGCATCATATACATCAGCTGCCCTAACTACCATATCTACAGAGAGATCAATAAGTTCATGATTGATTCTAACTGGGTTACTTTTAACACAGTTAAAAAGGTTACAGTAGTGCTCACGCCAACTCTCAGCTATTTTTTCTGGGCTACTAACACCTTCAATGTCAGACGGTTGGGGTGTTTTGCTGTTATTCATTTCTCTGACCTCTTTCCAGAAGTTAGTAAGGTTGTTATTCTGTAGCTTCCTGGCAAGCGAGTCTGCTCTCATTGTGTTTTCATTTTTCTTAATAAAACAAAGTGCATATTTAACTCTAGCATTTGTGTGTTTTTTCATATCTAGCAATACTCCCTGTCTAGGCCTACCTGCCTCTGACCAGAGTCTAAAGGCCTCTCTAGCCTCAGCGTACTGCTCAGCCACAAACTCATTCCACCCAGGTCTGATGTTGGGTACCTTACATTTGCTTTTACAAAAGGGATCACTGGAGGCAATGAGACATTTCACAATAACATCATACATGGCACAGAGTTTTTCAGCATGTTGCACGTCCTTACAATTCATATCTGAGCATATTAGGGCCTCTTGAGGCAATTCAATATTATTTAAAAAACTCAGTTTGCAGTGAATATCCAGCCATAGCATCACTGCTCAGTTTTGACCAGTCCAGTTTACTTGAGGAGGCAGCATTATTATTATTGGACAGCAGGGGTACATTCTCAACATTTAACCGTGCAGCAATAGGTATGTGATCAGAGGTGGCAAGTTCATAACAAATCTCCACCTTTTCCAGTGAGGCATGAGCATCAGCTGTGGTCACAATATGGTCTAACCAAGATGTTGTGTGCCACGCTTCACTAACATAGGTAAAACTTGTATCAGGCAACAGAGCTTTACTCGATAGAATTAGTTTAGACTCATTACAAAACTGCTGCAGGTGTGCTGCAAATAAAGATTTGCTATCTGACATGTCAGCATTAAAATCACCCATGACATAGACACAAGATGAGCTGTTGTCCTCTATAAAGGACTGAATAAAAGCTAACCTGTTCAGAAACTCGTCCTCATGCTCATATGATTCATACGGTGTATAAACATTTAAGACAGTAAATTTCTTTCCGTTATAATTACACTCCAGCCCTATGGCCCAGTCAACATTTAGACGCACCACCTTCACCAGCGAGTCATATTTGATGTTCCACAGTATAGCTACACCACCAGCTATCCTACCCCGAACCAGCCTCGTACTGAGGTCAGTAGTGGACTCTCCAGCCCCATGGAAGTTCATGTGTAGAGTGTTCAACTTATCCAGATCTTGTTTCGCCAGCCAAGTTTCTTGCAGGCACAGAATGTCACATTGGTCTAGCAGTGTGTCCACCACCAACCGTCTTGATCTATCAGTAGCAGAATGTCCTACTCGCAAACCGCGAGTGTTGTATGAAGCAACATGCATTTAATGTGTTTTGTCACTCCCAGCGGAACAGCTGGCCTTCATCCCGTCCTCACCCACAGATGCAACAGGCACCCCAGCATCATTACCGTGCAGCAGCTCCTCATCCTGAGAGCGAGGGGCATCCTCTGGATCAGCCGGACCTCCGTCTGCTCCTCTAGGGCGACGAGGCTCATAGTAGCGTCGGACAAAAGACCCAGCGGGCCAAAGCTGTGGATCATACAGTTCCGCCACATCATTACATTCAGCGGTGACACAGAAGGAGCTGAATCTACTCTGTGTCATCTCTATTTTTCTACATATCACTTCCCGACCCAGCTTCGTTTTTAAGTAGTCACTGAGAGTGTTGGTGTCTAAGCTGAGATCAAACTTTGTAGCAAATACCTTTACCATCTTTGTTTTGACAGCCAGTATATTGCTACCCACACCAGTCCCGATTATGCCGGTCTTCTTTCTCACACGCCTTGCTGGAGTATTTACAGCGCGAGGTGTAGGGCGTCGATGGGCAGAGTTCTCAGGTACCTGCTTCAGTCGGCGCCCTTCCTTCACCACCATGCTCCACGGGGGAGTCTGCGTTCGTCCCAGGGCTGGATCTACAGGCTGGGCTGGTTGTCTACCTTCGGTCCCGCCAGGCATTGCTGTCAACCATCCATTAACCACAGAGGGAGTGCAGGGGGCAGGATCAGCGCCCGGCGGCTTCTCCATCACAGTCGAGGAAAGACCTGTCGCACTGGGCGCAGAGCCCGGTTGTATCTCCACAGCAGAGAGGCAGGCAGCCGAAAAAGTAGCGTCCGGGCCACAAGCCCCCTCCACAGCAGTCAGCCGGCCGTCGAGTTTAGCAGAAACCTCCCGCAATGTTTCACAGGCAGCTACCTGTGTTCCCATAGTTCTTCTTAGGTAGTCAACGTCAGCATTGATTTGCTGCATTCTCCCGAGGAGCGCAGACACATCAATGTGTTTAAATGAGACGGGGGGTAATTCATCCAGAAAATGCGATACAAATCTCGGGATCTCTTCACCGCACTCATTAATCACTTGCAGGCACATTTTGACATTGTTAATGTCCTTCTTTTGTCCCCTGTAGGAGATCCATCGTTTGTTGTGTGGAAAGAGCTCTGACAAAACTGCCTTTGAGGACTCAATCCGCTCGGAGCTGAAACTGCTCGTAACTATCGTCACAATATCATCGTGGCTTAGTGTTCGCATTTTGACCACAATAAAGTTCAGCAATTCATCCTCGACTATGACTCTACCATCTTCAGTATGGTAAATCTCCGGTTTAATTCGCGAAAACTCTCGAGAAAACTCTCCCACAGCACGCCGTGCTTCTGCTGCACCGGCCGCCATCAGTTCGCCTAGTGACCTTATGACCACCGCTGCTGTCAAATACAGTGTGTCTGTCGGCAGGGTTAATACTCTATATTATCACATCATAATGGAATGTTCAAACACGGGGAATAAGACAGCCCACGGAATATTTCCTTATATCTGTCACGGCAAGGGTTAGTGAGGAAGGGTTAGTTAACAGTCTTATTGTGCGTGGCCCCTTGGGCAAGAGTGACCATAATATGGTTGAGTTCTTCATTAGGATGGAGAGTGACATCGTTAATTCATAAACAAGGGTCCTGAACTTAAAGAAAGGTAACTTTGAGGGTATGAGACGTGAATTGGCCAAGATAGACTGGCGATTGATTCTTAATGGGTTAACGGTGGATATTAAATGGAAGGCATTTAAAGACTGCATGGATGAACTACAACAATTGTTCATCCCAGTTTGGCAAAAAAATAAACCAGGGAAGGTAGTGCATCCGTGGATAACAAGGGAAATCAGGGATAGTATCAAAATAAAAGATGAAGCGTACAAATTAGCCAGAAAAAGCAGCCTAACAGAGGACTGGGAGAAATTCAGAGACCAGCAGAGGAGGAAAAAAGGGCTTAATTAGGAAAGGGAAAATAGATTATGAAAGAAAACTGGCAGGGAACATAAAAACTGACTGCAAAAGCTTTTATAGATATGTGAAGAGAAAAAGATAGTTAAAACAAATGTAGGTCCCTTGCAGTCAGAAACGGGTGAATTGATCATGGGGAACAAGGACATGGCAGACCAATTGAATAACTACTTTGGTTCTGTCTTCACTAAGGAAGACATTAAAAATCTGCCGGAAATAGCAGGGGACCGGGGGTCAAATGAGATGGAGGACCTGAGTGAAATCCAGGTTAGCCGGGAAGTGGTGTTAGGTAAATTGAATGGATTAAAGGCCGATAAATCCCCAGGGCCAGATAGGCTGCATCCCAGAGTACTTAAGGAAGTAGCCCCAGAAATAGTGGATGCATTAGTGATAATTTTTCAAAACTCTTTAGATTCTGGAGTAGTTCCTGAGGATTGGAGGGTAGCTAATGTAACACCACTTTTTAAAAAGGGAGGGAGAGAGAAAACGGCGAATTACCGACCAATTAGTCTAACGTCGGTAGTGGGGAAACTGCTAGAATCAGTTATTAAAGATGGGATAGCAGCACATTTGGAAAGTGGTGAAATCATTGGACAAAGTCAGCATGGATTTATGAGGGTAAATCATGTCTGACGAATCTTATAGAATTTTTCGAGGATGTAACTAGTAGAGTGGATAAGGGAGAACCAGTGGATGTGTTATATCTGGACTTTCAGAAGGCTTTCGACAAGGTCCCACATAAGAGATTAATATACAAACTTAAAGCACACGGTATTGATGTGGATAGAGAACTGGCTGGCAGACAGGAAGCAAAGAGTAGGAGTAAACGGGTCCTTTTCACAATGGCAGGCAGTGACTAATGGGGTACCGCTAGGCTCAGTTCTGCGACCCCAGCTATTTACGATATATATTAATGATTTGGACGAGGGAATTGAATGCAACATCTCCAAGTTTGCGGATGACATGAAGCTGGGGGGCAGTGTTAGCTATGAGGAGGATGCTAGGAGACTGCAAGGTGACTTCGATAGGCTGGGTGAGTGGGCAAATGTTTGGCAGATGCAGTATAATGTGGATAAATGAGGTTATCAACTTTGGTGGCAAAAACAGGAAAGTGGATTATTATCTGAATGGTGGCCGATTAGGAAAGGGGGAGATGCAACGAGACCTGGGTGTCATGGTACACCAGTCATTAAAAGTAGGCATGCAGGTGCAGCAGGCAGTGAAGAAGGCGAATGGTATGTTAGCATACATAGCAAAAGGATTTGAGTATAGGAGCAGGGAGGTTCTACTGTAGTTGTACAGGGTCTTGGTGAGACCACACCTGGAGTATTGCGTACAGTTTTGGTCTCCTAATCTGAGGAAAGACATTATTGCCCTAGAGGGAGTACAGAGAAGGTTCACTAGGCTGATTCCTCGGATGGCAGGACTTTCATATGAAGAAAGACTGGATAGACTTGTACTCGCTAGAATTTAGAAGATTGATGGGGGATCTTATAGAAACTTACAAAATTCTTAAGGGGTTGGACAGGCTAGATGCAGGAAGATTGTTTCCGATGTTGGGGAAGTCCAGAACAAGGGGTCACAGTTTAAGGATAAGGGGGAAATCTTTTAGGACCGAGATGAGGAAAACATTTTTCACACAGAGAGTGGTGAATCTCTGGAATTCTCTGCCGCAGAAGGTAGTTGAGGCCAGTTCATTGGCTATATTTAAGAGGGAGTTAGATGTGGCCCTTGTGGCTAAAGGGATCGGGTGGTATGGAGAGAAGGCAGGTACAGGATACTGAGTTGGATGATCAGCCATGATCATATTGAATGGCGGTGCAGGCTCGAAGGGCCGAATGGCCTACTCCTGCACCTATTTTCTATGTTTCTATGTTTCTAAAAGTAGAGAACATCGTTACAACTTGCCCCCTGATTTTTTGTATCTGATCCATTGTGTCTGGGAGAGGAGCGTTGAATGTTTCAGAAACAAAACCAAAATTCCAGATAATGCTGTCAGAATTCCAATTAGAGTTAAAGGTAAAAACTCATGATGAACTCCTGTGAAAATACAAACATTTTCATTTAATATCATGAACACAGAGCGACAGTCTGTTCCTCATTGAAATTTACAGAATAACAAAAGGCATAGATTGAGTGTATTTGCAAAGGATGTTTCCACTGATGGGAGAGTCTAGGACCAGAGGTCATAGCCTCAGTATTAAAGCGCGCTCAGTTGGGAAGGAGGTGAGGAGAAACTTGTTTAATCAGAGGAATCTGTGCGACTCATTGCCACAGAGGGATCTGGAGTTCAAGCCAATCGATATTTTTAAGGCAGAGATAGACAAATTCTTGATTAGAATGGCTGTCAAGGGTTATTGGGAGAAGGCAGGAAAATGGGATTAGGAGTCAGAGATCAGCCATGATTGAATGGCGGAGTTGAATCGATGGGCCGAATGGCCTAATTCTATTCCTATAACGTGAACTTGTGAATATGTGAACACAGAGCAGTGTATTATATAAACCTGTTGAGCATTTTTTGTGTTCAGAGTTTAGAGATACAGTGTGGAATCAGGCCCTTCAGCGCACTGAGCCCAGGCCAACCAGCGTTCACCCCGTACACTGACGCTATTCTACTCACTGGGGACAATTTACAATCTTTACCGAAGACAATTAACCTACAAGCATGTATGTCGTTGGAGTGCAGCAGCAGTGCCTCGCCCGTGGCCCCATCGGTTGGCAGCCCGGCCAGCTGTCAGACCTTCGCTTACCACCGACACCACCACCCCTCCTTCTCATGGCCGATCATCGGTTCATGAGTTGGATGGGTGACTGGACTTTGCCCGTCGCCCGGGCCAAAACTCTTCAGCTGGCCTGCGGGCTGGGCTTTGTGTGCAGTCGAGCACCCGGTCCAACTCCTCATTCGCCCAGCCACGGCTGAGTCGGTCAACGAATTGCTGTCTGGAATTTGTCCCTTATTTTGACCTTTTGTCCCTGATTTGGGAGTGAGAAAGTTGGCAACCCTAGGTCTGGCGCCCCATATAACCCAGACAAACTCATGAGCGTGAGTGGAGGGGGACGGATTGACAAATTGGGAGTATAAAATTTATAAGGTCCGGGCCAATAGTGAGCAGTGTGAGAAGGGAGGTGAATACCGAAGAAAAAGTTGTGTATGAATGCGCAAAGTAAAATAAATAAAATATCACTTAACTAAACTAAGCCGAGTGTTGGCACATGTTGGGCACTGTTTTCGTGTGTTCACAAGATACAGAAGATGAACATTTGGCACATTGAATCTGGTGAAATGCTGGTCAATGGACACGGCTGGCACCTTATGCAACTGCTTTGAGTCGGGGACTGGTCCATATTCAGGGATTCTGCAACTAACCTGAATGAGTACACCACTGCCGTGACTGATTTCATCAGCAAGTGCGTGGAAGACTATTTTCCGACTAAGGCAA
Organism: Amblyraja radiata; assembly: GCF_010909765.2. Classification (NCBI taxonomy): domain Eukaryota; kingdom Metazoa; phylum Chordata; class Chondrichthyes; order Rajiformes; family Rajidae; genus Amblyraja; species Amblyraja radiata. Next base: position 8,123,004 of record NC_045966.1, on the reverse strand, counting down.
TCCGAGTGTTCCCCAACCATGGATGAACCGTGATGTACATTCACGACTTAAGCCCAGGTCGACTGCATACAAGTCAAGCGACCCGAGCAGTACAACAAGGTCCGCTATGATCTCCGCAAAACCATCAAGGATGCCCAATTCTCTCTTTGAAGTGCCGGGATTCACCTTGGTTCACGCAGACAGGGACGCAGGCGGCATTCAGTAAAATATAAGATCTGTGACCCCAATGTAGAAATTCTCGGCATGTTGTTACGACCTTTCTATTTGCCTCGAATGTGGGTGCATTTTGCTGTTTGCTGTATCCGTGCCTCCCAGCGGCAAAGCATCATTAGCGACCGGGACAATAGCGGACTGCGTTCATGAACAACTCAACTACCCCGACGTTCCGGCAATAGTGCTTGGGAATTTGAATCAGTGTCGTTTGGAGTCTGTGATACCTGGATTCGAACAGTACATCAAAAACAAAACCAGAAAAGACAATATCTTGGACAAATGTTTTGTAAAAGTCAAAGGCGCTTGTGCATCCAAGTGTAAGCCACCCACATTGAATTCTGATCATAATATTGTGCACATGATTCCAGTGTATAGGACCAAACTTAAGAGAAGTAAACCAGAAAAAGAAAGTGATAAGGACATGGACAAATGAACATAGGGAACAACTAAAGCCTGTTTTGAATTGACAGACTGGGAAAACTTTCAGGGGGGTTCACTAGATGAAATAACTATAGCTACAAATGATTATATTGATTTTTGTGTACATGTGGTTGTACCCACTAAGGAGATTAAAATCTGTCCCAACAATAAATCATATGTAACTAAGGACATTAAAAAAAGTAATGAATACAAGGAAAGTGGCTTTCAAAAACAAAGATTCTGGAGCACTTAAACAGACAGAAAAAGAACAGAAAACAAGATTGAGGGAAGCAAGATTGGCACACAGACAGCATCTAGAAGATGCTTTTGGAGCCAATGACTCTAAAAAGGTGTGGGATACATTACTGTGACAGGAATGTCAACCCCATCTAAATCTATTGTGACAGATAACAAACTTTCTCTTTCCAACAAACTCAACACTTTTTTTTGCCAGATTTGAATCTCTAGATAATTCTACCAAGTGCACCGACATTCTTAAAACTGTTATACCTGCTGTCTCCGACAGAATTGTCATCACTGTTGAAGACGTCAGGAAAACATTTCAGCGTACAAATACAAAGTAAGCTGCTGGGCCGGATGGATGCAGCGCTTTTCTCTTGAGGAACTTTGCAACACAGCTGGCTCCAGTGTGGCAACAAATCTTTCAGGCCTCTGTGGACACACACACTGCCCCTCTGTCATGGAAAACCTTGCATATAAAACCTTTTCCCAAGATTCCATGTCTGAAAGAACATAAGGATTTCAGACCCATAGCCCTTACCTCGGTGATTATGAAATCTCAGGAAATAATTTTGCTCCGACATTTCATCAGTACAACAAACAATAAACTTGATCCATATCGATTTGCATATGAGCAGGCCTGTGGCACGAAAGATGCTGTTGCCTCCTTAGTTCATGTTATTTCCAAACATTTGGACAAACTCAACACCTTTGCAAGATCCCTCTTTCTAGATTTTGAGTCATGGTCCGGCAACAACTGAATCCCTATCATTGGCATGCTTCCTTTCTCACTAACAGAGTACAGATTGTAAAGGGGAATAAAACCCTTTCATCTGCCATCACAACCAATGTTGGGGGCCCCTAGGTTTGTGTGAGTTCAGCTATGCTTTTTACCTTTTACACTGATGATTGTCATACAGATACACTGAATCAATATATTCTAAAGTACTCAGATGATACAGTTCTATTATTTCTGTTAAGCAACTCAGACAACCCTGGGCTGCACCAACTCGGCGTGAACAAACTGGTCGAGTGGACTGATAATAATGCTCTTGAGATTAGCACAAAGAAAACAGAAGAGATTGTATTTGGTTCACAATCTGACTCTCATAAAGTGTCTCTTGTTATCCATTATGAAAAAATCAAGCAGGTATTTCCATTTAAATACTTGGGGGTAACGATAGATCATCAGTTATCATGGAATGACCACATTGATAAGATTTGCAATAAGACAAAACAAAGAATCTGGGTTCTCCGCTTAGATCTTTCGGAGCAAGTAGACAAATCCTTTTGTTATTTTTTACCGCTGTGATAATGAGTGTTTTGCAATACTGTAAGATTACATGGCACAAGAGTTTGTCTGCGACTACAAAATCAAAACTCTAACAATTAAAAATCTGCTCAAAGATTGTAGGTCAACCACTTCAGAATTTGTATGAATCATCCTACCATAAAAACATAATAAGGATGGTCAAAAATATTTCTTCTGACCCAACCACTTTCTGAACAGCGAGTACAATTTGTTACCATCAAACTGGAGATATTCGGTACCAAAATTTAATAAGGTTAGACTGAAGCACTCTTTTGTGCACCAGTCAATCCTCAAACTAAATACAGCGCTTAATCCCAGATCAAATGCATGCTGATGGGCCTCAAATGTTGTCTTCTGTTATTGTAATGTCGTGTTGGATGTATGTATTTTTGGGTCCTGTCTTGATGTCTTAATGCATGACTTTTCAAGTCTCTTTTATCTTTTATGTGATGCTGTAAATGGAACTGCTGTGATGCAAAACAAATTTCAGACTTTGTCCTGACAATAATGTGACATCGAATCGTATCGTATCAATCGTATAAGAGGACAAACTTGAGTCCCAGTATAATCACTCAGACACACAGAGTATGTGGCATGGTCTGCATAAGATAACTGGCTGAAAAGCAAGGTCAGATTCTGGAAAAACGCTCCTATACCAACAATAAAATTGTGGATTTCAAACATGTTCGAAACATTACACCTGGAAGATATGAGACTCCTCCTAGCAAGCAAAGCAGACCACTTCCAAAAGACGTGGTCTGCATTTATGGACTTACTACAAGCATAAGGTGCAATAGTAATTTAAAAAATAAATGGTGCCAGGATCTGGTAACGGGGGGTGAAAAATATGGTTGGTATATCCCTTTTTGCGGAGTTTTTTTATGATAGAGCGATTGTTTTTCTTTCTTTCTTTCTTTCTTTTCTAGGGTCTATTTCTTAACTTTCTTCTCTAACTCTCTTTCTAATGGGCTTTCTTTTCCCAACACTTTCCTGTACAATCACAACTCTTTCTCACTTTCCTTACTTCTTTTATTTCTATCTTTCTTAAAGCTCAAAAAATGAAGGGGTACAACAAATGTAATAGGATATATCTGGTGTCTATTACTGTAACTTATTGTACTTCTAATAAAAATTTAAAAAAAATAATAATAAAAAAAAGAAAAGCAAGGTCAGGCATCATCATTGAACTGAATTATTTCTATGCTCGCTTCAAGCAGAAGGCCAACAGTGTGGTGACACATGGCCCTTCAGACTCCAGTGTGCCTCTCCCTAGGGTCACTGTAGTAGAGGTTAGATCGGCCTTTTTGCGGGTAAACCCACGAAAAGCAATTGGCCCAGACGGGGTTCCTGACCGTGTCCTTAGTAGCTACGTGCCAGCTCGCGGAAGTATTTGCTGACATAGTTAATCTCTCCCTACTACATTCTGAGATACCCACCTGCTTCAAGAAGAACACCATCATTCCAGTGCTGAAGAAAACAAAGACTTCATGCCTAAACGACTACCATCCAGTGGCTTTGACATCTAACATCATGAAATGTTTTGAGAGGCTATTTATGGAACGCATTAAATCCAGTCTACCCAGCAGTTTTGACCCACTGCAATTCACCTATTGCCACAACAGGTCCATGGATTATGCCATTGCCCTAGACCTGCACTCATCCCTAGAACACCTGGATAGGACAGGCACCTATATCGGACTCCTATTCATAGACCACAGCTCTGCCTTCAATACCATTATACCATCCAAGCTTATCACCAGACTCACGGCACTTGGTGTCAGCACTTGTCTCTGCAACTGTATCCTTGGAGTCAATATCACCAACAACTTCTCCTGGTCCACCCATATATTGAAGTAACGACCAAGAAAGCATACCAATGCCGCAACTTTCTTAGAAGGCTTAGAAAGTTTGGCATGTGCCCGACAACTCTGACAATGCTCCACAGATGCACCATGGAAAGCACCTTATCAGGATGCATCACAACTTGATCTTGAAACAGCTCCATCCAACACAAGAAATTGCAGCGAATTGCTGATGCAGCTCAGACCATCACGCAAACCAACCTCCCTTCCATTGTCTCTATACCTCACGCTGCCACGTCAAGGCCAGCAGCATAATCAAGGATTAGTCATACCCCCAACCACCCCCCTCTTCTCACCTTTCCCATCAGACAGAAGGTATAGAAGTGTGAAAACACATACTTCCATACTTTCACCGACAGTTTCTTTCCAGCTGTTATCAGGCAACTGAATCGTCTGAACACAACCAAAGAGCTGAACTAATAATAATAATAATAATAATATATTTTATTGTCATTGCACGTCAGAGCAACGAAATTTAGTATGCAGCTCCAACCGATGAAAAAGAAAAGTAAAATAAATAAATAAGCTGTGTGTCGTGACCATCCGAGGGAGACAGTCCAGGGAGGGTGGGGGGCACTCAGCAGGGCCGGTTCAGAGCCGCTATAGGTCTTGGAATAAAGCTGTTTCTGAGTCCGGAGGTTCGGGCGTAGAAGGCCTTGTAACGTCTGCCAGAGGGAAGTAGTTCGAACAGACCGTTACAGGGGTGTGATGAGTCTTTATGGATGCTGACGGCCTTCCTGAGGCACCGTGTGTGGTAGATGCCCTCCAAGGCTGGTAGCTGTGTCCCAATGATCCTTTGCGCTCTGTGGACGACGTGCTGAAGAGCTCTCCTCTCCGTCTCCGTGCAGCTGAGATACCACACAGAGATGCCATACGTTAATATGCTCTCTGTGGTGCAGCGGTAAAACGTTGTCAGCAGCTGTTGGGGCAGACCAGTCTTTTTTAATGTCCTCAGGAAGAACAACCGTCATTGCACCAGCGCAGTGGTGTTGGTGGACCATGTGAGGTCCTCTGAAATGTGAGTGCCCAGAAACTTAAAGCTGGACACTCTCCACACTTTCCCCGTAAATGGAGATTGGGGCGTATTCTCCATTATGGGACCTCCAGAAGTCAATAATCAGCTCCTTGGTCTTGGAGGTGTTTAGTGACAAGTTGTTACGTGTGCACCAGTCCGCCAGGTTCTGCACCTCCGCCCTGTATTTTGTTTCATCACCGTTGGTGATCAGCCCAATCACTGTTGTGTCGTCTGAAAACTTCACGATGGTGTTGGTGTCGAATGCAGGAACACAGTCGTGAGTGAAGAGGGAGTAGAGCATGGGGCTTAGTACACAGCCCTGTGGTGTGCCGGTGCTCAGGGTGATAGTGGTGGACAGGTGCGGGCCCAGTCTCACTGCCTGCGGTCGCTCCGTCAGAAAGTTCAGGATCCAATCGCATATCGGCGAGCTGAGGCCTAGCTGGTGGAGTTTGGTGGTGAGCTTGGTGGGGATGACCGTATTGAATGCAGAGCTATAGTCAATGAAGAGCATCCTCACGTACGTGCCCTGTCTGTCCAGGTGGGTCAGGACAGTGTGAAGAGCCTACTATCTACCTCTTTGGAGACCCTCGGACTATCATTGATCAGACTTTGCTGGCTTTACCTTGCAGGAAACCTTATTCCCTTACCATGTACCTATACCCTGTAAATGGCTCGATTGTAATCATGTATTGTCTATATGCTGATTGGATAGCACGCAACTAAAGATTTTCACTGTACCTCAGTACACGTGACAATAAACTCATCTCATACTAAACTGAAGCTGATTCTCAGATCAATCCTATCCCCCATTTATCCCCCTCTGTGCAATGACAATAAAGATATATTATTTCTCTCTGCAATAGACTCTTTAAACTTTTGAGAAGCAGCGTGGAAACAGGCCCTTCGGTCCACGCCGACCAGTGATCACCCAGCACACTAACAATTTTCCTACACACACTAGGGACAATAGAAATGTTACCAAAGCCAATTCACCTACAAACTTCCACGACTTTGGAGTGTGGGAGGAAACCGTAGCACCCTGAGAAAACCCACGTGGTCATGGGTGCAAAAGAGATTTACCAGAATGCAGCCTGGTTTAGAGGGCATTAGATATGATGGGAGGTTGGACTACTTTGTTGTTTTCTCTGTAACATCAAAGATCAAGGGGAAACCTGACCAAAGTATATAAAATTCTGTGAGGCATAGATAAGAGTAGCAATCAGAATTTATTTCCCAGGATGGAAATATCAAAGTCTAGATGTGAGAGATGAGAGAGGCAAACTTTAAAGGAAATGTGTGGGGCAAGTATTATTTTACACAGAGCGGTGGGTGCCCGGAATGTACTGCTGAGGGTAGTTGTGGGGGTAGAGGGGATAGTGGCATTTAAGAGGCTTTTAGATAAGCACATGCATATGCAGGGAATGGAGGGTTATGGATCCCGTGCAGGCAGAAGAGATTAGTTTAACTTGTTTGCAATGGAGATTGTGGGCTGAAGGGCCTGTTTCTGTGCTATACATCTATGGTCTAATGTCAACAAGTTCCACATTCAATAAATGGATAATTGAAAGAAGGCACCCAATATAATGACCTGGTTCAAACTTTAAAGCTGGAGAGGAGTTTGAACCAAAACAGGAGGAATGAAACAGAAACAAGAGTTGATCATAGTAAGCATTGACTAGGAAACCATCACACTGGGTAGATGTCAAGGGTTGGTTCATAGCATTTAATAAATTGCTCTACAAAGAGGAAAATATCCAAGGAATATAATGCAATCGGATGTAAGAAAGACATAAAAAGTGCATTAAAAAAAAACCCAATATCTTAGAGAAAAGGTCCAGTAATTTGGTTTTGTGAAACTTTGGTAGAAACTTCAAATCCTATTCCCTGCAGGAGATCTGATCATTTCATTGTGATCTCCAGGTATCAGTTTTTTTCTGGATCAACAGAAGAAGTTGCCACTTTTGGAGTTGCCACTCCTGAAGAGTTGGAGCCTGACCCAAACGGCAATTAATTCCTCAGTCGCTTGGCTGCTGGTGAAGATCTGTGCTCAAAGCATTTCCTCTTTTAAAATCACCACATTGTTTTCTCTGGTTTGAGTTGAATCAGAGTGAGAACATTTGCACCTGTATATGAACAAAATACGTCATGAACCATGGACACATACTGAATCATTTTCGTGTAACACTCTACAAATGTATAATTTATTTCAAGTCAAGTTATTTTTAATTCAACAAAGTTCAGTGCTAGAGTTTAGCATCATGGGCTGTGTGTTTGCAACAATGCATTGTTGAGACAGATTGCTAGCATGTGGGGTCCCTGCACGCAGGTTTTTGCCAAACCATCCCGTGCATTACTTGAGAGAATTATACAATCAAATAACAAAAAAAAGTTAAACAAGCAAATGTTGAGACAATCTGGATTCTATGTTTTCTATGTTGTATAGTTTTAGTCATAGATAGTCATTGTGTCATACAGTCTGAAGAAGTCTGAAGAAAGGTTTGACCCAAAACTTCACCTATTCCTTTTCTCCAGGGATGCTGCCTGACCCACTGAGTTATTCCAGATTTTGTGTCTGTCTTCGGAACATGGATAGGACAGATTTAGAGGGATATGGGCCAAATGCAGGTAGATGGGGATCATGTAGATAGGACATTTTTGTGAATGTGGGCAAGTTGAGCCGTAGAGCCTGTTTCCACACTTTCCATGTACCTGCCCAAATGTTTCTTAAACATTGCGATAGTACCTGCTCATCTGTTATAACATTTGAAACTGATAAAAGCATGATGAAAACTGAAATACATTACAGATGGGATAGGAAGGGGTTTGAGGACTATGGGGCAAATGCAGGCAAATGGAACTAGTCCAGTGTGTCAACTTGGAATTCAGTCCTCCCATAAACAAACTTGATACACTACACTGCAGCTACTGTCATATACGGCAGAAGTTTCTTTTAAGAAAGGGAGAGAATTAAAAAGACTACGGTGACTTACCATTTAACTTTTTGCATTTGGTCAATTGTATCTGGAAGAGGAATATTGAACGTTTCTGGCAGAAACAAGACCACAATTCCTGAGAACACCATCAACACCCCCATCACAATAAACGGCAGGTTCTCTTGATAACTACCTGCGAAAAGAAAGCATACATTTACCTACAATTGACAATCAACAAATTGATATAAAAAGCCAAAATATTTCATCCACCAGGCACCAATGTGAAATCAAATGTATTTCACAAAATGTATATTCAAGTCATTTTCAATTTCAGGTGTGGGTTAATTTCATTGTTCGTGATCTGTTTACTGTGATATCTTTTCTTGGCGAGGAGATGGGAAACATTTTTTGAGTGAGTTTCATTTACTGTCACGTGTATCGAAGTACAGTGAAAAGCTTTTGTTGCGTGCTAACCAGTCAGCGGAAAGACTATACATGTTTAAGACAATACATAATGAAGACAATACATGATTCAGACAACATACGATTGATCACCTGCTTGAGACTGTATGTTGCAGGGCAAAGATTATTGAGGGCTAATAACTAGTAAATAGTGATGTGGATTGTGCTAATGTGGTGACAGGGAACCGCAGACAAAGCCTAAAAGTAGAGACATGGAATGCAGCAGTGATGACATCCAAGTTTCCAGAACTTCATTGATGATACAATAGACAATAGTTGCAGGAATAGGTAATTCGGCCCTTCGAGCCAGCACTGCCATTCAAAGTGATCATGGCTGATCATCCCCAATCAGTACCCCATTGCTGCCTTCTGCCCATATCACCTGATACATCACCTGATATGGGGAGAAGGTAGGTACGGGATACTGAGTTGGATGATCAGCCATGATCATATTGAATGGCTGTGCAGGCTCGAAGGGCCGAATGGCCTACTCCTGCACCTATTTTCTATGTTTCTATGACTCCGCTATCTTTAAGAGCCCTATCTAGCTCTCTCTTGAAAGTATCCAGAGAACCGGCCTCCACTGCCCTCTGAGGCAGAGAATTCCACAGACTCACAACTCTCTGTGAGAAAAAGTGTTTCCTCGTCTCCGTTCTAAATGGCTTGCCCCTTATTCTTAAATGCTATAGCGTGCACCCATCGTTGTAACAGACAATTGGATCTACTCTCAACTAAGTTAGACTTGCGGATAATCATTTTATTCTGTAATCAAGACCCAGTTTGTTACCTCATTGTCTTTCTGTAACCTCCATTCTGTATTTGGACCTAGTTTCGCTGTTAACCAGGTTTCTGTGTAAGCTTCCAAAAGGGAACTGCAGATATTCATCAGTCTGAAGAAGGGTTTCGGCCCGAAACTTCGCCTATTTCCTTCGCTCCATAGATGCTGCTGCACCCGCTGAGTTTCCCCAGCAATTTTGTGTACCTTCTGTGTAAGCTTGTCAGCTGAGAATATAGAAGCTGTTCCAAAGTCGTGCTCAGGAGTTCAGCCTTGACTCGTCTCCTGGTGCGCACCAGTTTTAATAATCACCCGTTAAATAATCACCAACTCCACTTGGCCTTTCCATTTGCTCCTACACTGGACTAGAATTTATTTGATACTTAGTAATTTCCATGAGCACAATATAACACCACCCAATGTTACTGAATAATTGGAAAATTGTATTGGGAATTAAAAACAAAAACGTTCTTACTTTATTAATGCAATGTGATAGGACATTAACAAACTGACATGGGTTGTTTTGTTTTATTATAGTAATCAAATGCCTTCTTCTTGGTCTGAATTTCAAATAATGTGGGAGTATGTATTCAGAATCTGTCACCCCTTCCTTTAATACATACTGAAGTACTGAGATACGACCAAATATCATTGCATGTTTCAACTCTAAAATAGTTTCAACAGTTCACATCACCATTAACAATTACAGATTCCATTAGCTAGGGTACTGTCCCATTCACCTGTTTCCCATTGGGGACATTGGACTTTGTGTTAGGAACTGATAAGCTATAATAGGCTCGCGATGCAGCTTTCAGATCTGGCGATGCTGAGGAATACAGTTCATCCAGGGCCAACCTGAAAAAGGCAATCAGGAGCGCAAAACTCAAATACAATCGGCAGATCGAGGAGCATTTTCAAAATAACTCCGACCCCAGACGCATGTGGCAAGGCATCAAGTCCATCACGAACTACAACAAAGTTAACAACCCCCCCCCCCCCCCCCCCCCCCCCCCCCGACAACGGCTCCCTTCCTGACGAGCTAAACTATTTCTATGCTCGTTTTGACCGGGACAATAAAACACCAGCCATCAAAGCTGCCCCACCCCCGAATGAACAGCCCCTCAGTCTCTCCACCTCTGCCGTACAAGGCGACTGAGCAGTGAATGAGCACAAAGCTGCCGGCCCCGACGACATCCCCGGGCATGTGCTCAGGGCATGTGCTGGACAACTATCCCAGGTCTTCACTGACATTTTCAATCTGTCACTGGCCAAGGGTGTTGTCCCTACTTGCCTCAAGACCACAACCATCGTGCCAGTGCCCAAACAGTCAGCTTCAGGGAGTCTCAATGACTTCCGCCCAGTGGCACTCTCCCCCGTCATCGCGAAGTGCTTTGAGACACTGATCCTGGTTCACCTCAAATCTAGCCTCCCTCCCAAACTGGACCCCCATCTGTTTGCCTATCGGCCAAACAGGTCAACAGAGGATGCCATATCTGCGGCTCTTCACTCTGCCCTGACCCACCTGGACAATAACAACTCCTACATCAGGTTGTTATTCATCGATTTCAGCTCTGCATTTAATACTGTCATCCGCGCCAGTCTGATCACCAAACTCAGCGGCCTTGGCATCAACACCTCCCTCTGCAACTGGACACTGGATTTCCTCACTAACAGACCCCAGTCTGTTAGGATCAACAACCTCGCCTCCTCCACTCTGACACTGAACACCGGCGTGCCTGTTCACCCATGACTGCGTCCCTATGCATGGCTCCAACGCCATCATAAAATTCACTGATGACACCACGGTGGTAGGACTAATCAGTGACAACAACGAATCAGCCTACAGAGAGGAGGTCCAGCACCTGGCAGCTTGGTGTACCAACAACAGCTTGTACTCAACACACAGAAGAGAAAGGAAATCATCGTAGACTACCGGAAGACCAGAGGCGGCAGACATACCCCCATCCACATAAACGGGACTGAGGTGGAGCGCGTCTCCAACTACAAATTCCTCGGGGTACACATCTCTGAGGATCTGTCCTGGTCCTTCAACACCCCCAAACTGATTAAAAAGGCGCAGCAGCGCCTCTACTTTCTGAGGAGGCTTAAGAAAGTTCACCTGTCCCCTCAGATCCTGTCCAACTTCTACCGCTGTACCATAGAAAGCATCCTGACCACCTGCTTCATGGTGTGGTACAGCAGCTGCACCACAGATGACACGAAGGCACTGCAACGGGTGGTGAAAATCGCCCATCACATCATCGGTGCCCCGCTTCCTGCCATGGCTGCCCTTCACCGCACACGGTGTCTGAGACGGGCTGGCAAAAATATTAAGGACCCCTCACACCGCAACCATGGACTGTTTGCCCTCCTCCCATCAGGGAGGTGGTACAGGAGCCTCAGGTCTCGCACCAGCAGGCTAAGGAACAGCTTCTTCCAAAACAACATTACCCTGCTGAACTCACAGGCCCGGCGCTAGCTATCTTTTATCTGTATATATTTATTTGCCTATGTACTAGATCAATATATCCTCATTTGTATATATTGTTTTAATCAGCATTTTACTATTTTGCACTCTGATTAGATGCTAAACTGCATTTCGTTGTACCTGTACTTGTATTTGTGCAATGACAATAAAATTGAATCTAATCTAATCTATAAGGTTGAGGACTATATTTTGCACACTGTATCTTTCCTTTTGCTCTATCTATTGTACTTGAGTTTGAACTGATTGTATGTAATATGTATGTATGTATATATGTATGTATGTATGTATGATTTATCTGATTGGATTGCATAGCATACAAAACAAATAACTATACATGTCTATAAGATCACCCTTCAGCCTCCTGTGCTCCAAGGAATAAAGTCCTAGCCTGCACAACCTTTCCTAATAGCTCAGGCCCTCATGTTCTGACATGTTCGTAAATCTTCACTGCACTCTTTCCAGCTTAGTAACATTCTTCCTATAAGAGGGTGACCAAATCTGCGCACAATACTTCAAATACAGCCTCACAATGTATTTTACAACTGTAACATAACGTCCAAGCTTCCATACTCAGTACCGTGACTGATGAGACCAATGAACCAAAAGCATCATGCGTAGGAAGGAACTGCAGATGCTGGTTTACACCGAAGATAGACACAAAATGCTGGAGTAACTCAGCGATATTGGCAGCATCTCTGGAGAGAAGGAATGGGTGATGTTTCGGGTCAATATCCTTCTTCAGACAGAGTCAGGGGAGAGGGAGACAGAGATATGGAAAGGTAATGTGAGAACGACAGATCAAAGCAAACAATGATAAGGAAATGTAGAATGGTTCATTGCTAGCTGAGAGGAAGGGGACAAGGAGGCATACAATCAATAAAATTAATCAGAAGGACAGTGAAACTAGTCAGAGATCTAGGGTGGGAGTGAGAGGGAAAGCCAGGGTTACTTGAAGTTACAAGAAATCAGCTTTCTTTACTACCGTATCTACCTGTGACCTATGTCGGGATAGTGTCAAAAATCCTCATATTCAACAAGAATAGGGTAGTATGGTGGCGCAGCGGTAGAGTTGCTGCCATACAGGGCCAGAGACCCAAGTTAGATCCTGACCACGGGTGCTATCTGTATGGAGTTGGTACGTTCTCACCGTGACCTGCTTGGGCTCTCTCTGAAATCTTTGATTTGCTCCCACACTTCAAAGACGTAAAGGCTTGAGGATTAATTGGCTTCGGTAAAATTGTAAATTGTCCTTAGCGAGTGTAGGATAGTGTCAGTATATGCGGATCACTGGTCGGTGTGGACTCGATCAGACGAAGGGCCTGTTTGCGTATTATATCTAATATCTGGATATTAAAAAAACTAAAAATCAAGAGATGTCATTGTTGCCTTACCAAGTAAAACAATGTAAGGAGAAATAATGCTGCCAGTTCTGGAAGTCATTGAACTCACTCCAACACCTGTGTTTCTCAATGGGGTTGGATACAGTTCGGAGGTGTAGACATAAACCATGCAAAAAGCCCATGCGATTCCCATTTTTCCAATTAACACCAGCACTGTAGAAAGTATTGAAAGATCTAGAAAAAAGCAGAAAGAGTTCTATTAATGCGATCGGTCTGCACAGAGCTCAGTTTTCCCCAGTTCATAGAAACATAGAAAATAGGTGGAGTAGGCCATTCGGCCCTTTGAGCCTGAACCGCCATTCAATATGATCATGGCTGATCATCCAACTCAGTATCCCGTATCTGCCTTCTCTCCATACCCCCTGATCCCTTTAGCCACAAGGGCCACATCTAACTGCCTCTTAAATATAGCCAATTAACTGGCCTCAACTACTTTCTGTGGCAGAGAATTCCACAGATTCACCACTCTCTGTGAAAAAGAAATTTCTCATCTTGGTCCTAAAAGACTTCCCCGTTATCCTTAAACTGTGACCTCTTGTTCTAGACTTCCCCAACATCGGGAACAATCTTCCTGCATCTAGCCTGTCCAACCCCTTAAGAATTTTGTAAGTTTCTATAAGATCCCCCCTCAATCTTCTAAGTTCAGTTCAGTTTATTGGCAATAGGTGTAATGAAAAACTTTTGCTGTGTGCTAGCTTGTCAGTGGAAAGACAATACTAGATTACAATCGAGCCATTTATTCCCTTTTTACATTTTACATTTACATTATTCCCTTTACATGATAAGGGAATAATGTAGAGGAGATTAAGGAGATCATAGTTAATGTAAGAAATGTTGCTGTAGGAGTAGAGATTTGAGAGTGTGGAGCGGTTGTAATATGTGATCTGTTTCTGTGGCTAGCACGCTAATAATCGCCTGGGTTGGGCGCCATCTTGTCTGCTTCGTTTCCAAGTACATGTAAGCTCCAAAGAGTAAAGATTGGGAACCTTTTGTGTCTTTTCTCTGCGTTTAAAATGATGGGATTTTTGACACATTGTTGTAAGAGATGGTTGGCCATTCATGAAGCTTGTTCATTTGGTAGCTCAGACTGTTAATTGCTTCGATTAATGGCACAGTGGCATAGTGGTAGAGTTTCTGCCTAAAAGAACCTGTCCCACTGTACAAGTTCATTCAAGAGCTCTCCCTAGTTTAAAAAAAATCAAACTCGTGGAAGCACGTAGAATGTATGTAGCGAGTACGTCGGAGTTCGGGGCCGTCTCTTAATGGCTCGTAACGCTAAAGGAAAGTACTCGGGAAACGCGGGAAGCTCGGGAAGATTTTTCAACATGTTGAAAAATGTCCACGAGAGCCCCGAGTACTTACGAGCGGACATTACCGATAACAGTGGCGGCGCGGCTCTGGCTGCAGCGGCTCTCCGCAGTCCTGTTTGTTTTGTGTTTTTTTGGGTTGTTTATTTTCGTTTTGGTTAGTCTAGTTTTGGTTTTTAGTTTCTGTTTTTGGGGGGGGGGGGGTTGAAACGGGGCTTGCTGTCTCTCCCTGCGGGGGAATGCGACTTTTTTGTCGTATTCCCCTTCTCTGCCTCCGTCTGCGCTGAGGCCTAATGGCGGAGCTGGCGACCTCGAGGCTCAGGAGGCAGAGCCCGCCAGGACTCGCACTGAGCTCGCTCTCGTGAGGGCGGCCCGGCACGGGGCTGGAATAGGGCTTCCGTGAGGGGCTGTGACGCTCCCGTGAGGACGGCCGGCCCGAGGAAGGAACGGTGCTCCCGTCGGAGTGGCCGAGCTCGGGGAGGTACGGGTTTCCCAGCCCGAGGGAGAAGCGGTGCCCAGTCGGGGCGGCCCAGCCCGAGGGAGGAGCGGCGCCCAGTCGGGGCGGCCCAGCCCGAGGGAGGAGCGACGCCCAGTCGGGGCGGCCCAGCCCGAGGGAGGAGCGGCGCCCAGTCGGGGCGGCCCAGCCCGAGGGAGGAGCGGCGCCCAGTCGGGGCGGCCCAGCCCGAGGGAGGAGCGGCGCCCAGTCGGGGCGGCCCAGCCCGAGGGAGGAGCGGCGCCCAGTCAGGGCGGCCCAGCCCGAGGGAGGAGCGGCGCCCAGTCCGGGCGGCCCAGCCCGAGGGAGGAGCGGCGCCCAGTCGGGGCGGCCCAGCCTGAGGGAGGAGCGGCGCCCAGTCGGGGCGGCCCAGCCCGAGGGAGGAGCGGCGCCCAGTCGGGGCGGCCTGGCGCGAGGCTGAGACAGTAACGGCACTCACGTGAGGGCGATCCGGCTCGGGGCTGGGACGGTGTTCTGGCGGTGGTGGCCTGAGTCCGGGGTTCGGCCGCGGGCCAGCGGCTGCATCAGCAGGACTGGTGAGCGGCAGCTTCGACCACCCCGGGCCGCGGTGTTTGAGCCGCGGGACAGTTGTAACATCGCCCGGGGGGTATCGCCTCAGCGCAGAGGGAGAAGAGGAGGGAAGAGACTGGAGACCTAAGACTTTTGCCTCCATCACAGTGAGGAGATGTTGGGTGGACTCACTGTGGTGGATGTTAATATGTGTTTATTGTTGTTTTTTATTGTATTGTATTGTATGTATGACTGCTTCAATTTCGTTCAGACTTCGGTCTGAATGACAATAAAAGGTAATAAATCACCAAGTTCGAATCAGGGCAAACTCAGGAGAACTCTTGAATTAACTCGTACAGTGGGACAGGGCTTTTACAGAGCCAGAGAGCCGGATTCAATCCTGGCCATATGTGCTGTCTGTATGGAGTTTGTACATTCTCCCTGTGGCCTGTGTGGGGTTTTCTTTGGCAGCTCCGGTTTCCTCCCACACTCCAAAGACATATAGGTTTGTAGGTTAATTGGCTTGGTAAAATTGTATATTGTTCCATAATAGTGTTAATGTAAGACAGTGTTAACGTGTGAGGATTGCTGGTCGTCACAGACTCGATGGGCCAAAGAGCCTTTCTGCCCTGTTTGTCAAAACGGAACTAAACTAAACTGAACTGAACTAACCTAAACAAAACTGAAATATTATGTTCTCCGGATATGCTGCCTGACCCACTGAGTTAAGGGCCTGTCCCACTTACGTTTCCGTGGCACGCAAATTATGTGACCTCGTGGTCGCGTTGAGCCACGACGGACCCACGAAGGTCGGGCACGATTTCATGCGTACACACAGCCGTCTGGAGCGTGTGACGTCATTTTAAGATGGATGCAAAATGCTGTAGTAACTCAGCGGGACCAGCAGCATCTCTGGAGAGAACCAATGGATGATGTTTCCTGTCGAGACTCTTCTTCAGTCTGAAAAGGGTCTTGACCCAAAACGTCACCCATTGCTTCTCTCCAGAGATGCTGCCGGTCCCGCTGAGTTACTCCTGCATTTTGCGTCCATCTTAAATTTTCTTGGCCCCGGTCCGGGAGTAGAAGTGGGGGTGGATCCGGACCGCAACGGCCGTGAGCCCCAGGCCGAGTTCGGTGATCGTTTGCCTGCTTCTGCTGCTGTTGGAGGTGAGACGTTGTGTTGCGCCAGGGTCTTGGGCCTGTCCCACTTTGGACATCAGTTCCGCGACAGGCTGTTGGCGCGCAAAGATTTCGTTCAGTACAAAAATTTCCTGTCGTGCACAACTACATACCCCTCCGCGCTTCTCAGAGGAACCGGCCCCGCGCGGCCATACGATGCCCGTGCGCCTCAACGCGACGACAAGGTCGCGTAATTTGCGTGCCAAGGACATGTTAGTGGGACAGGCCCTTTACCCTTGCAATCTGTGTCTATCTTTAATACTAAAAAGGCAACAAATACTGGACCATAAAAAGTGCTGGAGTAACTCAGCAGGTCAGGCAGAATCTCTGGAGAATAGGGATAGGTGACGTTTTAGGTCGGGGGGGGGGGGGGGTGGTGGGGGCGTAGGCCTTGTTTCCACATTGTATCTCTAAAGTAAAGTGTAGTCTGAAGTCTAAAGGCTTGTTCACGATTGTCACACTTGGATCAAGTGTAAAACTTACTTGATGGTATGAGGTTCATGAAGAGCAGAACACCTCCACTCAGAGCAAGAATGCCTGCATGGCTGAGCCTGCGTGGACATTTCCGGAGGAGAAGCCAGGATGCGATATAACTCGGAATCTCAATGGCACCAAAGAGGAAACAATTCAGATAGTCGTTGCCATGAAGATTGGGGATGTTCAGAGACAGACCATAGTATCCAATTGCTAAAATCATCCTGCAAAATACAAGTCAAAATACTTCTTGCAAAACACATTTGTTTTTAATGTTCTCCCAGCCTCTTTTTGTTGGCTTCTAGAATCTCATTGTCTGTGCTCTTTTTCACCTAGCCCCCAGCCAACAATGTTTCCTTTTGTCATCGTTACTTCTTTGCATATCTTTCATTCATATCCCTCTACATCCCCATCTATATTTCACGTTTTCCCTTCCCCTGACTCTCAGTCTGAAGAACGGTTTTGACACAGAACCTATTCCTTTTCTCCAGAGATGCTGTCTGACCCGCTGAGTTACTTCAGCACTTTGTGTCTATCTTCGGTCTCATTTCTTAGATTTCTTCTTCCATTTGATTTCAGGTCGTTTGTAAAACCTGAACATTGTGGCCTTTGCAGCCTTGTTTTAACATCGAACAGTACAGCACAGGAACAGGCCCTTCAGCCCACAATGTTTGTGCTGAACATGATGCCAAGTTAAACTGATCTCATCTACTGTGGGTGATCCATATCCTTTTATTCCCTGCACTTCCATGTGCCTATCTAAAAGCCTCTTAAACACCACTATCGTATCTGCCTCCACCACCACCTCTCGCAATGCGTTCCAGGCCCCCACCACGCTCTGTGTAAAAAAACTCACCTGACAAATCTCCATTAACCTTTCTCCATCTCACCTAGTAGCAACGCCCTCTAGTGTTGGACATTTCCATCCTGGAACAAAGGTTCTGACTATCTACCCCTTCTATACCTCTCATAATTTTATATACTTCCATCTAGTCTCCCCTTCATCTCAGACATTCCAGACAAAACAATTCAAGTTTATCCAATCTCTCCCTCTAGCTGAAACCCTCGAATCTAAGCAGCATTCTGGTAAACCTCCTCTGCACCCCTTCCACAGCCTCCTCGTTTCCTGCAATGGGGCGACCAGAACTGTATGCAATGCTCCAAATGTGGCCTAACCAAAGTCCTATAGAGCTGTATCATGACCCTGACTTATACTCAAATTCCTTCACAATGAAGGCAAGCTACACCATACGCCATCTTTACCACCCTATCTACTTCTGCTGATGTCTTCACTGAGCTATCAACTTGGACTCCTGGATTCCTCTGTATATAAATGTTGTTAGAGGTCTTGCTATTAACTGTATACTTTTGCCTTACTCTCAACCTCACAAATGCAACAACTTGCAGTCTCTCAGGGTAAACTCCAACTGTCATTTCTCTTCCAATTTCTGCAGTTAATAGTAAGGTTAAACGAGAACTTACCAGTTAGAAGTTTGATCTTTATTTTACGAGGAGTGACGTTGGTGATTACGTGAAGAACCCGCCAGTGCGCATGCACGACAATCTTCAAAGCAGCGGTATGCAATCACAGATAACAGAATATTTGAAGTAAGATAGTAAGATCAGCAACATGAGAACTACCATATGACCTTTATGAGAGAGAGGGTTGGGCATGGTGGGCACGTAATCACCAACGTAACTCCTCATAAAATAAAGATCAAATTTCTAACTGGTAAGTTCTCGTTTAATCTTACTATTTTACTTCGGAGTCACGTGAGTGATTCCGTGAAGAGTTCAAAGCTCTGTGATTTCATGCCGCAGATTCAAATCCCGGCGTCTCACTGCATCGATTGACTCAGAATGAGTGAATAATCAACAATGCATTAAGCATAACATTGATTGAAATGTATTAATGGCTTATGTGAATAAAGCAATCAATAGCGACCCCTCTATGTCAGGAGAGGCTAAAGTGAACGCAAAACAGAATGGGCAAAACAGCCCTGGCAAAGCAGCCTATGGTAAAAAAAAATTTGAAATGCATTCACTTGACCATCATGCAGTCGCGAGGATATGGCCGATGAGAATGTCCATTGTCCTGGCCGCTGACGTTGATACCGTCCTGATGGAATGAGATATTAAATCGTCAGTGTCTATACGTGCATAAAACCAGAACCTGCTTCAGCCACATTGAAATAGTCTGAACTGACTATCCCTTGTGTGACTGTTTGTGGCTAAACCCAATGCTGATTCCACACCTCGTAGGGTTCTAGTGGCCTCGATATAATATGGCAAATCTGCCCTCACACATAGACGTGAGTCCGGGGGGTATGTCGCTATACGATCTTAAATTCTGCCACCCTTGGTCTGCTCTGCTTGTGTCGATCAGAATGTAAACGTAATGGCATCTGCAGCCATTTCCATCCTATCTAGACGCAGCTTCTGCAATGTCTGCCTCGCTGTGCTGATCCTAGTGTCATGACTAAAGGATGTAGCTGGCTCTGGTGAAAAATTGTTAACCCAATGTCAATATCCCATATTACGTATACGTGTACTGGGAGAAACTTGTGTTAGAGACATAGTTTGCAACTCGATATCCGGGGTTGAAAAATCCCGACTGGAAAACGTCAGTAATCTGTACCAGATTAAATGTAACATTAACATGAAACAAACATCCTGAATAGGAATGTACTGCTTTTTTGGTGCCCTCCCTACAATCTGCAGTGAGCACCTGCATGTGCATTCAGAATGTGTAAATCAATAATATTTATTATACAGAGGCTGGTTTCCTAACTCACTGTTTGAACAAGCAAAGTTTTTGTTTTTAAAGTAACCTTATATGGTTGTATTATCATGCCTGACGGAAGCAGGAAGCATGGCTGCACAGCCAGACAGATATTACGAAAACTAAAGCGAGATCTTGCTGACTTTATTTCAAGACGTGTCTGATGAGGCAAAAAAGGAGAAAGCATAAAAGAAACATTCCTCCTTCTTGTGTCGAGAGTGTATCTCTCACCACTGTTACCACATATTTCTGCAATCAATGAAAACCATGAACCATATTTTATAAATACTTTGGGATTCAACTGTGTTGTCCTGAATCGGAACTTGATGATACACCCGTGGCAAGGAATTAGGTAAATATTACCGGATACTTCACTTGGCTGCCATGTGGCTAACATCTGCCACCACCGTAGTGTATCAACTTGAAGTTGGGCTTGCAGATTATGTATTTGCTCAATAGCCCTTTACCCATGGGATGCTTCTAGTGTCTTTAGCTAGGTTATACCAAGAACTGAAGACTTGGCAATTCATGCAAATCTTCAATTTTCCCATTTTAGAACTCTTAGCTGGAGCAATGCTGAATACTGTTTGTTCATCATTGTGACTTTGGTAGCTTCAGCTGGTCCTTGCATAAGCCTGCTAACAATCAACCACATGCTCATTAGAGAGATTGCAAATTTCGACTTGCACAGCTGAATCACAGCTACTATCTTGCCAATACTCTAGATGAATAGAATTCAGCCTCATGACATGTTTTAATTAACTCCAATCTGGTGCCCCAAGTCGGAATCAGAACTAATCAATAGTTAAAGATACATCCCAACAATGACCAACAAGTCTAATTGGTAACAACTTAAAGTTAGCTGGATGGATGTCCAATTTCTCAAGTATAGTTTGAGACTGAACCGGTGGTTTTACAAATCCAGCGTCAGAATCTCATCCAGCCAAACATAACAAGTGTTTTCGAACTTTGATTTCAAACACCTATTTTATAATTGTTTAAATAACCTTGGAATATAATTTATCCCATTTTGCAATGTTTTACTGTTATTAATACAGTTAAACAACATTCTCCATTTTGCATAATGAACATGCCACTCCTGCCATAATTGCATGGGTGCTTTGCATGATCACTCTGCCCAATTTAGAGCCTGTCTTGAAATGACAATTCTGGCTCTAATTCCAGCCTTAGCTTGGAATGCTATTATTGTGTCTCAGCAGATGGCAAAGCTTTTATCGTTTGTATGTTGCTCAAACAAGTGTAAATATTACCAACTTGTGAATGGTCCACTTACCCACGTTTCGGAGTGCCAGACCCACCTTGTTGATTAGGACTGGTAGGGTGCGTGGAACCTGTGCCCAGCTGTTATGGTACCACCAGCTTCAGTGAACTGCCCACTGCCGATGAAGGCATAGGATGCATTGTCGCCAAACTGATGAAGCTCTGTTCATCCGTGGCCCTGCTACAGAGCGCCAGCTGCGCATCTGAGTCGACGGCCGGCTTGTTGCTGGTCCAAACCCGGAATCTGCATCTCTTTTGTAGGGATACCTTTCCTCAGATTTGTCGACCTCCAGTGGCTTAACCTTCCTGCGTCTTGGACAGCAGCTTCATTTCCTGGGCACGCATGTCCATCTGACGCCATATCACCTGGTTTACAGCCGGCACCTTGAGTAACTCGCAGTTCCCCGGGGTCTCGTGTTTCTTTGCGGTCTCATCCATCGTGAGCTCCTGTAGCTGATGGGAGACTAAGTAATTTATCGTGGAAGCCAACTCATCTCCCAGTGGTTCTCCTGACTCTGACGGGACAGCGAATCGTACTGCCAGGGATGGGACATTTGGCAGCTGCCGTTCTTCGCCTGGATTGAACTCACCGTCAGAGTCGGGGTCAGAACTCAGCTGACCCATGGCGCGCGCCTCATCAATGAGGGTGCTATCAAGCAGCCATTTACTAGGTGCTGCTGGCGTGGCCTCTTCTCCAGCCTACCGCCGACACCACTCCTGCTCTTGGAGTGTGCCCTGGGGAAACAACCTCTGCAAGAGGTGCTCCATTTGGGATAACCGTTGAAAAAACGGTATCCAGCCCCGGAGAGGAATTCTCCGCTCCTGACTCTGGCTAGTCAGTGGGCCTAACAGACTTGCTGGTGGCCTTACGCCCGACTGGCGCTGGCTCTGTGCTTTGCAGCACCCAAGTCTGCAGTCACCCCGCTCTCGACTGGCGACTGTGCAGGGGTGTGAGGCAGCCGCTCACAGACCACACTCCCGCGGCTGTCTACCGATTTACTTGCGGCTTGCCTCTTTCCCTTGTTCGTCTTGTCCATGGCGTTGTCCTGGAAGAAATACACAGCACAGCACCACAGTAAAAACAACCCGAACTTCAGCTAAGTTTGTGGCAATTACCTGGAGATTTAAATCCTCACAGCCTCCGTGCACCAATGAGGTTGGTGCGCTCACACACTATGCAGCCCTGGAGCATAGGCCCGCGCTGGTGCCTGTAAAGGGTTAAAAATAACCAACAGAATGCATACACATACATACATATTCGGAAGGGGAACCTTTTAGCCCGAATTCCGAGTTCTATGGCTGTTCGATTCCCTCTGTGCTCTTCACCCCATGCCTGGGGCACACAAATCAACTATTCTGTGAGCCACTGACCTCCCTGTCAGCAACTCTGGCGGTAGCCCCACCCACCTGCCTGTTTTCCCCCATTGAACTTATCCGCTTTTGCGGTCGGAACCGGGGTCTCCCCACAGCCCATAGCCGGTTCACTCACCGGACTTCGCAAAATCCTGGAGGATACTTCTGTGAAG
This sequence comes from Amblyraja radiata, assembly GCF_010909765.2. NCBI lineage: Eukaryota > Metazoa > Chordata > Chondrichthyes > Rajiformes > Rajidae > Amblyraja > Amblyraja radiata. The sequence goes on along the minus strand of NC_045966.1, from coordinate 8,100,332 downwards.
AGAAGTTCCTGCACGAACATCAAACCTGGTAAGTAATAAAAATCTTACCTATAGGTTTCACTTTACCGTCGCCAGGGAGCGAAGCCCTGCACGTCCGGTGTCTAGCCATGCGAACAACATAATGACGTGCATGCGCACTGGCGGGTTCTTCACGGAATCACTGACGTGACTCCGAAGTAAAATCTATATCCATTATATCTCTGACATCCTTCCTTACAGTCTGCAACTTCTCCAATTTTGGTGTCATCGGTAAAATTACTCACCAACCTATCTACGTTTATATCCAGGTTATTTATATACATCACAAACATCAGAGGTCCCTGCACAGATTATAGTTTGTAGATTAATTAACCTCTGTATGTTGCCCCTAGTATGTAAGGAGTGGATGAGAAATTGGATAATATAGAACTAGTGTGGACAGGTGATTGGTGGTCAGCATGGATTTGGTGGGCGGAAGGTCCTGTTTCCATGCTGTATTTCCCAGTCAGTGGAAAACATGTAGCGATTAGTGTAGTTTAGTTTAGTTTAGTTTCAAGGGGTTCAAGGTTAGTTTATTGTCACATGCACCAATTAAGGTACAGTGAAATTTGAGTTACCAGTTTAGAGATGCAGTATGGAAACAGGCCCTTCAGCCCACCAAGTTCTTTTTGAGTCCCCCAATGGGGGTCCCTCCATGCATGGATTCTGCCCCTCTACATCGGGGACCTGGGATGGAGGGTACTGCATCGAGGAGTCCCTTGCAACCTGTTTCTCTCACGGTTCACAGATTCGCCAGCCGCCTGCCATTTTTGTGGGCTGGAAGAGTCGGTGTTCCACGTGTACATGGAGTGTGTGAGGTTGCAGCCCCTGTTTCAATATCGAAAGGGGCTGCTCCTTGCCTTCTGGCTGCATTTCACACCCACCATCCTCATCTTTGGACACCCTGTGCGTAGGGGAAATGGTAGGGCCGAAGATGTCCTGGTTGGGTCGCTCCTTGGCCTGGCCAAGCTGGCTATCTGCAAGTCGTGGCGCCAGGCAGAAGAGGACTCTGTCTGAGCCGGCTGCCTTCCCCTTCTCCGGGGTTACGCCCACGCCCGGGTGGTTATACAAAGGGACTACGCTATCCACGGGTGCCCTGCGGGATTTCCGGGACCGCAGGGGGTGGAATAGATCCACAATATGGATGGGGAATTTGTGACTTAATATTTGCTTTAATATTTGCTTTATTTTGTTTATAGTGGTGGGTTAGTTTGTATTGTTTTGTATGGTAAATAGCACTTTTGTAAATAATTGATTTAAATTATTTTTGGTTAAAACAAAAGTCCTAGTCGACCAATAATTACCCGTGCATTAATTCTGTAATGCCAGCTTTGCATCCTACACATCAGGGACAATTTACAATTTAACAGAAGCCAATTAACCTACAAACCGGCAATCTTTGGAATGTGGGATAAACCAGAGCACCTGGAGGAATCCCACACGGTTACAGGTAGAACGCACACTGTAGAGACAGCAACTGTTGTCAGGATCAAACCCGGGACTCTGGTGCTGTGAGGTATCAACACGATCGCCGCGCCACAATGCCGATAAAGGAACATATCCCTCACAGATATTTTTTAATAAACACGTCTGAATATTCTTCTTGAATCTCATACTTACCATATGAGTGCGCTAATGACTGTGATGACTAGGATATTGCGAGATTTTATCAATTGAGCAACTGGAACAGATTTTACTTGTTTATTCTGTACGTTCAAGCTGGAAGAAAAAACAGAAGATTCAACATTGCATCAGCTCAGCGGAAAGTGTCAGTTTTATTATTCACATCTCCTGATTCATATTGGGCATGCGATGGTCCAGAAACTGATTATTCACAGTTTGTTCTCTGAGCTTGTGAATGAATTAATGAATGAATGAATAAATGAATGAGTGAATGATTGAATGAATGAATGAATGATTGGATGAATGAATGAATGAATGAATGAATGAAATTTTATTCTCACATGTGACAAGTCTGATATTCTTTGTTTTGCACACCCAAGGTATGCAAATAGACGCCACATGCAGGGCACAAAGTTACAAAGTATCCAACACCAGGTCCTTTGTTCCCACCCACCTCATGGCTGTTCCCTCACACCAGGTCATCCTACACATTTGTATATAGCTGTTCTTGTATACAACTTACATACAGCTCTGTATACAACTCTGTATTCAGAGGATTGAGCAAGGTTGCAGAAACATTGCAAAGATGCCTTAAAAACCTTGGCACAACCTCCTGTTGCTCTTGTTCCTCTTCCCCCAAACTGCTAGCAAATGCGCCCTAGTGAAAATTTAATTTCAGCCCAATTAAATTTATGGCTTTATAAAAATATGCTGAATATTCTCCCACAAGTCAAATTAGAATCTGCAAAACTCCAACACTAAATCTTGATTAATAGTGCAAACTCCATAAATAGTGCTCTGAAATGTAGTTTGAATTTTTGTAACAATGTGTAATTTTTAAACACCATGTGGATACAAGGAACTGCAGATGCAGGTTTACAAAACCTGCTGCCTTACAACACCTGGTACCCGGGTACGATCCTGATTACAGTACAGTCGCTGTTTGTATGGAGTTTGTATTTCTCCTTGTGACCGCATTGGTTGTCACTGGGTGCTCCAGTTTCCTCCCACACTCCAAAGACGTAAAAGTATGTTGGTTAATTGTCATCTTTAAATTGTCCCTAATGTGTAGGATAGTGCTAGTGTACGGGGTGATCGCTGGTCCGCATGGACCCGGTAGACCAAAGGGCCTACTTCCGCACTGTATCTCTAAAGTCTAAAGTAAAATCGAACTCAAAAGCTCAATATTTTTCCTTTCTCAATATCACGCAATAGAGCCGTTTTCTACTAATAAATGTTTTTAGGATAAACCCCATGGGAAAATGGCAAGAATCAGAGAGAGAATTAGTGAAACAATCTTGCTAATGATCTGAGCGTGATCCTATGTAATGTATATCTATAACGCTGAGAACTACATTCTGCATTCTGTATCTTTGCTCAACCTATTGTGCTTGAGTTTGGTTTGATTGTATTTATGGATAGCATTATCTGACGATTGGATAGCAGGCAAAACAAAACATTTCACTGTACTTCCATGCACCCGACACTAATAAACCTGAACCTCTTATAATGGAACGAGGCAAATGCGATCTTATCTCCAAATTACTGTTAATAAAAAAATCAAAAATAATTTTATCCAGTGAGAGGTTACGACACACAGTTCATGTTGATCTCCTTTAGTTTTGTTTAGTGTAGAGATGCAGCGCAGAAAACAAGTTTTTCGGCCCAACGAGTCTGCGCCGACCAGCGATCCCCACACACAACACTATCTTGCAATGTTACAAAATTTTGAGATTTAAAAAATCAAGTCTGTAATTTATCCCATCAGATAAAGCATAACAAGAAGTTTAATTTGACACCTAATTCACTCTCATATCTTCAGTATTAAAAAAGTTATGGCCATTTTCATACTCGGAAATTGGCATCTTGTTCCCTATTGCTTTTTCATTGACTTAACACAAAAGCTGTGATCGAAAACTTTTAAAAGCCCATAACTTTCTTAAAATTTAAGAGAACTGAAACAAATGTTCAGTTATTATAGATTGAAGCATTCTGAAACAAATATGAAACAATCTTACTTAGACGACTTGAAATTAAAGCATATAGTTAGTTAACCATATAACAATTACAGCACGGAAACAGGCCATCTCGACCCCTCTAGTCCGTGCCGAACACATAGTCTCCCCTAGTCCCATATACCTGCGCTCAGACCATAACCCTCCATTCCTTTCCCATCCATATAACTATCCAATTTATTTTTAAATGATAAAAACGAACCTGCCTCCACCACCTTCACTGGAAGCTCATTCCACACAGCTACCACTCTCTGAGTAAAGAAGTTCCCCCTCATGTTACCCCTAAACTTCAGTCCCTTAATTCTCAAGTCATGTCCCCTTGTTTGAATCTTCCCTACTCTCAGTGGGAAAAGCTTTTCCACGTCAACTCTGTCTATCCCTCTCATCATTTTAAAAACCTCTATCAAGTCCCCCCTTAACCTTCTGCGCTCCAAAGAATAAAGCCCTAACTTGTTCAACCTTTCTCTGTAACTTAGTTGCTGAAACCCAGGCAACATTCTAGTAAATCTCCTCTGTACTCTCTCTATTTTGTTGACATCCTTCCTATAATTAGGCGACCAAAATTGTACACCATACTCCAGAATTGGCCTCACCAATGCCTTGTACAATTTTAACATTACATCCCAACTTCTATACTCAATGCTCTGATTTATAAAGGCCAGCACACCAAAAACTTTCTTTACCACCCTATCTACATGAGATTCCACTTTCATGGAACTGTGCACAGTTATTCCCAGATCCCTCTGTTCCCCTACATTCTTCAATTCCCTACCATTTACCATGTACGTCCTATTTTGATTTGTCCTGCCAAGATGTAGCACCTCACACTTATCAGCATTAAACTCCATCTGCCATCTTTCAGCCCACTCTTCCAACTGGCATAAATCTCTCTGTAGACTTTGAAACTCTTCTTCATTTCCCGCAACCCCACCTATCTTAGTATCATCTGCATACTTACTAATCCAATTTACCACACCATCGTCCAGATCATTGATGTACATGACAAACAACAGTGGACCCAACACAGATCCCTGTGGCACCCCACTCGTCACTGGCCTCCAACCTGACAAACAACCATCCACCATTACTCTCTGGCATCTCCCATTCAGCCACTGTTGAATCCATCTTGCTACTCCACCATTAATACCCAACCATTGAACCTTCTTAACCAACCTTCCATGAGGAACCTTGTCAAAGGCCTTACTGAAGTCCATATACACAACATCCACTGCTTTACCCTCATCAATTTCCCGAGTAACATCTTCAAAAAATTCAAGAAGATTAGTTAAACATGACCTTCCAGGCACAAATCCATGTTGACTGTTCCTAATCAGACCCTGTTTATCCAGATGCTTATATATATTATCTCTAAGTATTCTTTCCATTAATTTGCCCACCACTGACGTCAAACTAATAGATCTATAATTGCTAGGTTTACTCTTAGACCCCTTTTTAAACAATGGAACAACATGCGCAGTACGCCAATCCTCCGGCACTATTCCCGTTTCTAATGACATTTGAAATATTTCTGCCATAGCCCCTGCTATTTCTACACTAATTTCCCTCAATGTCCTAGGGAATATCCTGTCCGGACCTGGAGACTTATCCACTTTTATATTTCTCAAAAGTGTCAGTACTTCCTCTTCTTTGATCCTCATAGTTTCCATAGCTATACTTGTTTCCCTTACCTCACATAATTCAATATCCTTCTCCTTGGTGAATACCGAAGAAAAGAAACTGTTCAATATCTCCCCCATCTCTTTTGGCTCTGCAGATAGTTGGCCACTCTGACTCTCTAATGGACCAATTTTATCCCTCGTTGTCCTTTTGCTATTAATATAGCGGTAGAAACCCTTCGGATTTACTTTTACCTTACTTGCCAAAGCAACCTCATATCTTCTTTTAGCTTTTCTAATTTCTTTCTTAAGATTCTTTTTACATTCTTTATACTCCTCAAGCACCTCATTTACTCCATGCTGCCTATAACTATTGTAGATATCCCTCTTTTTCCGAACCAAGTGTCCAATTTCCCTTGAAAACCATGGCTCTTTACAATTTTTACGATTTCCTTTCAACCGAACAGGGACATAAAGATTCTGTACTCTTAAAATTTCACCTTTGAATGTACTCCATTTCTCTTCCACATCTTTCCCATAAAACAAACTGTCCCAATTTACTCCTTTTAAATCCTTTCGCATCTCCTCAAAGTTAGCCTTTCTCCAATCAAAAATCTCAACCCTAGGTCCAGTTTTGTCCCTCTCCATAATTATATTGAAACTAATGGTATTGTGATCACTGGACCCGAACTGTTCCCCAACGCATACCTCTGCCACCTGACCCATCTCATTTCCTAACAGGAGGTCCAGTACCGCCCCTTCTCTAGTAGGTACTTCTCTGTATTGTTGCAAAAAACTATCCTGCACACATTTTACAAACTCCAACCCATCCAGCCCATTTACAGAATGTGTTTCCCAGTCTATGTGTGGAAAATTGAAATCTCCCACAATCACTACCTTGTGCTTACTACTAATATCTGCAATCTCCTTACATATTTGCTCTTCCAATTCTCGCTCCCCATTTGGCGGTCTATAATACACCCCTATAAGTGTTGCTACCCCTTTCCCATTTCTTAGTTCCACCCAAATAGCCTCCCTAGACGAGCCCTCTAATCTATCCTGCCAAAGCACTGCTGTAATATCTTCCCTGATAAGCAATGCAACACCTCCACCTCTTGCCCCTCCAATTCTATCACACCTGAAGCAACGAAATCCTGGAATATTTAGTTTCCAATCACAGCCCTCCTGCAACCATGTTTCACTGATCGCCACAACATCATACTTCCAGGTGTCAATCCAGGCTCTAAGTTCATCCACTTTTCTTACAATGCTCCTAGCATTAAAATATACACATTTAAGAAACCCACCCTCTCTTATTCTCTGATTATTTTATTTTTCTTCTCTTTCCCCTACATTTTGGGTCAGAGTGCTACCATTCTCTGCCCCCTGCTTCACACACTGACTGCTAGCTTTCCCAATTTGAGTCCCTCCCCCCAACCATACTAGTTTAAAGTCTCCCCAGTAGCCTTTGCAAATCTCCCCGCCAGGATATTGGTCCCCCTTGAGTTCAAGTGCAACCCGTCCTTTCTGTACAGGTCGCACCTTCCCCAAAAGAGGTCCCAATGATCCAGAAACTTGAATCCATACCCACTGCACCAGTCCCTCATCCACGCATTTATCCTCCACCTCGCTCCATTCCTACTCTCACTGTCGCGTGGCACAGGCAGTAATCCTGAGATTGTTACCTTTCCAGTCCTTCTCCTTAACTCTCTACCTAACTCCCTAAATTCTTCTTTCAGGACCTCTTCTCTTTTTTTACCTATGTCGTTGGTACCTATATGCACCACAACCTCAGGCTCCTCTCCCTCCCATTTCAGGATTTCTTGGACACGTTCATACACATCCCTGACCCTGGCACCAGGGAGGCAAACTACCATCCGGGACTCCTGTCTGCGTCCACAGAATCGCCTATCCGACCCCCTGACTATAGAGTCCCCTATTACAATTGCCCTCCCCTTCTTTTCCTTACCCTTCTGAGCAACCGGACCGGTCTTTGTGCCAGAGGCCCGGCCGCTGCCCCCAGGTAGGCTGTCTCCCCCACCCTTACTCAAACATGAGTACTTATTTTCAAGGTGTACAGCCACCGGGGTACTCACCAGTCCCTGCCTCTGCCCATTGCCCTTCCTAACTGTGACCCAGTTTTCTGTCTCCCGTGGTCTTGGAGTGACCACCTCCCTGTAACTCCTTTCTATGACCTCCTCGCTCTCCCTGAGCAGACAGAGGTCATCGAGTTGCTGCTCCAGGTTCCTAACGCGGTCCCTTAGGAGCCCCATCTCGACGCACCTGGCGCAGATGTGGACGTCTGGAGAGCACTCAGACTCCATGACCTCCCACATCTGACATCCAGAACAGTAAACTGCCCTGGCCTTCATTCTCCCCCTTATCCAAATACAATAAAGCCTTACAATTACAATACAAATACAATACAAGCCAATCAGCTGCTTCCTCTGATCCTCGTCCACCAATCAGAGGCTTCCACCAGAATCCTTCTCTGGAAGTGAGATGGAACGTTACAGATTTGGGTAACTCACAGCTGCAGGTAAGTCCTCCTCTCGCCAACGGCTCCCCTGGCCTCTGTAGAAGCAAACCCCGCGCTGTATTTATACTTACAGCTGCAGGTAAGTCCTCCTCTCGCCAACGGCTCCCCTGGCCTCTGTAGAAGCAAACCCCGCGCTGTATTTATACTTACAGCTGCAGGTAAGTCCTCCTCTCGCCAACGGCTCCCCTGGCCTCTGTAGAAGCAAACCCCGCGCTGTATTTATACTTACAGCTGCAGGTAAGTCCTCCTCTCGCCAACGGCTCCCCTGGCCTGAAGTTAGTTACCTAATTGTAGCTAATTACAAAATTCAATTACTAGATCTAAACATCTATCCATTTCTTAAGAATAGATTAACATTTTTAAATAGCCTAAGTGTCCAAATAACATTCACAAAATAATTCAGAATATAACATAATTTTTAAATCTCATTGTCATGGGTTTAAAGGCCAAATGGAAGGAATTTAATGTTTAATATCTGTAAATTAATGGCCATTTAAATCAGCTTGCGAGTGGGATTTTCTGGAACGGGACCATTTGGAACGTTAAGGTTGCGGTGATTTAGTCCCCATATCGGCAGCAAATACAATGCTGGTTCGTTCGGGGACTAAATCACCGTTTAGCAACTTAAAATGTGAATTAAATACATCTTAAGAAACACTTTTATACATAAAAATAAACTACTTTCTTTTAGCTGTCCCCTACATAAAATCCGGCCCCGTTGTCGGAATTGACGGCGCCAGAAGCTGATTTAAAAATCACTCCAGCGATTAACGTGTCGTGCGAATTTTTTTTTAAAACACACGGAACGGCCGTCGGAACCATTCTTTAGCAATATCTTGCACGCCAACAAAATATAATTCAGGACCAGGTCAGAAGAAAACGCGTTTTAACCCCCCCCCCCCCCCCCCCCAAACGCGCCAAAATCGCGCACACGGCCAGTGGCAGAATTGCAGCGCAACTGAAGGTAAATATTGTAACATACTTACACTATCCAACACCAGGGATAATTTACAATTTTAGCAAGCCAATCACCCTGTAAACCTAAACATCTTTGGAGTGTAGGAGGAAATCGGAGCTCCCAGAGAAAACCCACTCGGGTCACAGGGAGAACATACAAACTCTGTACAGACAACACCCATAGTCAGGATCAAACCCAGGTCTCTGGTGCTGTCAGGCAACAACTCTACCGCTGCACCACCGTGTTGCCCTATTTGTGCAGTTGTTATAATACAGCTGCATATTTGTCAGGATATTCATGCCTTATTATTTTGCAGTGACGTCTGGTCGAAAATGTACGTCCTTTCACTTTTGGGTGAAGTCAGGTTTACATTATTAAATTTTTAATGATCGATTAACTTGGTGAAGACTTGTCATCTGAAAACAAGTGGCTAACAAAAAACAAAGGAAGTGGGACAGACTTGTCAGACGAAACAATATCAAGCAGTTGTGTAGGGAAGAACTGCAGATGCTGATTTATACTAAAGAGACCCAAAACGTTGGAGTAACAGCAGGTCGGACAGCATCTGGAGAAAAGGAATAGGTTGCGATTTGTGTCGGAACCCTTCTTCAGACTGAAAGGTAGAGAAGGCTCAATATCAAGGAGTAATCACCTTATAGATATCATAAGTGATAAGAGCAGAATTGATCCATTCGGCCCATCATGTCTACATGGCTGATCAATCTCTCCCTCCTAACCCCATTCTCCTGCATTTTCCCCCTAACCCCTGACACCCGTACTAATCAAGAATCTATCTAACTCTGCCTTAACAATATCCATTCACAGCCGTCTGTGGCAAAAAAATCCACATTCACCATCCTATGACAAAGAAATTCTGCCTCATCTCCCTCTTACAGCAATGTCCTTTAATTCTGAGGCTACGACATTTGATCCTAGACTCTCCCACAAGTGGCAACATCCTCTCCACATCCACTCGATATGAAAATAACTGAGAGGAAAGTGTTGCTCTGTATTTACAGAACTGAACAACCACGTGGCAATGAAATAAATGGTCTTCGTCGTCGTCACAGATACCTCGTCGTCAGTGAAAAGTATTGTTGGTGGAGTGATGCCATTTTTCTTTGCCATGAATCGAATTATTGATTCAGCTTCCTTTACCCTTCCCTTGGACAGTAGCCAGCGTGGAGATTCAGGAATAAACCTAGAATGAAACAAGGTATTCTGTAACCGAATTATTGAAGCATCAAAGGACGTGAAATTAATACCACTACATTCTTGTTTAAGAAAGAATTGCAGATGCTGGAAAAATCGAAGGTAGACAAAAATGCTGGAGAAACTCAGCGGGTGAGGCAGCATGTTTCGGGTCGAGACCTTTCTTCAGACTGATGTGGGGGTGGGGGGGGGGGGGGGGCGAGAAGAAGAAAGGAAGAGGCGGAGACAGTAGGCTGTGGGAGAGCTGGGGAGGGGAAGGAGGGAGAAAGCAAGGACTAACTTAAATTGGAGAAGTCAATGTTCATACTGCTGGGGTGTAAACTGCCCAAGCGAAATATGAAGTGCTGCTCCTCCAATTTGCGGTGAGACTCACTCTGGCTTTGGAGAAGACCCAGGACAGAGGGTGTCCCTCCTCCCATTAGTACGTAACTTTTGCATTTTTCAGCTTGAAATTGTGCAATATGGTGCATACTGTAGCGAGTCTTTTAACCTACACTTGAATGCAATATATATGCTTTAAATTGGATTAGCTATAAGGTTAGAGTAAATTACATTCCTAATTACATTCCACAGTAGAGACTAGGCTCTGATCAACACGTGCAGCACATGACTGATCTTAATATATTCATGTATGGAAATCAGATTATAATCAAACACTTGGCCCATGTTGACCAACCTGGGTCTCACTGCACACCTGGTATTACTCCTGGCCCTGACTCCAGTTGCATACCTTCTCTCATTCCTGACCCTGAGTCCAGCCTTACACCTGGCCCCCCTATTCTACCCTGATCATAGCTGCTTACCTGCTTAGGTTCCCAGTGCTGAACACACCCCTGGTCCCAGCTTTGACTGCACATCTAGTACTATTCCAGATCTTGACTCGGGATGCAAACTTGGCCTTGCTCCTAGCCCCTTTGCACTGACAATGTATCTGGCCCACACATAAAGCCTCATATCTGACCCCCTGGACTTAACCTATTACGTTCAAGTCCACAGGTGCTTATCTAATGCAGTAATCCTTTATGGGGCACTTCACAGACCAAATTATGGATAACAAAATTTGCTACATTCATTGGCTTCCTTGTTATCTAACATGCTAGTTACTTTGTCAAAGAAGTCATCAGTTGGTTGAACACAATTCCCATCCATAAAATTATACTCACTCAGCTGTATAAGTATTCTGTTACCATTTCTTTCATTTTCGTAACAAACTGTCCTGAAGTCATTTTCACCCTCAATATTTACAGTATTTTGCTGTCTTCCTCTCAGCTGGGACTTTTCCAAAATGCAAAGTTCAATAACTATATATTTAAGCAATATTATTCTATTAAATGTGATCTTGAGAGTACATAATATTTTCTGTGGTATTCATAACACAACAATGATAAAAAAGATCTTTGTTTTGATTGCACCTACCAACATGCATACATTATTACATTATTGTTAATATGTACCGAGGGCAAAGTTTTGTTCCAATGCTCCCCATTCCCAATTACTTCTACATTGAAATGATTGAAATCCAAGTGAAGTTTAAATGGCATCATGAAAGTAAAACCTCCGGAATGGATGATATTCATTACGTGGTTGGTTGGGGTCAGTATCAGCACAATTACTATATTAAACTTTGAAACTTCAGATGTCCTGGTTCAAGCTAAAACTAAAGATAAATAATCTCCTCACATATTGTCCTACAAGTATCTCTGTCACTCCTTTAAAACATGCCCCTTCTTTGAACAAGCTCTTGAACATCACATCTGAATCAGTTCCCATCTGATTACACTCCTTGAGGATGTTCATCTACGTGTTCAATTAATAAAGCAATGAGATTGGGGACATTTCTATTCAACCTGTCAAAGGAATTGGGGGGGGGGGGGGGGGGGGGGGGGGGGGTTAGAAATAGTCAGTGAGGTAAACAAACATAATAATTGAGTGGCAAATGACAATAGTGCTACCTTCCCAATATTTAACTGAAGGAAATAATGGTGACTGATTTATGTCAACATTATATACAACAAGACTATATGTTGTGACTGACATGTCATTTAATATTACACTTATCCCATCCCCCTGGATATTCCGGATTAATAAATTAAGGTTTTGTCAACTAATTACAAATCAGGCTAATTACAATCAATAACATTAGCCAACTCCGAAACATGAAGCGCTGAGCATTTGGATCCAGACATCACGGATAACTGGCCTCAGTTCCCCACTTACATCTGGCAGTGTTCTCCGGGGAGCGTTTTTGAAAAGGGGGAGGCTGAGCACTGGCTTTGGGGGTACCCGGTGAGGGAGTGGAGCAACGGAGTGGGGAGAGGGTGTGGAAGAAGGGTGTCCCCCCTCCCATGGTAGGAACCTTTTGAAATTTGATGTATTAAAATCATGTTTTAGTGCATTGTAGAAGTATGATTTCAATGTTTTTTGTATGAAGTATTTTTAAGGGGTGACTTTATCCACACAAAGGGTGGTGGGTGTATGGAACAAGCTGCCAGAGGAGGTAGTTGAGGCAGGGATCCCGACATTTAAGAAAAACTTAGACTGATATATGGATAGGACAGGTTTGGAAGTATGGACCAAAAGCAGGTAGCGTAGCTGGGACATGGCGGTTGTGGGCAAGTTGCGGCGAAGGGCCTGTTTTCACACTGTATCACTCTATGACTACATTATACCTCCATCATACATGAATGCTTCAAAATCAAGTGATCGAGTTTTATTGCCATATACTCAAGCATAGAAACATAGAAAATAGGTGCAGGAATAGGCCATCGGCCCTTCGAGCCAGCACTGCCATTCAATATGATCATGGTTAATCATCTAAAATCTGTACCTCTTTCCTGTTTTTACCCCATATCCCTTGATTTTGTTATCCCCAAGAACTAAATGTAACTCTCTCTTGAAAACATCCAGTGAATTGGCCTTCACTGCCTTCTGTGGCAGAGAATTCCACAGATTCACAACTCTCTGTGTGAAGAAAGTTTGTCCTCATCTCAGTCCTAACTGCCCCCCCCCCTTTATTCTTAAACTATGACCCCTGGTTCTGAACTCCCCCAACATCGGGAACATTTTTCCTACAGTTACAGTAAGTGAAAATCTAGCAGGCAAGCAGGATTCCACCCCCATTTGAAGTCCACTATCTTCCACCGTTTCTACCTAGTGCTTGGTACTTACTTCCAGCAGCCACTGGTTGTCCTCCAGGATGCACCGAGCCACAGCCTGATCCATGCCGGTCACCTGGGCAAATTTGGCACAGAGACTCTCACAGCAGCGGCGCAACATTTCCGACGCCTTGCACTGAGGCTGCTCCATGGCCGGAGCTGCAGTGAGCGACTTGCCAGCCCGGCAAACACTCGCCAGCCCCGCTCCCCATCTGCATCTGTCCCCGTCGCTGCTTCTGCTTCAAACACCCATGGCCCATGCAGTTGATATGAGTTTTGAAATTTTCGTTGATCACAGAATTTCTCACAACAGAGCTAGAGAAATTTGTGATCAGCGTGAGAATTTGGCGAAATGCGTGATTCTCACGCTCAATGCATGGGAGTTGGCAGCCCTGCTCTCTATCCCCCTCTCTCCCCCCTCTCTCTCTTTCTCCCCCTCTCTCTCTTTCTCCCCCTCTCTCTCTCCCTCTCCCTCCCTCACTCTCCCCCCTCTCTCCGTCCTCTCATTCCTCTCTCTCTCCCACTCTCTCCCTCCCCACCTCTCTTTATCTCCCCTCTCTCTCCCTCCCACCTCACTCTCATCCCTCTCTCTCTCCCCTCTCTTCCGCTCTCTCTCCTCTAACCCCCTCTCTCTCCCTCTCTCTCACTCCCCTTCCCTCTCGCTTCTCTCCCCCATCTCTGTCTCTCTCCTCTCTCCCCTCTCTCCCTCCCCTCTCTCTTCCCCTCTCTCTCGTCCCCTCTCTCTCCTCTCTGTCCCTCTCTCTCTCCCCTCTCTTTCCCCTAACTCTCTCTCCCCTCACTTTCCCCTAACTCTCTCATTCCCACTCTCCCTCCCTCTCTCTCTCCCTCTCTTTCTCCTCTCTCCCCTTCTCTCTCTCCCTCTCTCTTCCCCTCGCTTCCTCCTCTCTCTCTCTATCTCCCCCCCTCTCTCTCTCTCTCCACACACTCTCCCCCCTCTCTCTCTCTCCCCCCCCTCTCTCTCTCTCTCTCTCTCTCTCTCTCTCTCTCTCTCTCTCTCTCTCTCTCCCCCCCTCTCTCTCTCTCTCTCTCTCCTCCCCTCTCTCTCCTCTCTCGTCCTCTCTCTGCCTCCTCTCTCTCCCCCTCTCTCGCGCAACGCTTCCGACGCTTCCGACGGCCCGAGACTCTTACACTGGGGCTGCTCCATGGCCGGAGCTGCAGCGAGCGACTCGCCAGCCCCACAAACACTCGCCAGCCCCGGCTGCCCGCATCTGACCCCGCCCGCTGCTTCCATCCCTCCCTCAGCCCCGGCTCTCCAACACCCGCGGACCATGCAGTTTATCTGAGTTTTGACATTTTTGTTGATCACAAAATTTCTCACCACAGAGCGGGAGAAATTTCTGATCAGCGTGAGGGCGTGAGAGTTTGCCTGAGGGGGTGATTCTCACACTCAAAGCGTGAGAGTTGGCAGCCCTGTAGTGAGGTCTAGAAACGGTAGGCAGATGTCGGAAATGGTCCAGGTGAATTTCAGTGCCTGATGGAAGTTAGTGGTGAAATGGATGAAGTCAGTGAGTTCTGCATGGGTGCAGGAGGTAGCACCAATGCAGTCGTTAATGTAGCGGTAGAGTTCAGGGATCAACAGAGGCCTCACCTTAGGCAGATGTCGGAAATGGTCCAGGTGAATTTCATTGCCTGATGGAAGTTAGTGATGAAATGGATGAAGTCAGTGAGTTCTGCATGGGTGCAGGAGGTAGCACCAATGCAGTCGTTAATGTAGCGGTAGAGTTCGGGGATGTTCACGGTACGCCTTGAACAAGGATTGTTCTCCGCCACCCACCGGCAGGCCGCAGCCGTCACCTTACCTGAGTTCTAGGCTCAGCACCGGGCCTGAAGTCTCCACGCTGCGGGCTCTCACACCACGGGTTTTACTGCGCTGGGTCCTAGTGCCCCCCCCCCCAACACAGGGAACCTCAGTGGTTGTTCCATGTGACCCCAGCTCCTCCCCACCCACACTATAGTCCTCATACCCCACTCCTTCCTGACCACCCACCACCCCCCTACTAGACAACGCCTCAGCCTCCGTCCATTCACATGGCTTCCTCCAGCCCCAACCTCCATCCTTGTTCACCATCCCCCCTGACCTCCCCCTCTCTGATACCGAACGGTCTGTCCTCAACAGAGGCCTCACCTTTGTTTTCCTCCGTCCCCACCTCAATGAGTTCCGCGTCCACCACGATGTGGAGCACTTCTTCGTTCACCTCCGCATCTAAACGTTTTTCCATGGGAAGGAGTCAACACCCCCTATTAATGGCCCCTTCTCCCCTCTCCAACAGACCCCCTCCTCTTGGACTCCCCCTCATGGCCATCTACCTGCTTTAGACCTTTTTATTTTAAACTGCTGGCAGGACAACAACTGCCTCAACTTTTCCACTCCCCTTTCTCATCCTAACCTCTCCCCCCTTGAACGTACAGCCATCCACTCACCCTGCAACAATCCCGACTGGGTGATCAAACCTGCCGACAAGGGAGGTGCCGTGGTAGTCTGGCGCGCTGACCTCTACGGGTCTGAGGCCAGGCGCCAACTCTCAGACACCTCCTCCTACTTATCCTTGGACAATGACCCCACAGAAGAGCACCAGGACATTATCTCAAACACCACCACTGGCTTCATCACTTCCGGCTCCCTGCTCTCCCAAGCCTCCAACCTCATCGTTCCCCAGCCCCGCACGGCCCGATTTTACCTTCTCCCCAAAATCCACAAACCTGACTGTCCTGGCAGACCTATTGTTTCTGCTTGTTCTTGTCCCACCAAACTTATTTCCACATACCTCGACTCCATCCTATCCCCCTGATCAAATCCCTCCCTACCTATGTCCAAGACACCTCACACGTTCTTCGACTCCTCCATGACTTCCGTTTTCCAGGCCCCCACTCCCTCATCTTCCCCATGGATATCCAGTCACTTGACACCTCCATCCCCCATCAGGAGGGTCTTAAAGCCTCCGTTTCTTCCTCGATCGCAGAACCAACTAATCCCCGTCTACAAATACTCTCCTCCGCCTAGCGGAGCTGGTCCTTACCATCAACAACTTTTCCTTTGTCTCCTCCCATTTCCTCCAAATCCAAGGTCTAGCCATGGGCATGCGCATGGGACCCAGCTATGCCTGCCTCTTCGTAGGGTACGTCGAACAATCCTTGTTCAAGGCGTACCATGGCCCTATCCCCGAACTCTACCTCCGCTACATTGACAACCGCATTGGTGTTCCAAACCAGGGCATCAGATATGTCCGCATTCTTTAGGGAACGGGGGTTCCCCTCTTCGACTATAGATGAGGCTCTCATCAGGGTTTCTTCCATACCCGTAACACTGCTCTCACTCCCCATCCTCCCACTCGTAACAAGGACAGAGTCCCCCTAGTCCTCACCTTCTACCCTACAAGCCGTCACATACAACAAATAATCCTCCGTCATTTTCCCCACCTCCAACGTGACCCCACCACTCGCCACATTTTCCCATCTCCTCCCCTGTCTGTTTTCCGCAAAGACCGCTACCTCCATAACTCGCTGGTCAATTCGTCCCTTCCCACCCGTACCACCTCCTCCCCGGGCACTTTCCCTTGAAACCGCAAGAAATGCTATACTTGTCGCTTTAACTCCCCACTTGACTCCATTCAAGGACCCAAGCAGTCATTCCAGGTGTGTCAGAGGTTCACCTGCACCACCTCCAACCTCATCTATTGCTTCCGCTGCTCTACATGTCCGCTGATCTACATCGGTGAGACCAAGCATAGGCTTGGCCAGAGTGAGGAACACCGGAAATTGGAGGAGCAGCACCTCATATTTCGCTTGGGCAGTTTATATCCCAGCAGCATGAACATTGACTTATCCAATTTCAGGTAGCCCTCACTGTCTCCTCCCCTTCTCAGCTCTCCCTCAGCCTTCTGGCTCCTCCTCTTCCTTTCTTCTTACCGCCCCTTCCCCCCCCCCCCCCCCCCCCCCCCACCCTACATCAGTCTGAACAAGGGTTTCAGCCCGAAACGTTGCCTATTTCCTTCGCTCCATAGATACTGCCGCACCCGCTGAGTTTCTTCAAATCTTTTGTCTTCCTTCGATTCTCCAGCATCTGCAGTTCCTTCTCAAACATGCTGCCTCAACCGCTGAGTTTTCCGGCATTTTTGTCTACCTACCGCTATATTCTTAACAATATGATACGATACGATAAAACTTCATTCATCCCCATAAAAGAAATTGGTCTGCCAACAGTCACAACACACAAGGTACATGAAAACATGAAATTAACATTAAATTAAAGGTGAGAAAAATAATAAAAAGACTAACGACCGTTGGCTGGATGCCGTGTGCACAGCGGCTTAACCGGGACAAATGAACAAACAAACAAACGGATGCAGGCTTATCTCCTGGGCAGAGGATTCTAAACGAGAGACCAGGACAATAAGAGTGGCACAGGGGCGCAACTGGTAGAGCTGCTGCCTCACAGTGCCAGAGACCCCAGTATGGTCCTGACATCTGGTCTGTCTGAGTGGAGATTGCATGAATCCTGTATGTCTTTGGAGTGTGGGAGGAAACCGGAGAACCTAGAGAAAACCCACGCGGTCACAAGGAGAACGTACAAACTCCGTACAGACAGCACTCATAGTGAGGATCAAACCAAGGTCTCTGGCTCTGTAAGGCAACAACTCTACCGCTGTGCCACCGTGCCGCCCTGATGGGACATATCCCAGGTTATTGAAAGAGGAGATTGCAGGAGCCTTGACAAAGATCTTTGCATCTTCTCTAGCCGCAGACGAGGTCCCGGAGGACAGGAGAGGGACTAATGTCACCTTACAGCACCATCTCTGACACCTCTCTCCCTGTTCTTGATTTCTCCATCTCCAACACAGTGGACAGACTATTGACTGGCAGGTGATAGGTTGAAATGTGTAGGAAGGAATTGTAGATGCTAGTTTACACCAAAGATAGACACAAAATGCAGGAGTAACTCAGCTGGACAGACAGCATCTCTAGAGAGAAAGAATGGGTGATGTTACGGGTCGAGACCTATCTTCAAACAGATACAGGTGAGGGGGTTTTTCGATGGTCATATTTTGGTTATCTACTTCAGAATTAATCCCAGTGACACCAGCATTGTAAGGTCATTACCTACTGATTGAATGGGTTGAAGGTTGAAAGTTCTACATACCACCACAAAGGAATGTACAGCAAACCGATCAGGCTCAGGATCAATATCAACATTCTCCATCCTCTCACGAAATAGGCAATAAAAGGCAGCATCATGTATCCCACGGCATAAAAACAGCCAATTCCAAGTGTAGAGTATGTAACCCGAATGGATTTCTGTAGAATTTCAGATCCTGCAAGAAGAGTACAACAAGGTTCAGTGATTCGTGAGTTTATTTTCATTCACTGTCCCTCTGGAACTTTTATATTCAACTAAATCCAACATATTGAATGGCGGTGCAGGCTCGAAGGGCCGAATGGCCTACTCCTGCACCTAATTTCTATGTTTCTAAACATTGCCAACATTAAATTACCTGCTTAACCATAAATCAAGCCATGTGAAGCTTGAAGAATTTCACCTTAATGAGGCCACTTATCAAACAGCACCAAGATGTATTAAAAAGCAGCACATAATAGAGAACAAAGTTTAATTTTTAATCATGTGTCAGGGCATTTGAATGGCTCTGACAACATCTAGCCTCTTTGATAATGGTTTAATGATACATTTTTTTAATCATGTGTACCAAATTGCAGTGGAATTCATTTTCTCCATAACGATCAGTAAGATATTGCCATACATAATAGGGCAGCACAGTGGCGTAGCGGTAGAGTTGCTGCCTTATAGTGCTTGCAGCTCTGGAGACCCGGGTTCAATCCCGACTAAGGGTGCTGTCTGTACGGATGCTCTACCTGAGATCGCGTGCATTTTCTCTGAGAGATCTAATCGCAATTACCGTGACCGCGTGTGTTTTCTCAGAGATCTGATCGCAATCACAACTGAATAATTAAATGTAGAAAAAGAGCTAAGAAATAGCATGAATGTAACTTCCATGAATGAAACTTACCAAGCACAAACGCAGCCACATAGTATGAAACCTCGCCGATGCCTCTTAAGAAATTAATCAGGCAGAAGATTTCCCAGCTGGGTGACAATGTGATAAGAAGATTGAATAAAATCTGTACCCCCATAGATCCAAACAAAACAATCTTCCTCCCAAACCTGGAAACAGAATAAAACTTTCAATTATATACAGCACTGCACGCTTACTGATCAAAGTATACACGTAAACATATGCATGTATTTAAACACATTTAGTTTAGTTTAGTTATGAGACACAGCATGGAAACAGGGCTCATTTGATAAGGTCTCACATAGGAGATTAGTGGGCAAAATTAGGGCACATGGTATTGGGGGTAGAGTGCTGACATGGATAGAAAATTGGTTGGCAGACAGGAAACAAGGAGTAGGGATTAACGGGTCCCTTTCAGAATGGCGAGCAGTGACTAGTGGGGTACCGCAAGGCTCGGTGCTGGGACCACAGCAATTTACAATATACATCAATGATTTGGATAAAGTATTCAAAGTAACATTAGCAAATTTGCAGATGACACAAAACTGGGTGACAGTGTGAACCGTGAGGAGAATGCTATGAGAATGCAGGGTGACTTGGACAGGTTGGGGGAGTGGGCAGATGCATGGCAGATGAAGTTTAATGCGGATAAATGTGACGTTATCCACTGGTAGCAAAAACAGGAAGGCAGATTACTATCTAAATGGTGTCATGTTGGGAAAAAGAAGTACAACGGGATCTGGGGGTCCTTATACATCAGTCTATGAATGTAAGTATGCAGGTACAGCAGGCAGTACCTACAGAGCCCTAGTGAGACCACACCTGGAGTATTGTGTGCAGCTTTGGCCCCCTAATTTGAGGAAGGATATTCTTGCTATTGAGGGAGTGCAGCGTAGGTTTACAAGGTTAATTCCCGGGATGGCGGGACTGTCATATGCTGAGAGAATGGAGCAGCTGGGCTTGTACACTCTGGAGTTTAGGAGGATGAGAGGGGTGAGTCTGTGGAATTCTCTGCCTCAGAGGGTGGTGGAGGCAGGTACTCTGGAGGCTTTCAAGAGAGAGCTAGATAGGGCTCTTAAAAATAGCGGAGTCAGGGGATATGGGGAGAAGGCAAACGGGGAACTGATTGGGGATGATCAGCCATGTTCACATTGAATGGCAGTGCTGGCCCAAAGGGCCAAATGGCCTACTCCTGCACCTATTGTCTGATGTCTATTGTCTAAGACAGGCAAAGTCAGGTAACTTCAAGCCCACTGTCGCTGAAAGGTTTTGAGCATTTCAAAATACAGCTGCGACAAGAAATAAGTAACGACAGTTGAGGATACCGCTCACGACAATACAAGTGTCACCCCGCGTCACGCCGCGACCATGTGGCGACAGCCTATTTTTCGGCTGTTGCCGAAAAGTTCGCCTGTGGGACAGGCTCTTTAGACTTTAGATATACCATGCTCAAGAAGGAACTGCAGATGCTGAAGAATAGAAGGTAGACAAAAGTGCTGGATAAATTCAGCGGGTGCGGCAGCATCTATGGAGCGAAGGAAATAGGCAATGTTTCGGGCCGAAACCCTTCTTCAGACCCAGTGTAGACAGATACAGTGTAGAAACAGGCCGTTCGGCACACCAGGTCCGTGCCGACCTATGATCACCCAGTACACTGGCACTTTCCACCACACCAGGGACAATTTGCAAATTTTTACTGAAGCCAATTAACCTACAAACCTGCAGGTCTTTGGAATGTGGGAGGAAGCAGGAACACTCGGAGAAAACCAATATGGTCAAATGAATAATGTACAAACTCCATACAGACAGCACCCGTGGTCAGGATTGAACCTGGGTCTCTGGCGCTGTGAAACAGCAACCCTACCACCGTGCCACGTTTGATATAATCAGCCGTAAAAAATAATTTTTGTAATCCAATTGGACATGTAAATAGAAAGGATAGGTTTAGAGCTAAAGACAATAGACAATAGACAATAGGTGCAGGAGTACGCCATTCGGCCCTTTGAGCCATTCACTGTGATCATGGCTGATCATCCACAATCAGTAACCTGTTCTATCCTTCTCCCCATATCCCTACACTTCTCTATCTTTAAGAGATGTATCTAACTCATTTGAAAGCCTACCACGAATTGGCCTGAGGCAGAGAGTTCCACAGATTCACAACTCTCTGTGTGAAAAGGTTGCTCCTCATCTCCGTTCTAAATGGCTTACCCCTTATTCTAAAATTGGCTCCTGATTCTGGACTCTCCCAACATCGGGAACATGTTTCCTGCCTCTAGCGTGTCCAAACCCTTAATAATCTAATACGTTTCAATAAGATATCCTCTCATCCTTCTAAATTCCAGAGTATACAAGCCCAGCCGCTCCATTCTATGACAGTCCCGCCATCCCGGGATTTAACCTTGTGAACCTATGCTGCACTCCCTCAATAGTAAGAATGTCCATCCTCAAATTTGGAGACCAAAACTGCACACAATGTCCTCTTGTTATGAAGGCCATCATGCCATTCGCTTTCTTCACTGCCTGCTGTACCTGCATGCTTACTTTCAGTGACTGATGAACAAGGACCCCCAGATCTCGTTGTACTTCCCCTTTTCCCAGCTTGACACCATTCAGATAATAATCTGCCTTCCTGTTTTTGCCACCAAGGCGGATAACCTCATATTTATCCACATGGGCCTGCACTTCATCTTACAGCACCTAGACCGCCAGGGGACCTATGCGAGGATCCTGTTTGTTGATTTTAGCTCTGCATTCAACACCATTGTGCCAGAGCTACTACACTCCAAACTTTCTGAGTTGACTGTGCCTGAACCCCTCTGTCAGTGGATCACCAACTCCTGACAGACAGGAAGCAGCATGTGAGGCTGGGAAAGCACATCTTTGACCCGCAAACGCTCAGCAGAGGAGCACCGCAAGGCTGCGTACTCTCTCCTCTCCTCTACTCTCTCTACACCAATGACTGCACCTCCACAGACACCTCTGTCAAGCTTCTCAAGTTTGCGGACGACACAACCCTGATTGGACTGATCCAGGATGGGGAGGAATCTGCCTACAGACAGGAAGTGTCACAGCTGGCGTCCTGGTGCTGTAGCAACAACCTAGAGTTCATTGCACTTAAGACTTTATTGATTGTAGACTTTAGGAGAGCTCCCCCTCCCCTCACCCCACTCACCATGAACAACACCACAGTCACATCAGTGGAGTCTTTTAAGTTCCTGGAAACCATCACCTCCAAGGACCTTAAGTGGGGGGCTACCATCGACTCCACAGACAGTTCTCACCTTCTCCATCATGGTCTGGTTTGGCTCAGCCACCAAGCACGACACCTGGAGGCTGCAGCGAATCATCCGATCAGCAGAGAAATTATTGGCTGCAACCTTCCCTCCATTGATGAACTGTACACTGCAAGGGCCAGGAAGTGAGCGGGCAAGATCATCTCTGACCCCTCTTACCCTGGCCACAATCACTTTGAATCACTTCCCTCTGGAAGGCGACTCCGGATTGTCAAATCTGCCACAGCCAGATATAAAAACAGTTTTTATCCACGAGTAGTTGCTCTACTCAACAGCCAAAAATCTGTAGCCTCCCTTTGATCTGTTATTTTGTTGGTTCACATGCTTGATCAATGGTGTTTTATCCTTAATGTTATATTATTATTAATGTTTAGTGTTTTCTGAGTCATTCGTAACTGTCACTGTATGTCATGTTGTTACTTGTGGGCGGAGCACCAAGGTAAATTCCTTGTATGTGAATACTTGGCCAATAAACTTACTTACTTATTAAACTGCACCTGCCATGCATCTACCCACTCACCCAACCTGTCCAAGTCACCCCCTGCATCAGGGATGTGCGGTCAGGGGAGGCAGAGCCTCATCTGTCATACTCCCAATTAAAATAGCTGTTACGAAAAGTAAAGAAAAATAATAATAAAATAAAATAAATAAAGATTTTTCCACCGATCTGTTATAAATGTCATTTCTATATGAATCTAATCATTTTTTATAGTAAAAATCGCCAAATTTGCACAATCAGCTGCAAATACGTGATGAGATGTGAGGCAGCGACGAACAGAGCCTCCCCTCTGATTGCGCAACCCCTCAGAAACTGGATGGAGCGCGGGCAAGAAGCGTGTGCCTGTTACTACCTCTCTGTATGTCACCAATGTAATGTTTGTAAACCCCTTCATTACATGTCATAGATACAAAGATACATAGAAAATAGGTGCAGGAGGAGGCCATTCGGCCCTTCGATCCAGCACCGCCATTCATTGTGATCATGGCTGATTGTCCCCAATCAATAACCGGTGCCTGCCTTCTCCCCATATCCCTTGATTCCACTAGCCCCTAGAGCTCTATCTAACTCTCTCTTAAACCCATCCAGTGATTTGGCCTCCACTGCCCTCTGTGGCAGGGAATTCCACAAATTTACAACTCTCTGGTGAAAAGGTTTTTCTCACCACAGTCTTAAATGGCCTCCCCTTTATTCTCAGACTGTGGCCCCTGGTTCTGGACTCGCCCCAACATTGGGACCATTTTTCCTGCATCTAGCTTGTCCAGTCCTTTTATATGTTTCTATAAGATCCCCCCTCATCCATCTAAACTCCAGTGAATTCAAGCCTAGTCTTTTCAATCTTTCCTCATATGACAGTCCCGCCATCCCAGGGATCAATCTCATGAACCTACGCTGCACTGCCTCAATCAAAAGGATGCCCTTCCTCAAATTAGGAGACCAAAACTGTACACAATACTCCAGATGTGGTTTAACCAGAGCCCTATACAACTGCAGAAGAACCTCGTTACCTTTATACTGAAATCCTCTTGTTATGAAGGCCAACATTCCATTAGTTTTCTTCACTGCCTGCTGTACCTGCACGCCAACTTTCAGTGACTGGTGTACAAGGACACACAGGTCACCATACCTCCCCCTTACCTAACCTAACCCCATTGAGATAATAATCTGCCCCCGTGTTTTTGCCGCCAAAGTGGATAACCTCACATTTTAGGGGGCACCGTCCTGTATGGTATGGCTGCCCAGCCTGAAGGTGTGCATTTTTTTCACCTCTTTTTTTAATTTTTAGTGAGTTTTAGTGTTTTGTTTCCGGAGTACGAGTTTTTTTTATGTGGGGGGTGGGGGGGGAAGGGGGAAACTGCTTTTCAGGGTTTCTACCTGGTCGGAGAGGCGGCTTTTCTCCGGGCAGCACCTTCGACCTGTCCTTGCGGCCTACCAGCGGGCCTGGAGCGGCGTTTCCTGTCAGGACCGGCCAGAACCTTGGCTTCGGCGACGGCACAGCGCTGGAGCGCTATCGCGGTATGGGCGATGTCTTGCCCGGGTCGCCGCGCTGGAACTCCGGTGAGCTGAGACCGCCGAGAAAAAAATGGCGGAGCTGCGGGTCTGTGGAGCGGCCAGCTGCGGGCGGCGGCGCTGAACTTTACATCGGGAGCCTGGGATCTCTCGCCGAGATCGCCAGTGGTGGAGCTCCATCCAGCGCGGGCTGTCGGCTTCGGAAGCCGCGGTATCCGGGAAGGAAGTGGCCGTTCCAGGTTTCCCATGCCGCTTCCAACGCCGGAGCACCATCATCCGGCGAGAAGGGCCTGGAACATCGGGCCTCCGTAAAGGTGACTGCGGAGGCCGTAATAGGCCCGACTATGGGTGGACATGGGATGGGGACTGGACATTGTGCCTTCCCTCATAATGGGAACCATTGTGGGGGGATGTTTTTTTATGTTTAAATCTCTTTATTATTGTTATGTCTGTATTATTTTTTTAAGTGCTGCATTGGCAATAAGCATTTCACTACACCTATGGTGTATGTGACTAATAAATAACCTTTGAACCTTTAACTTTATTATATTGCATCTGCCACGCATCTGCTCACTCACTCAACCTGTCCAGGTCACCCTGCAAACTCCTAACATCCTCTTCACAGTTCACACAGCTACCCAGCTTTGTGTCATCCGCAAACTTGCTAGTGTTGATCCTAATTCCATCTTCCAAATCATTAATATATATGGTAAACAGTTGCGGCCCCAACACCGAACCTTGCGGCACTCCACTCGCCACTGCCTGCCATTCTGAAAAGGACCCTTTCACTCCTACTCTTTGCTTCCTGTCTGCCATCCAATTTTCTATCCATGTCAACACCCTACGCCCAATACCACGTGCTCTAATTTTCACCTTCCATAGTCCAGGTAGCTTATTTAACGTATAAATATATTAAATTTAGGCTCGCTGATCTCGTCATAAAACATCAATGAAAAAGCACCAGGGGAGCCAGCGATCACATCTGCCTCACTGAGGGGGCGTGTCTTGAACCGAGTGGACGGAGAGCGAGCGTCAATTATTGTATTGTATTGTATTGTATTCAAATTTATTGTCATTGTCTCAATTAGAGACAACAAAATGAATTTCCCTTTAGTCAGTATCATAAAAATAAATAAATAATAAATAATAAAACATATTAAAAATAAAATAGAATTTAAAAAAAAGCACAAACACAGAAAGTCCACGACACAACATAACACAATGGCACCAAGGTGAGGAAGGCACCATAGTCCAGCCAGCCTCCCCTCCGATCTTCCCAGATGTTCACCCGTGGTCTGGGCCTTCCGAGCACACGCAGTCGCCACCCCGGGCGGCCCGATGCTCAGGCCCTCTCGCCGGGCTGATGGAACGCCGACGCCGAACCCCGACGGTGAAAATCCTCCTCAGCGGCCCAGACCTCCCTATCAGCTGCCTCCCACCGGAGTCCGCAGCTCCCGAGCCCGCAGGCCGAGCCGGGCAGAGTCGCAGGACCCTACGATGTTTGTCAGCGCCGCCCGAGTTGGGAGCTCCGCGAACCACAGCTCCAGGATGTCGGTGCCGCAGGCCCAGCACTCTGGGCTCCAGACGGCGATCCCCGGTAAGGCATCGCCAGCCCCGCGATGTATCAGCGCTGTCCCGCCGCTGCTGGAGCTCTGGTCGGTCCAGGCAGGAAAGGCCGCACCAATCCAGTAGGTAGGCCGCTGGGGGGGGCGAGGACGCGACTCGTATAATAGTCGCGTCCTCTCCAGGAAGTGACTGAAGGACGGTATCCCCCTTACCGTACCCTCTTCCCCCACATTAAAACATTAAAAAAAACATAAAAAACACACTTCAACATAACAAAAAAAACAAAAAAACAAAAAGATACCGGGCTGAAGGTGGAGGCAGCTGGCACCAGCGCCACCGGAAGTACAAATATCTTACATAGGCTCAGCCCACGTAATTGACGCTACCTCACTCTCCCTCCACATTAGCTAGCTTCAGCAGTGGCGGCGCAGCACTGGATACCACCGCTGGCAGCGCTGACTTTCCAGCTGCGGGCGGCGCTGACTGGTAGGTTGATTCGTTGATTTGTAGCGGCTGATTTGGAGGCTCTGGGCCGCTGAGAGCTCCCAATTGAGCCCCGCGCTGGAGTAATGTACTCTCTACTCGGGTAGATCTACCGCAGGGGGGGAGAGG
Source organism: Amblyraja radiata (assembly GCF_010909765.2). Lineage (NCBI taxonomy): Eukaryota > Metazoa > Chordata > Chondrichthyes > Rajiformes > Rajidae > Amblyraja > Amblyraja radiata. Next base: position 8,073,667 of record NC_045966.1, on the reverse strand, counting down.
GGTTGAGAGAGAGTAGTGGGGTGGAGGGGGAAGCAAGGGGTAGACGGGGAGGGGGGTGCGAAGGGGAATGGAGAAGGGGGAGAGGGGGAGGTGGGTCGTTCCCTCACGGTCACGGGGCAACGCTCCCGCCCCTTCAGTCGCCGTGCTTCACGCACACAGCCCCGGCTCCACCCCTCTCTCTCCCCGGCGAGACACGATGATCAATACAGGGAGGGCCGCGCCACTAATACTAGCCAGTGCCTCCCCAGCCATTGACCTCACCGCACATCACTGCCCTGCAACCTCATAGCATCCTCGTCACATTTCACCCTGCCACCCAGCTTTGTGTCATCTGCAAATCTGCTAATGCTATTTTTAATCCCTTCATCTTCATAAATGTATATTGTAAATAGCTGCAGGCCCAGCACCGAGCCTTGCAGTACCTCACTAATCACTGCCTGCTATTCTGAAAGGGACCACGTTTATCCCTACTCAGTGTTTCCTTTCTGCCAAACAATATTCAATCCATGTCAGTACCCTACCTCCAATACCACGTGCTCTAATTTTGTCCTCCTATGTGGGACCTTATCAAATGCTTTCTGAAAGTCCAGGTACACTACATCCACTTGTCCATTTTCCTAGTTACATCCTCTAAGAATTCCAGAAGAATAGTCAAGTATGATTTCCTCTTCGTAAATCAATGCTGACTCGGACCGATCCTGCTACTGCTATCCAAATGTGCCGCTATTTCATATTTTATAATTGACTCCAGCATCTTCCCCACCACCGATGGCAGGCTAACTGGTCTATAATTCCCTGTTTTATCTCTCCCTCCTTTCTTAAAAAGTGGGATAACATTAGCTACCCTCCAATCCACAGGAACTGATCCTGAATCTTTAGAAGACTGGAAAATGATCACTAATGCTTCCACAATTTCTAGAGCCACTTCCTTAAGTACCCTGGGATGCAGACCATCAGGCCCTGGGGATTTATCAGCCTTCAGTCCCATCAATCTGCCTAACACTATTTCCAGCCGAATGTGAACTTGCCTAATGTGCATTATATGGGCCAAACACAGGCTAATGGGATTAGTGAAGATGAGACATGAAAGTCCGAGTTGGCAAGTTGGGTGCAAGGGCCTGTTTCCAGGGCTGTATGACTCTATGACTCTGTAATACTAAAGCATCTAACTGCTGCGAGCCTATATCTTGCCTTGCGGTACAAAGGTGAAGGAGATTTATGATGAATATATCTCTGTGAATATAAAGGAAAAAGCTCACCTGTCTGATATTACCCCAGAACCACCAGAACCTATCAGCACTCCGAAATAGTACAGAGATGTGGTAAATGGTTCTTTCCATTTATCGTCACACACCAAGTCCCACTGAAATGCAAAAAAAATCCAATTATTCAAATGTATGCACAAAATGCTGGAGTAACTCAGCGGAACAGGCAGCATATCTGGAGAGAAGTGATGTTTCAGGTCGAGACCCTTCTTCAGACTGATAAAATCTGTCTGAGGAAGGGTCTTGACCCGAAACGTCATCCATGCCTTCTCTCCGGAGATGCTGCCTGTCTCGCAGAGTTATTCCAGCATTTTGTGTTTATCTTCAATTTAAACTAACATCTGCAGTTCTTTCTTACACATCCAAATAGGTGCTCTTAGTAGGCAAAGTTGTGAGCAACATTTGACTACTTAAACGATTATTTTTACACTCTTTCCCATGGACATCTGTCTCTTTACATAGAGTCATGGAGTCATAGAGTGATACAGTGTGGAAACAGACCCTTTGACCCGACTTGCCTACACCGGCAAACATGTCCCACCTGCCAGCATTTGGTCCATATCCCTCCAACCTTGTCCTATCCATATACCTGTCGAACTGCTTCTTAAATGTTGGGATAGTCCCTGCCTCAACTACCTCCTCTGGCAACTTGTTCCATACATCCACCGCCCTTTGTGTGAAAAGGGTACCCCTCAGATTCCGATTAAATTGTTTCCCCTTCACCTTAAACCTATGTTCTCTGATCCTTGATTTATCTACACTGGGCAAGAGACTCTGTGCATCTACCCGATCTATTCCTCTCATAATCTTATACACCTCTATTAGATCACCTCTCATCCTCCTGCACTCCAAGGAATAGTCCCAGCCTACTCAACCTCTGCCTATAGCTCAGAACCTCGTAACATCCTCGTAAATCTTCTCTGTACCCTTTCCAGCTTGACAACTTTCCTATAACAGGGTGCAAAGAACTGAACACAGTACTCTAAATGTGGCCTCACCAATGTCTTATACAACTGCAACATGATCTCACAACTTCTATTCTCAATACTCAGGCTGATTCTCAATACTCTGGCTATTGATGAAGACCAATGTGCCAAATACCTTTTTGACCACCCGATCTACCTGAAACTCCACCATCAGGGACCTATGTACCTGAACTCCTAGATCCTTCTGCTCTACAACACTCCCCAGAGCCCTACCATTCACTTTGTAGGTCCTGCCCATGTTAGACTTCCCAAAATGTAACACCTCATGTAACTGTCCTCACGACATGATTGTTAACAGTAGAACGTAGATTGACAGCCAGCCAAACTCGATTCAATAATCGAATGCGAGTCAGGAAGTTAGCATCTCAGCTCTTAAGTTTAATGATTTTCCAGTGCTGTCACATTCTTCATAATGAAAAACGAGTGAAAAACTATAAAGAAAAAGGAAGATACACAAATTACTCTCCTTTGCAGAAATATACATTTAGATAGAAATAAACAAATCTTCTAACACAAAGAAACATATATGGCAAATATATAATAAACAATGTACTTAAATCCATCTAATGCCACTGCAAATCCTATTCCTTGTATGTTAAGGTACTACAAAATGGCCGCCTGCTAACAATCTGAACATTCCCAAATGCTATGGAGTTAAACATCATCTGCCATAAATACTCTCCAATATAGCATTCCAAGCATACAGTGAACAATATGAACTTACAGCCATTGCTTTCTTAAGCGTAACAAGCTAGGATTGGGAAGGATTGCTTCTGACGTTAAAACATGACAGACAAACCAAGGCTGGAGACTACTTCCTGCTTCCTACTTCCTGTGTGCAACTGATCATTAACAATAAATGTCCAACAGATGACGCTATTGCACATAAATTCACCTCGCATTTTTTTGCATTCAATTCCATCAACCATTCCTCAGCCCACTTGACTTATTGATCAAGATCCTGCTGCAATTTTTCAAAACCATCTTCACTATCTTATATCATCTGCAAACATGCTAGTCTATCCATGTGCGTACTCATCCAAATCATTGATATCGATGACAAACAGTAACGGACCCAGCACTAAACCCTGAGGCACACCACTAGTCACAAGGCCTCCAGTCCGAGAAGCAACCTTCCACCTTCACCCTTTGCTACCTTACATGAAGCCAATTTTCTATCCATTCGGCTATCTCTCCTTGGATCCCATATGATCTAACATTCCAGAGCAGCTTATCACGAGGAACGTTGTCAAATGCTTTACTGAAGTCCATATCTCTATTACTAAAAGTCTGATCTTGACCGCTTTTGGCTCACTGTGCTGTGATTTCCGAAAGAACGCCACCACGTACGGCTGTCATTTATGGCCACCTCGCTCAGAGCCCGCCTCCGCCTTCCTGGACCAGAGGATTTTTCCCATCGATGAAAAATCAGGGAGATATTAATGTTTTTTTTTTAATTGCCATTCTCTCTGCTGCCCCTGCTGCTGTGAGGGGGGAGGGACTATAAAACCCGGAAGTGGTGTGCCTCACTCAGTCTCTCCAAGGATGGAGGAAGCCAGAGGGTCATGTGTCTCTGAGCTCTGAATAACACTGAACACATGTCTACTTAACTGTGAGTGCCCTTAATGTGGTTTGAAAATGAAAATATGGTTGATTTGAAGTAAACAGGCTCTGCATGCAAATGGTTGTTTCGGGGGGTTTGGGTTGAAGTAAAAAGGCACTGCATGCAAATGGTTGTTTGGGGGGTTTGGGTTGAAGTAAAAAGGCACAGCATGCAAATGGTTGTTTGGGGGGTTTGGGTTGAAGTGAAAAGGCACTGTATGCAAATGGTTGTTTGTCTAAACTTGACAACTTCCTGTTTGCACTACTGATTTTAGATAAAATGCTACCACTTCCGGTTGTGATTTTGGCCATGTTACTCAGTCCCCCTCTGCTCATCAGGTGCAGAGGATTCGTCCCATCAATGAAAAACAAAAGTGTTATTAGTGTTTAAAAAATGTTGGGAATCTCTCATGTCAATCACAAATCCCAATATTGGTGGCCAGTGGGGGGGGGGGGGGGCTTTCTGGAGTGCTGGTATGGGTGTTGATGGCTGAAGTCTCCATGGGGCTAGTATGGCCAAATGGATTCTTGTGGTGGAGGCCACACCTTTTCCGGTGGGAGGGGGAGGGATTATAAAACCCGGAAGTGTGCATGTGGCTCAGTCACTGCATGATGTGGGAGGGAGAGGTCACGACTCTGTCTGAGCTGTGAATCAACTGAACACACTGAATGTCTACGGAACTGTGAGTGTGGTGTTTTGTGTGGTTTTATGGTGGTTTCACCCTGCTTGAAATAGTATGAAACTGCATTTCAATGTGGTGGCCTTGCACGAACTGGTATGAAACTGCATTTGAATTTGGTGGCCTTGCACTCTCCTTGAAATGGTGTGAAACTGCACTTGAATTTGGTGGTCTTGCACCCTGCTTGAAGTGGTATGAAACTGCACTTGAATTTTGTGGCCTTGCACCCTGCTCAAGGAGGTAAGAAACTGCACTTGAATTTGGTGGCCTTGCACCCTGCTTGAAATGGTAGGAAAATGGATTTGAATTTGGTGGCCTTGCATTCTGCTTGAAATGGAATTTCAAAGAATAGCCATGAATCAACTGCCGGCCCACCAGCCGTGAGTGAGCTGCCAGCACATCAGGCTTGAGGGACTGAGCTGCCACCCCAAGAATCCATTTGGCCCACAATGTCCATACTAGCCCTCTGGAGACCAGTAGTCCCTGCAGCCAACAACACCCATACCAGCGCTCCAGAAAGCCCCCCCCCCCCCTCCCCCCACTGGCCACCAATATTGGAATTGATGAAGCGGTGGAATATTGCGTTGGGGGACCAGCCCTCCCGTGTGAACATGGGACCCATCGGGTCCCACTTAGTCTAGTATACACCTACAGCTCTGCCCTCATTTGTCAGGAAATGGTGTTGCGTAAACTGTTGGGACTGAAGGAAGATAAATCCCCTGGGCCTGACGGTCTGCATCCCAGAGTACTTAAGGAGGTGGCCCGAGAAATCATGGATGCATTGGTGACTCTTGATCAGTTCCTGTGGACTGGAGGGTAGCTAATGTAACCCCACTTTTTAAGAAAGGAGAGAGAGAGAAAACAGGGAATTATAGACCAGTTAGCCTGACATCGGTAGTGGGGAAGGTTATTAAAGATGTAATAGCAGCGCATTTGGATAGCAGTGACAGGATCGGTCAAAGTCAGCATGGATTCATTTATTTATTTATTTATCTATTTGTTTGTTTTTTAATACGCTTCACATAAATCTTATTACATTTTGTTGTACCACTTCGTTTTTCGAGCTTTAAAAAAGGTAGAAATAATAGAAGTAAGGAAAGTGAGCAAGAATCGTTAAGGTGCAGGAAAGTGTTGGGAGAAGAAAGCCCCTTAGGGAAGAAATTAGAGAAGGAAGTAAAGAAAGGAAATAAGACCCTAGAAAGAAAAGAAAAAAAAAAAGGAAAATCAATCGCTCTCTTGTAACACAAAACACCGCAAAAAAGGATATACCAACCGTGTTTTTATTAAAAATTTATTTTATACCCCCCGTTACAAGATCCTGGTACCATTTATATTTTAAGTTACTATTACACCTTATGCTTGTAATAGTTCCGTAAATGCAGACCACGTCTTTTGGAAGTGGTCTGCTTTCCTGCTAGGAGGAGTCTCATCTCTTCCAAGTGTAGTGTTTCGAACATGTTTGAAATCCACATTTTTATTGTTGGTTTTGGAGCATTTTTCCAAAATTTGAGTATAAGCTTTTTTCCCATTATTAGACCGTAATTAAGTAAGTTCTTTTGAAACACATTTAATTCGGGGTTACCTTCCGATATTCCAAAAATGATCCATTCTGCTTTTGGTACAAGTTTTATTTTAAATAATTTTGTGAAGATTTCAAATATTTAATTCCAGAATTTTTGAATTTTTATACAGAAAACAAAAGAGTGCGCTATGTTAGCTTCTTGTGACTGACATTTATCACAAATGGGTGAGACATTGGGGAAAAGTTTATTTATTTTAGATTTTGAATAATATAGTCTATGTAATATTTTCTATTGGATTAGAGTATGTCGTACGTTGATCGAGCATTTATGCACATATAGTAAGTGTTTATCCCAGCTCTCTTGAAATTTTTATAGCTAGTTCTTTTTCCCAGTCTCTTCTAATACCATCGGTTGTAGGTATTTCTATATTTAAAATAATGTTATATAAGTATGATATTAGATTTGCTGATTCAGCCTTTGTCTTCATGGCTTCATCCAATAAGTCTGGGGGCATGTTATGATAGTCTTTTGTGTATTTTTTCAGATAGTCACGGATTTGAAGATATTTAAAATATTGATTATTTTTCAAATTATTTTTCAGCTGTAATTGTTGAAATGATAATAATTTTCCTAATTCATACAAGTCTCCGAGCGTTTTGATTCCCATTCTTTCCCATTGTGTAAATGATTTATCTATAATTGAGGGTTTAAACGACGGGTTATTGACTATTGGCATTAAAAGAGATAGATTTCTTAATTTTAGATTCTGTTTTATTTGTTTCCAAGTTCTAATTGTGCTATGTATCATTGGATTTTTATTATAATTTTTGTTATTCAGATTCATTGGTGAGAGGAGAGTCGCTCCTGTATTACACGGAGCGCAGTCCTCTCTCTCCATTACAATCCAATCCACATGCTGGGCAGAGTTGTCCAGCAGGTGAATCATATTTTTAATATTTACTGCCCAATTATAGTACATAAAGTTAGGGAGCGCTAGACCACCCATCTCTTTTGGTTTACTAAGGTGTGCTCTTTGTATTCTATGGGATTTGTAATCCCATATAAAATTTGTAATGTCTGAGTCTAGTTTTATTATCAGCATGGATTTATGAAGGGGAAATCATGCTTGACCAACATTCTGGAATTTTGTGAGGATGTAAGAATTAGAATGGATAAGGGAGGGACAGTGGATGTGGTGTATCTGGAGTTTCAAAATGCCTTTGACAAGGTCCCACATAAGAGTTTAGTGTGCAAAATTATAGCACATGGTATTGGGGGTAGGATATTGACGTGGATGGAGAACTGGTTGGCAGACAGGAAGCAAAGAGTAGAAATTAACGGGTCTTTTTCAGAATGGCAGGCAGTGACTAATGGGTTGCCGCTAGGCTCAGTACTGGGACCCCAGTTATTTACAATATATATTCACGATTTAGAGGAAGGAATTATATGTAACATCTCCAAGTTTGCGGATGACACAAAGGTGGGTGGCAGTGTGAGCTGCGAGGCTGCAGGGTGATTTTGGATAGGTTGGGTGACTGGGCAGATGCATGGTAGATGCAGTATAATGTGCCTAATTGTGAGGTGATCCACGTAGGTGGCTAGAACATGAAGGCAGATTATTATCTTTTAAAATAATATTTTTATTAGAAGCAAACACATATTATGGTAAAAACATTTAATGTATATCAGTCGTACATTATTAATATTATCAATTGTGGATTGATTCTGCTTCTAGTTTTTTTTATATAGATAGGGAGTAAGAAAGAAAGAGAAAAAAACCCCACAGATAAAAAAAGAATGTAATAATTTACTAATAATACATCATCGGAGATAGGTTCGTAAATTATAGTATAACTTTTCATCTAATCCTGAGTCCAAGCTTCGGTTAGGTTCTCATGCTGACCCTAACCCTAACCCTACCCCTTCAAATAGTCAATGAATGGAGACCACATTCTAACAAAACGTTCTTGTTTGTCCATTAAAACAAGCCTGATTCTTTCCAGGTATAGGGTCTCCGACATTTCCATAATCCACATTTTAATTGTGGGGGTTATAGGGCCTTTCCAAAATTGTAATATTAATTTTTTCCCAATTATTATACTGTAGTCGAGAAAGTTTATTTGGCTTGTTGTGAGTGTTAGACTTTGTCCTGATATTCCAAGTATTATTAGTTTTGAATCAAGATCCAATTTAGTATTGACAACTTCAGAAATTATTCTAAAAATATCAATCCAGAAATTTTTGATTTTTATACAATTTACAAAAGTATGTGTTGTTGGCCTCTAGATGCTGACATTTATCACAGATAGGAGAGATATGTGGGAAGATTCTATTTAGTTTGTTTTAGAGTAATGTAATCTGTGTAATACTTTGAATTGTATTAAAGCATGTCTGGCATTTAATGAGCATTGATGTATATATTGTAGACTTTCATCCCAAGTATCTTTCGTTATAGGTTGGCCTAGTTCATTTTCCCATGTGTGTCTATATAATTCCATCGATGGGACCTCACTATCCAAGAGGTATGTTATGAATATAAGTTATTAATGTTTCTGTATTAGGATGTTTATTCAAACATACATCAAGGATTTCTGGTTCCCTAGTCCTATAATCTTGTGTATTAGATGGCGGCGCGTTCAGACGCAGCGGCTTTGCGCTCCCAAGTCCGAGTAAATTCGGAGCAGCCCGGTACCGAACGTGGCTGTGAAAATAAGGTATTTAAAAACCTCAGAACCCCTAGAACACCTAGAAACCCCAGTACCCCCAGAAATCACAGTAAGAAACTCACCTCCAGCACGAGGAAGTCCAGGACCGCATCGTAATCCCGACGGGTCGCCATGGAGCCGCACGGAATTGCTCAACATCGGACGTGGCTGCGAGAAACTGGCTTGTGAGTACTACAGCACCCTCACCAAAATCCCGATGGAGCTGAGCAGAACAGCCCCCTGGATCACCACTCCGGAGGGTAGGAGACGGAGCAAGCGCCGGGAGCGAAAGCAGAAACGTGGAAGGCGAGCGGGGGTGCAGGACAGGCTACGGAGGGCTCCACAAAGACCATCGCTCCCAAGCACCTTTCTCGCAAATGTCTGGTCACTCACCAACAAGCTGGATGAGGTAAGGCTCTGGATCAACACCCAGCAATCCCTGAAAGACTGATGTGTGCTTATCTTCATGAGACCTGGCTCAGCGCGCTGGTTCCCAATAGGGCTGTGGACCAACCGGTCACTGCATCGTGCTGATAGAACAAAGGACTCCGGCAAGAGCAAGGGTGGCGGGCTCTGTATCTATATCAACAATGACTGGTGCACCAACCACACTGCAGTAGAGAGCTACTGTTCCCCAGACCTGGAATACCTACTGCTTAAATGTAGGCCGTTTTACCTGCCTCGGGAATTTACTGTGGCTATCATCATGGCCATATACATACCACCATGGGCTAATGCTAACCTAGTGCTAGCACAGCTGCACTCAGCAGGATGCTCACCCCGATGGTGTCTTCATTGTTGCAGGGGACTTTAATCAGGTCAACCTATGAGCTGCATTCCGCAAATTCCACCAGCATGTGCAGTGCCCTACCAGGGGCTCAAACACGCTGGATAAAGTGTACACCAACATCAAGGACGCATACAGAGCTCTCCCCTGCCCATCCCTGGGACAATCCGATCACCTCTCATTATTTCTACTGCCTGCATACATACCCCTCATCCGCATGACCAAACCTGCAATAAGGACGGTCAAAATATGGCCCGAGGACGCCACCCTACAACTCCAGGACTGCTTTGATCGCACCGCCTGGGACCTGTTTGCACAACAGGCAACCAGTGGTACAGAGGTAGACTTGGAGGAGTACACATCCACTGTGCTCTCCTACATCAACTGCTGTGTGGAGACTGTCACAGTGGACAAGCAAATAAAGATGTTCCCAAACTGGAAACCCTGGATGAACAAGGAGATTCAGAATCTGCTAAGGGCATGCAACAATGCCTTTAAATCCAGGGACACTTCTGCCTACAGTGCTGCCAGGTCGAACCTGAACAAAGGTATCAAAAAGGCCAAAGACATCCACAGGCAAAGGTTGGAAGACCATTTCAATACCGCGGACACCAGAAGCATGTGGCAGGGTGTCAGGGACATCACTGACAACAAGAGCAGCCCCACCTGCCCCCACGGTGATATCACACTGGCCAATGAACTAAACACCTTCTTTGCCCGCTTCGAAACTGGCAACACCACCAGGAGTGGAATAACCCCGGCCATGGCGGAGGGACAGGCCTTAACACTGAGCACTCAGGAGGTACAGTGCGCTCTGCGTAGGATCAATCCACGCAAGGCTGCAGGCCCGGATGGAGTCCATGGAAGGGTACTAAAGGGCTGTGCTGTACAGCATGCGGAGGTATTCACGAGAATCTTTAGTCTGTCTCTATCTCTGGCAACGGTCCCGAAGTGCCTAAAAACAGCTACCATAGTGCCGGTGCCGAAAAAGTCTAAATTCACCAACCTGAATGACTACCGCCTAGTTGCCCTAACTCCAATCCCAATGAAGTGCTTCGAAAGGCTGGTCCTCTCCCACATCAAATCCAGCATCCCTGCCTCACTGGACTCTCATCAATTTGCATACAGGGCAAATAGATCGACAGAGGATGCCATCTCTCTGGCTCTTCACACTGTCCTGACTCAACTGGATAGACAGGGCACGTACGTAAGGATGCTCTTCATTGACTATAGCTATGCATTCAATACGGTCATCCCCACCAAGCTCACCACCATACTCCACCAGCTAGGCCTCAGCTCGCCGATATGCGATTGGATCCTGAACTTTCTGACGAAGCGATCGCAGGCAGTGAGATTGGGCCCACATCTGTCCTCCACTATCACCCTGAGCACCACAGGGCTGTGTACTAAGCCCCATGCTCTACTCCCTCTTCACTCACGACTGTGTTCCTGCATTCGACACCAACACCATCGTGAAGTTTGCAGACGACACAACAGTGATTGGGCTGATCACCGACGGTGATGAAACGAATTACAGAGCGGAGGTGCACAACCTGGCAGACTGGTGCGCATGTAACAACTTGTCACTAAACACCTCCAAGAGCAAGGAGCTGATTATTGACTTCAGGAGGTCCCATAATGGAGAATACGCCCCAATCTCCATTTACGGGGAAAGTGCGGAGAGAGTGTCCAGCTTTAAGTTACTGGGCACTCACATTTCAGAGGACCTCACATGGTCCACCAACACCGCTGCGCTGGTCAAGAATAGAATAGAATCGAATAGAATCTTTATTCTATTCTATTCTAGAATAGTCCTCAGGAAGGCACACCAACGACTGTTCTTCCTGAGGACATTAAAAAAGACTGGTCTGCTCCAACAACTGCTGACAACCTTGTTTTTTTAATTTTCTTGACATCGGTTGGAAGCTGCATACTAAATCTCGTTGCGCTGATGTGCAATGACAATAAAAGATATTATTATTATTATTATTACTATTATTATTATTATTATTATTATTATTATTATTATTATTATTATTAGATTTAACATAATCTCCAAGTTGTAGATATCTGAAAAAGTTATTTGAGTGTAGTCCGTAGATCTGTTGTAACTCCTAAATTGAAAGAAAAGTGCCTTTCCTATAAAGATGTCCCATCTTTTTAATTCCATGATTTTTCCATTGTGTAAAACCTTCATCCAATATGGAGGGTTTAAATAAAGGATTGTTTGCAATGGGGAAACAGAGTGATATATTGTCCAATTTTAAAGCCTTGTTTAATTGTTTCCAGATTCGTATACCACTATGTATTATAGTGTTTTACCGATAGGTTTTTTGTGCAGTTTTGTGGGAGAAAACATAATTGAACATATTTCGAAAGGCAAACAGTCTTCCTTTTCCATCCTTAACCAATCTGGTTGCTGATCCATGTCTTCCAGCCAGAAATTCATGTTTTTAATATGGACTGCCCAAAAAAACCCCCAATAACTTGGTAAGGCTAAACCTCCATTTGTCTTTGGTTTACATAAATGTTTTTTGCGTATTCTATGATTCTTATAATAATAATAATAATAATAATAATAAACTTTATTTATAAAGCGCTTTAAACAACCGCAGTTGCCACAAAGTGCTGTACATGAGAACTCATGGACAAAACGTTATTACAAACCATTAAAAAACCGTAAAACGAAGGACTAAAAACAGTAAAAATTAAAAGACATTAAAAGCACTAAGAACAGGAGCAATGTCTCAGCCAGTGTCAAAAGCCAGAGAATAAAAATGAGTTTTTAGGGAGGATTTGAAGATGGACAGTGAGGGGGCCAGTCTGATGTGCAACGGCAAGGTGTTCCAAAGTGCCGGAGCAGCAACAGAAAAGGCTCTATCCCCTCTGAGCTTCCGCTTAGACCGTGGTACCTCAAGGAGCAGCTGATCAGCTGACCTGAGGCACCGGGCAGGAGCATATAGGTGGAGCAGCTCAGAGAGGTAAGGCGGGGCGAGCCCATTCAACGATTTGAAAACAAATAAAAGAATTTTAAAATGAACTCGAAAGTGCACTGGGAGCCAGTGAAGGGAGGCCAAAATTGGCGTAATGTGCTCCCTCTTTCGAGTTCCGGTCAAAAGGCGAGCGGCAGCATTTTGAACCAGCTGGAGACGAGCCAATGAAGCTCGTGCGACTCCAGAGTAGAGTGCGTTACAGTAATCCAGCCTAGATGTAATAAAGGCATGGATTACTGTTTCAAAATGCTGCCGCTCGAGGATGGGCTTCACCTTTGCCAGCTTCCTTAGGTGAAAGAAGCTGGACTTAACCACCGCGCCTATTTGTTTATCTAGTTTAAAATCACCGTCCATCCTAAAACCCAGGTTTAAAACTGTTGGCTTTACGGACAATGCCAGTGGACCCAAGTCAACAAAGGGAGGTTCACGGCAGCCATTGGGGCCAAACAAAATCACCTCTGTCTTTTTTTCATTAAGTCCCAGAAAGTTTAAGGCCATCCAGGACTTAATGTCCTCAAGACAAGACAGAAGTGATTTTAGAGAATAGTCGTCTTCTTTCCTGAGTGGCATATATAACTGGCTATCATCTGCGTAAAAGTGAAAGGAGATGCCATGCCTTTTTAAAATTGAGCCCAGAGGAAGTAGGTATAGAGAGAAGAGCAGGGGCCCTAAAATTGAGCCCTGTGGAACCCCATATGCCAAGGGAGTGGAGGAGGATTCAAAGCCAGCAAGGCATACACGCATGGTTCTGTCTGCCAGATAGGACCTGAACCATCCCAGGGCACTGCCACAAATGCCCACTTGGTTCTGTAATCGGGAAATTAAAGTTCCATGGTCCACTGTATCGAAGGCGGCAGATAGGTTCAGCAAGACAAGAACCACATAATTACCGGAGTCGTTTGCCAGGAGGATGTCGTTAAAGACCCTTAGCAGAGCCGACTCTGTGCTATGCATAGCTTTGAATCCAGACTGGAAAACCTCCCGGATATTGTGCTCATCCAGGAAGAGTTTCAGCTGAGCATAAACTACTTTCTCCATGATTTTAGAGATAAATGGCAACTTGGAGATCGGCCTAAAATTGGCCAGAACAGTTTGATCCAGGCCGGGTTTCTTAAGTAGTGGTTGCACTACTGCATGTTTAAAATTTACGGGGACAACCCCAGAACACAAGCTACTGTTTATGATGGCGAGAACCGACTGCCCTATACTCGGGAAAACCTCTTTAAAAAGAAGAGGAGGGACAGCATCACAAGGGGAACCCGACGGCTTAATATGCCTAACCACATCCTCTAGACCCGACAATGTCAGAGGCACAAACTTATCGAATGCCACCAGGCATGGGGCCGGAACAGAGGGGTCAGAGGCAGGAGCTGAGATGAGAGCCCTTATAGAAACAACCTTATTGATAAAGAAATGCAGGAAGTCATTGCACAATTCGGACGATGCTTCCAGGCAGACAGGCTGTGGGGCATTTAAAACAGAATCAATGGTTTTGAATAACACACGTGGGTCGTGACGCTTAGACACTATTATATTAGACAGGTAATATCTTTTATAATCCCAGATGAAGCATGTAACAATCGAATCGACTTTAAAGAAAAACATTTTGGGGAGATATATCGGAATTGATTGGAATAGGTACAGTAATTGCGGTAAAAAGATAATTTTTATCGCATTAATTCTACCAAACATTGAAATGGGAAGCGTTTTCCAATACTGAATATTCTTATGTAGTTTATTCAGTAAAGGTGGGAAGTTTAATTTAAATAAAGAAGTTTATGTCTTAGTTACATAAATTCCTAAATATTTAAGTTTTTCCTTAACTAATTTAAAGGGGGATTGTTGTAGTGTGTGTAAATTGAGTTCCGTTATTGGCATGATTTCGCTTTTATTCCAATTAATTCTATATCCCGAAAACTGACCAAATTGAGTTATTAGATTTAATAGGTTTGGAATGCTAGTTTTTGGCTTTGTAATATATATTAATACATCATCTGCATATAAAGAGATTTTATTCATTGTGTCTTTAGTATTATACCCGTGTATTTCTGGATGGGCTCTAACACTTTCTGCTAATGGTTCAATTGCAAGAGCGATTAATAATGGGGATAGCGGGCATCCTTGTCTACAACCTCTAGAAAGATTAAATTTAGTTGATAACATTTGGTTTGTTAATATTCTAGATGTTGGGTTAGAATATAAAAGTTTAACCCATGTGCAGTACTTCTCTCCCAATTGAAATGTTTCCATCACCGAAAATAAATATGACCATTCTACCTGATCAAATGCTTTTTCAGCATCTAACGAAATGATTGCTAGGTCTGCATTAGCAATTCTATTTGAGTATATAATATTGAATAGTCGTCTCAGATTATAAAATGAGTAACGTTTTGGAATAAAACCTGTTTGGTCGGGGTGTATTAATTTGTTAATCACTAAACTCAATCTATGAGATAGGATTTTAGTTAATATTTTCTGATTAGTATTTAAGTGAGCTATTGCTCTATATGAACCTGGGTCTTCAAGATCCTTATCAGTTTTTGGTAAAAATGTTATTGTAGATTCGTTTAAAGTTTCTGGCAGTTTCTGTTGAGCGTAAACGTATTTATACAGCGTCTGTAAGTGTGGGGAAATCAGATCATACTTTTTTTAATTAAATTCAGAGCTTAGACCATCAGGACCTGCGGCCTTTCCGTTTTTTAAAGATCTAATTGACTTCGATATCTTTTACCGTTATTGCAGCACCTCTCTCTCTCTCTCACATTCTCTCTCTTTCAGGTCTAAACCCATAAGATTACATTTCTGTAAAAATGCTTTCATTCCTGCTGACTGTTCTGTCACTTTAGTTGAGTAAAGTTTTTGATAGTATTGTAAAAATCTGTCATTGATATCTATGGGCAGTGTTAATATTTCTCCCTTGACTGATCAAATTGTATAAATAGTTATTTTCCCCGTCCAGTTTACGAAGTTGACGTGCTAATAGTTTTTGTGGTTTATCACCAAATTCAAAGTTTAATTGTTTTGTATGTTGATAAAGTTTTATAACTTGGTCTGAGTATATTTTATTTAACTTGTATTTCAGTACTGCAATTTTATTGTGTTTTACCATAGATGGTGGTACTGCATTTTCTATGTCTAATTGCCTTATTTCCATTTCCAATGTCTGTTGTTTAGCCCGACTCTCTTTATTATGAAATGCTTGGGAGGAGATTAATGCTTCTCGTACAAATGCTTTAAATGTTTCCCAAAGAAGGGAAGCAGAAGTTCTAAGGCGGTCATTAGCCTCAAAAAACATATTAAACTGTTTTATAAGGTATTCATGACATACCTTTTTATTTAAAATTTGGGGGTTAAGTCTCCATTGTGTCTGTTTCTCGGCCATTCCGTTTAGTTTAATCATAAATGTTAGTGGTGCATGGTCCGAGATTATAATATTATGATATTTCGAGTTGTAGGTAAATGGAATAAGTTTGGAGTCTACTAAGAATGAGTCTATCCTTGAGTAAGTTTAATGCACCGGTGAGTAAAATGAATATTCACGGCCGGATGGATTTGCAATTCTCCACACATCCTTGATTTTGGTAGTGTTAATATATGAGTTTAGAAATGCACTTGACTGAGATTTTAATATTCTTTGAGTTGATGATCTGTCTAAATAAGAATCTAGTGTACAATTTAAGTCTCCACCAATTATTAAGTTATGTTGTGTGAATTCCAGGATAGTATAGAATATTCTCTTAAAAAACAAGGGACTATCAAAATTTGGTCCATATACATTAAGAAGAGTCACAATCTTTTTAGCATAACTCACCTACTAATACAATATATCTGCCGTCAATATCTTCTATAGTTGATATATGTTTAAAAGGTATACTTTTACGGATTAATATTGCAACCTCTCTAGATTTATGTGAGAATGAAGAGTGATACGTTTTAGCAATCCATTTTGCTTTCAATCTATGTTGTGCTTCCTTTTTAAGATGTGTTTCCTGGAGGAATATTATATCTGCTTTAAGTGATTTTAAATGAGCTAATACTTTACCTCTCTTGATTGGTTCGTTAATTCCCTTAACATTCCAGCTACAGAATGTAATTCCTTCACCCCCAATTTTCATATTAACGTCTTGCATCTTATGATTAGGGTGGTCTATAATAGAGCAAATGGTTCAGCACATTAAACCCTACCTTACACCCGAACATCAGGTAAATGAATTTTAGATCTCTTAGGTTTTCCTCCCAGACATATCTCCTTAAATAAAACATAATTCCATTCAAAATAAAAATTATAATATAATACTAAGTGGGACCCGTTGGGTCCCAGCATCACACGGGAGGGCTGGTCACCAACGCAATATTCCACCTCTCCACCAATTTCAATATTGCTCACCAGTGGGGGGGGGCTGCCTGTTGCGCTAGTATGGGTGTTGCGGGCCGAAGGTACTGGTTTCCAGAGGACTAGTATAGACATTGTGGGCCGAATGGATTCTTGGCCTGGCATCCAACTGTTGAAACAATTTTAAAAGCCACGCAAACAATTGGGCTGCAGCCACCTGACAACCAAAATACATTTTGTGAGCACACCCCTTTTAAAAAGGCGAGGCAAACAATTGGGCTGCAGCCACCTGACAACCAAAATTCATTTTGTGAACACAAACTTTTTAAAAAGGCGAGGCAAACAATTGGGCTGCAGCCACCTGACAACCAAAATTCATTTTGTGAACACAAACTTGTTAAAAAGGCGAGGCAAACAATTGGGCTGCAGCCACCTGACAACCAAAATTCATTTTGTGGACACAAAATTGTTAAAAAGGCGAGGCAAACAATTGGGCTGCAGCCACCTGACAACCAAAGTTCATTTTGTGAACACAAACTTGTTAAAAAAAGCGAGGCAAACATTTGGGCTGCAGCCACCTGACAACCAAAATTCATTTTGTGAACACAAACTTTTTAAAAAGGCAAGGCAAACAATTGGGCAGTAGCCACTTTACAGCCGCATCGAGGGGACTCACCGTGGAGTAGACGTGCGTTCAGTATTATTCGCAGCTCAGAGAGACGTGACCCTCTCACTTCCTGGGTCTGGCAGAGACTGAGTAAGGGACTACACTTCCGGGTTTTATAGTCCCTCCCCCCTGTCACCAGCGGGGGCAGCAGAGAGAATGGCAATTAAAAAAACCCATTAATATCTCTCTGAATTTTCATCGATGGGAAAAAGCCTCCGGTCCCGGAAGGAGGAGGGGGCTCTGAGTGAGGTGGCCGAAAATGACGGCCGTAGGTGGCGGCGTTCTCTCAGATATCACAGCACAATGGGCCAAAAGCGGTCAAGATCAGACTTTTAGTAATATAGATAAAATAGAGAAAGTAAAATAATACTATGTTAGTAAAGTGTAAAAGAAAGAAAAACACTACATCTATAGTTGGTGCAGTTAGTGATAGCCACCCTAATGTGGCTAGACATCTAAGGACTTCCGTAGCCTTTGGTAAAAATAAAGTAATACTAGCTCCGTACTTTCCTTAGGAGAAAAGTTTCAATTTCAATAAAAACAATTTATGGGGGAAGGGAAACAATAGTTATATTCCATTAGTGAAATAATTATTAGTCTCAAAGTAAGATATTAGTCTCCTTTAACAAAAATATGAATCAAAGATTAGTCAAAAATATCAAAGAAAAACCTATATTTTCATTAATAAATTGCCTGAATCACACATTACTTTTAATTCATACTTTTAGCTAATTCTAAGTTGATCCAGTTAACAATAATTAATAATAATTAGTAATCATGATTTGTAGTAATTAGTAATGATTAGTACTAAAATATAAATGTTATATATCAATAGCAAAATAACCGCTCGATTCTCATTATAAATTTTGAGCAGTCCTTAAGTATAGCAATTTAAAGTTCCATTTCTTCTCTATGGGGTAACGATGTCCGGTACCGTCAGGTGTATGTTGAGTGTTTGTTCAATCCTCGGTCTTATTCTTGATGTTCTGGGCAAATTCAAGTGCTTCTCTGTGTTTGATGAAGAAATATTCCTTCCTCATGTAGGTGACTCTCAGTGTTGCGGGGTACATCAGTCCATATCTCAGATCTTTTATATTCTTAAGTATTCTTCTTGTGTCTGTAAACAGCGTTCTTTTCCTGGCGACCTCCACAGGATAATCTCTAAATATACTGATCTTATCTCCTTCAAATACGAGATTTCTGCTGCGAACGATTTTCTTCATCATATCATCCAAAACATGATCATATTGTACCTTCACTATCAGTTGTCTTGCGGGGGGGGGGGGGGGCGTCCGCCCTTGGGCGGCGTCCCAATGCTCTGTGTGCCCAAGCAAGTAAAGGTTCTTGATCCAGATTTAAGACTTTTTTTAATAGATCTGCGGAAAATTCACGGGGGTCATGGTTCCCCTCTCTGCCTTCCTGAATGCCCACGATTCTTAAATTCTGGCGTCTCTGACGTCCCTCCAAGTCAATACATTTTTCAATTATTTTATGCAGTAGGTCTGATAAATGCTTGTTCTCGGAGAGAAGCTTTTTTGTAGTTTTAGAACTTGTCTCAACAATTTCCTCTAATTCAGTTATAACTGTATGTTGTTGATTTAGTGCCTGGAAGATGGGATCCAACAGAGTTGAATCTGGATTTCATCGAATTTAATTTAACCTTTACCTCTTCAATCTTTTGATTAAGATTTTCTTCCATGTTTAACTTCCAGGCTTCCAGTACTTCGTGTACAGAGGCTGTGACTTCTTCTTTAATTTCTTCTTTAAAAGATTGCAGTTCTTCCTTAAAGTTCTGTTTAAGTTTTTTCAATTCTTCCATTATATTTGTAATTTCTTGTGCGAGGAAACTTCTTAGTTCTTCTACATCTGTTTTTTTCTTCTTTGAGACATCTTCCTGGGACGATGTTAAAACTGAGCCCGAGGCTTCAGTCGGGCCTACTTCTTTGGGCTTGCCGGTTTTTCTCGTCTTGGGGGGGGGGGGGTATGTTGCATAGACATACCGCCGGTGTCACGCGCCTGATGACATCGCATGCATGATGCAAGCAGCCAGTGCCGTTGTCTGCAGGTAAGTCCCATTCATTTCCCCCGTTTTCAAAAAATTTTTGTGGAGCTAGTCGGCGCGAGTCTCCCTTACTCCATAGCGCCACCGGAAGTGGGGGCAGATTATTATCTGAATGGTGTCAGATTAGGAAAAGAGGAGGTGCAACGAAACCTGGGTGCCCTTGTACACCAGCCACTGAAAGTAAGCATGCAGGTACAGCAGGCAGTGAAAAAAGCAAGTGGAATGTTGGCCTTTATAGCGAGAGGATTTGAGTATAGGAACAAGGAGGTCCCACTGCAGTTGTACTGGGCCCTAGTGAGACTGCACCTGGAGTATTGTGTGCAGTTTTGGTCTTCTAATTTGATGAAGGACAGTTTTGCTATTGAAGGAGTGCAGCGTAGGTTCACCAGGATAATTCACGGGATGGTGGGACTGACATATGATGCAGGAATACATTAACTGGGTTTATAAACACTGGAATTTAGAAGAATGAGAGGTAATCTCATAGAAACACATAACATTCTTAAGGGATAGGATAGGCTGGATGCAGGAAAAATGTTCCCCATGTTGGGGAAGTTCAGAACTAGGGGTCACAGTTTAAGAATAAGGGGTAGGACATTTAGGACTGAGATGAGAAAAAAGGTTTTCACCCAGAGAGTTGTGAATCTGTGGAATTCTCTGCCACAGAAACATAGAAACATAGAAAATAGGTGCAGGAGTACGCCATTCGGCCCTTCGAGCCTGCACCGCCATTCGATATGATCATGGCTGATCATCCAACTCAGTATCCCATCCCTGCCTTGTCTCCATACCCACTTATCCCTTTAGCCACAAGGGCCACATCTAACTCCCTCTTAAATATAACCAATGAACTGGCCTGAACTACCTTCTGTGGCAAAGAATTCCACAGATTCACCACTCTCTGTGTAAAAAATGATTTTCTCGTCTCGAGAAGGCAGTGTGTGATCTCCCACGTACAAAACTGTGCTGACTTTCCCTAATCAGCCCTTGTCCATTTAAATGCCTGTTTATCCTAATCCTCAGAATACCCTCCAGTAACTTTCCAACTTTGGAACTACATCTCCTTCGGGAAGACATGAGGGCTCTCCATTTCTTCCCAGGTCAGTGGCCACCAGTTCCCCAGAACTAACACATTTCTCCACCTGGCAGAGTCTATCTTCAGCCTCAACAACATTTCTGTTGATTCCTCTCACTTTCTTTAAATCGAAGGTTAAACCATGGGTATTCACGTCGGCCCCAGCTTGATAATGAATGCTCTTTGTTCCAATCGTACCCATGTAAAGATCCAACAACGATTTCCGGTACCCCTGGTTCCAGAACCTTGCCGACCTTAAGGGCTTGTCCCACGAGCATGCGACTCCATGCGGCAAGTGACCACGACCTAACGTGGTCACTTGAACCGTACCGCCTCGCGGGGCCGGTCTCACTTTGATCGCCGGAGCCGTATGGAGTTGTGCGGAGCTGGTCCCGACATCGTGCGGGGCTCCGAAAAACTGACCGTGTTCAAAAATTCCGCGCGGCAACGACCTGTCGGCCCGCAGCCGCCTCGACGGGCGTGTGCAGCGTCTCGACGCCGTACGGAGCGTCTTGACGCCGTACGTCACGCGCGAACTTCCCGCGGACTTCGCTCGAAGTTCACGTCACTAACTCGACCTCCGCACGGCCCCCGCTTCCGGTTTGGTCGCGCTTGCCGCAGGCAGGCGCATACACGTGGGACAAGCTCTTTAATCTGTTTTGCCGGACCAGCAGAGGTCACGGCATTTGGGGGGGGGGGGGGGGGGGCGCGAAACCGACCCGCAAAGTCGGCTATGGAAGGATCGGATATGCCGGATCCGGACGGCCCGGAGTTCCAGAGCCCTGGCCGCAGGGGGCAGATTCGACCCGCCGATCAGCCACGGAAATCCGAGGAGGTTGAGATCGGCCACCCCACCCGGCCTGGACGCCACATTTTTGTGGGGACTTCCGGTGGGTTGGGGGCTGGTAGATATTTTTCTGATTACAGGGGGAGCTGGACCACCAGTTGTCGGAAATCGGTGTTGGACTTGGATTATTGCCCAGAAAGACACAAATAGCGGGAGTAAATCAGCGGGTCAGGGAGCATCTCTGGAGAAAAGTAATAGGTGACATTTCAGGTAGAAACACTTCTTCTGACACATATTTCTACACATGCATTATTCCCCAACTCATTTCCCTCTGGATTCCGAGTAAGAGGCAGGTTGGGAAGAAGTGTAGATGTGGCTGGCAGTGGATCTGTAGCAGTAGTGCATTAGGGTTGGCTCCTGAATCCATGCAGGACCATGCATCAAATGACATGATGTTCATTTCATCAACATCACCATCAATGTCCCCCCTGCCCTCGAATTCCTTATATCTGACACCTCTCTCCTTTTAGAAACATAGAAACATAGAAAATAGGTGCAGGAGTAGGCCATTCGGCCCTTCGAGCCTGCACCGCCATTCAATATGATCATGGCTGATCATCCAACTCAGTATCCTGTACCTGCCTTCTCTCCATACCCCCTGATCCCTTTAGCCACAAGGGCTACATCTAACTCCCTCTTAAATATAGCCAACGAACTGGCCTCACCTACCTTCTTTGGCAGAGAATTCCAGAGATTCACCACTCTCTGTGTGAAAAATGTTTTCCTCATCTCGGTCCTAAAAGATTTCCCCCTTATCCTTAAACTGTGACCCCTTGTTCTGGACTTTCCCAACATCGGAAACAATCTTCCTGGATCTAGCCTGTCCAACCTCTTAAGAATTTTGTAAGTTTCTATGAGATCCCCCCTTAATCTTCTAAATCCTAGCGAGTACAAACCGAGTCAATCCAGTCTTTCTTCATATGAAAGTCCTGACATCCCAGGAATCAGTCTGGTGAACCTTCTCTGGACTCCCTCTATGGCAAGAATGTCTTTCCTCAGATTAGGAGACCAAAACTGTACGCAATACTCCAGGTGTGGTCTCACCAAGACCGTGTACAACTGCAGTAGAACCTCCATGCTCCTATACTCAAATCCTTTTGCTATGAATGCTAACATACCATTCGCCTTCTTCACTGCCTGCTGCACCTGCATGCCTACTTTTAATGACTGGTGTACCATGACACCCAGGTCTCGTTGCATCTCCCCCTTTCCTAATCGGCCACCATTCAGATAATAGTCTACTTTCCTGTTTTTGCCACCAAAGTGGATAACCTCACATTTATCCACATTATACTGCATCTGCCATGCATTTGCCCACTCACCCAGCCTATCCAAGTCACCTTGCAGCCTCCTAGCATCCTCCTCACAGCTAACACTGCCCCCCTGCTTTGTATCATCCGCAAACTTGGAGATGTTGCATTCAATTCCCTCGTCCAAATCATTAATATATATCGTAAATAGCTGGTGTCCCAGAACTGAGCCTTGCGGTACCCCACTAGTCACTGCCTGCCATTGTGAAAAGGACCCGTTTACTCCTACTCTTTGCTTCCTGTCTGCCAGCCAGTTCTCTATCCACATCAATACTGAACCCCCAATACCGTGTGCTTTAAGTTTGTATACTAATCTCTTATGTGGGACCCTGTTGAAAGCCTTCTGAAAGTCCAGATATAACACATCCACTGGTTCTCCCTTATCCACTCTACTAGTTACATCCTCGAAAATTTCTATAAGATTCGTCAGACATGATTTACCTTTCATAAATCCATGCTGACTTTGTCCAATGATTTCACCACTTTCCAAATGTGCTGCTAGCCCATCTTAAATAAACTGATTCTAGCAGTTTCCCCACTACCGACGTTAGACTAACTGGTCTGTAATTCCCCATTTTCTCTCTCCCTCCCTTTATAAAAAGTGGGGTTACATTAGCTACCCTCCAATCCTCAGGAACTACTCCAGAATCTAAAGAGTTTTGAAAAATTATCACTAATGCATCCACAATTTCTGGGGCTACTTCCTTAAGTACTCTGGGATGCAGCCTATCTGGCCCTGGGGATTTATCGGCCTTTAATCCATTCAATTTACCTAACACCACATCCCGGCTAACCTGGATTTCACTCAGTTCCTCCATCTGATTAGACCCCCGGTCCCCTGCTATTTCCGGCAGATTATTTATGTCTTCCTTAGTGAAGACAGAATCAAAGTAGTTATTCAATTGGTCTGCCATGTCCTTGTTCCCCATGATCAATTCACCTGTTTCTGACTGCAAGGGACCTACATTTGTTTTAACTAATCTTTTTCTCTTCACATATCTATAAAAGCTTTTGCAGTCAGTTTTTATGTTCCCTGCCAGTTTTCTTTCATAATCTATTTTCCATTTCCTAATTAAGCCGTTTGTCCTCCTCTGCTGGACTGAATTTTTCCCAGTCCTCTGGTAGGCTGCTTTTTCTGGCTAATTTGTACGCTTCATCTTTTGTTTTGATACTATCCCTGATTTCCCTTGTTATCCACGGATGCACTACCTTCCCTGGTTTATTTTTTTTGCCAAACTGGGATGAACAATTGTAGTTCATCCATGCAGTCTTTAAATGCCTTCCATTGCATATCCACCATCAACCCATTAAGAATCAATTGCCAGTCTATCTTGGCCAATTCACGTCTCATACCCTCAAAGTTACCTTTCTTTAAGTTCAGGACCCTTGTTTCTGACTTAACAATGTCACTCTCCATCCTAATGAAGAACTCAACCATATTATGGTCACTCTTGCCCAAGGGGCCACGCACAACAAGACTGCTAACTAACCCTTCCTCATTACTCAATACCCAATCTAGAATAGCCTGCTCTCTCGTTGGTTCCTCTACATGTTGGTTTAGAAAACTATCCCGCATACATTCCAAGAAATCATCTTCTTCAGCCCCCTTGCCAATTTGATTCACCCAATCTATATGTAGATTGAAGTCACCCATTATAACTGTTTTACCTTTGTTGCACGCATTTCTAATTTCCTGTTTGATGCCATCCCCAACTCCACTACTACTGTTAGGTGGCCTGTACACAACTCCCACTAGCGTTTTCTGCCCTTCGTGTTTTGCAGCTCTACCCATATCGATTCCACATCCTCCAAGCTAATGTCCTTCCTTTCTATTGCTTTAATCTGCTCTCTAACCAGCAACGCTACCCCACCTCCTTTCCCTTTCTGTCTATCCCTCCTGAATATTGAATATCCCTGGATGTTCAGCTCCCAGCCTTGGTTACCCTGGAGCCATGTCTCCGTGATTCCAACTATATCATAGTCATTAATAGCTATCTGCACATTCAACTCATCCACCTTATTACGAATACTCCTTGCATTGAGACACAAAGCCTTCAGGCTTGTTTTTACAACACTCTTACCCCTTATACTATTATGTTGAAAAGTGGCCCTTTTTGATTTTTGCCCTGGATTTGTCTGCCTGCCACATTTCACCTTGCTACCTATTGCTTCTACCCTCATTTTACACCCCTCTGTCTCTACACTCACCCATTTAAGAAACCCTTTCCCTTTAACTCCATCCTCAACTATCCCATTCGACACCCCACCCCCCTTATTCAGTTTAAAACCACCTGTGTAGCAGTGGCAAACCTGCCTGCCAGAATGCTGGTCCCCCACCTGTTAAGATGCAATCCGTCCCTTTTGTACAGTCCCCCCTTACCCCAAAACAGATCCAAGTGATCTAAGAATCTAAATCCCTGCCCCGGGCACCAGTACCTCAGCCACACATTCAGGTCCCGTATCTCCCTGTTCCTGCTCTCGCCAGCACGAGGAACTGGAAGCAAACCGGAGATAACAACCCTGGAGGTCCTGCTTTTCAGCATTTTTCCAAGCTCTCTAAAGCCACGCTGCAGAATATTCATCCCTTTCTTTCCGACATCGTTTGTGCCGACATGCACTACCACTTCCGACAGTTTTTCATCTATCTGGCTCCATCTCAGGGGACAGATTACCCAAACACTTCTGCTACACATCCAGGTGTGGAAGATGCCCTTACCTGTGTCTCCTCCATTTCCTGCAATTCAGCCCTCGACCCTTTCCTCCCAGCCCAAACGGAATGGTGTTCCCCTGGTCATGGTCATAAGTGATGTGAGCAGAATTAGGCTATTCGTCCCATCAAGCCCACTCTGCCATTCAATTATGGCTGATCCATCTTTCCCTCTTAACCCCTTTCTCCCGCCTTCTCTCTGTAACCACTGACACCCGAACTAATCAGTTTGTTCATTTGACATCACCAGTCTCCGCTCCTGAGTCCAGCACTTTGTGCTCTCCATTCATGTCCCACTCCTTCCCCTCAACTCCTTCCGCCAGCTCTCCCCCGACAAGGTCCCCACACCAAACGCCGCCTGTCCATTCCCCTCCCCAGATGCTGCCTGGTCCCCTGAGATCCCCCAGAATAGCAAGTGCAGGAGTAACTCAGTAAACAAAGTGCACACAAAGTGCTGGAGTAACTCGGGGGGTCAGGCAGCTTCCCCGGGAGAACACGGACAGGAGACGTTTCAGGTCGTAAATCTGAATCAAACCTCGGAGACGATGGTGGAGGTGTACTGGTCCTGACTGTAATCCCATCCATCCAAACACGGCTCCTCGTCGATCCCGGACACGTTGAGGAGATCTGGGTCTGGAAACACCTCCGAGAGGTTCCTGATCACATCCAAGCGGTAGCGACTGCATTGGCTGTACTGGACTTGGGTTCCTGGCACCCGTGGAATGGTTCTGTTCATCCAGGCTTGGCTGAGGTTGGGATTCCCGGGAATCGAGCAGCGATGCTCTGGGGTATCCCCGACAAAGATGATGTTTAGACCGGCGAAACCGTTGGGAATAATGCTGACAGTTAAGAGCAGGACGATGAGTTTCTGAGCCGGTCCCCATTCCCCCAGGAAGGCTGTAATTTCATCGTAATCCCGCATGTTAGTTGCAGACGCGGCGCTTACTGCGCCTTGGTTCCGGAAGCCTGGAGGGCTTCAACCTTGTGCGTGAACCTGAAGTTGTAGAGCAGGATTGTTGCAAAATACTGACAATTTATCACCTTGCGTGCACAATTAACTAATAACAAGTTGTCCTACAACTTTTGGCTGTGAACGCCATAGGCTAATATCCCTAACAGGTTCTGGAAACACCGCCCGTGCTAAACAGCAACACTTTCTAGTAGAAGTGAGTTGGAAAGAACTCCAGATGCCGGTTTACACCGAAGATAGACACCAAATGTTGGAGTAACTTAGCGGGACGGGCAGCATCTCCGGAGAGTGGGAAGGGGTGACGTTTCGGGTCGAGACCCTCCTTCAGACTGAGTACATTCGTTCTTCATACTAGTAGAAATATGGTGGATCAAATGGCTTAGAGCCAAATCCCTTTTAAATATTACTGACACTAGACTTGTTTTCATGCTAAAGTCCAAATTAAATGAAGAAAGAATTAAGATATGTGCATTGGGTCAAGGTTTGTGGTTAATCATGTGACATCTTTGATAACCATGTATCTCTGAAACAAGATTGCTCTGTTTAATTTCTCCCATAATATCTGCCGTTGAACAAGTTGTACTTTGATACCCTATTACGGTTACCCACAAGATAGACACAAAGTGCTGGATTAACTCAGCAGCTCAGGCAGCATCTCTGCAGAAAAAGGAATAGGTGTAGTTTCGGGTCGAGACCCTTCATCAGACGATCCGAAACGTCACCTTGTAGAGTCTAAACGTTGTGTGCAACCGTTGTCTTTATTAACACATTACAAGTTTGGTACATAAGCTTGTTTGCTACACTCTAACATAAAGTCATTGTTGCTGTTGTTGAGCGAGGTTGTTGACTCGTGAACTCGAGCTTAGTTTATGCTGTTGTTGAAGGACACACCTCATCTCTGACGAGTTCTCTTCCCGCCTCTGTTGACGAGGGTTCGATCACTAAGTGGCTTGACCACCAGGTGGCGCCACAACCTATTCCTTTTTTGCCTGGCCCGTTGAATTAATCCTGTACTTTGTGTCTATTTTCAGTATAAAGCAGCAACTAGCACCGTGGCGCAGCGGTTGATTCGCCGCCTTAGAGTGCCAGCGAACCGGGTTTGATCCTGACTATGGGTGCTGTCTGTATGGCGTTTTTGTACATTCTTCCTGTGACCACGTGGGTTTTCTCCGGATGCTCCGGTTTCCTCCCACACTCCAAAGACCTACAGATTTGTAGATTAATTAACTTTTGTAAATCGTAAATTGTCCTTAGTGAGCAGGATAATGCTAGTATACGAAGTGATCGCTGGTTGCTGCAGAGAGCACCCGTCATCAGAATCGAACCCAAACTCTGGTGCTGTGAAACAGCAGCTGTATCGCTGCACCACTTTGCTGCTCTATTTATTTCACTAAAAATACAGCAGGACATAACATGACAGAACATAAAAGCATGAATGTAACATAAAAAGCATGTGAAAATGCAGATTCTAAATAATTACAGGCATCTGCAACTTTATAGGTACAGTGACATTTTTTTTTACATTCACCATTTTTTTACATTTTACAGTCAAAATCCTGCTTTAGATAGGATTTACATCATACGTGCAAAACCATGCTGACGATCCCTAATCAGCACCATATTCCGAGACAGTTTCTTCCCAGCTGTTGTCAGGCAACTGAACCACCCTACTGCAACCAGAGAGTAGTCCTCAACTAATATCTAGCCTCTAGTATCTTTGCTCTACCTGCGACCTGATGTAAGAGCAGATTGTATAACTGTGGAGTCCGTCCCCGCTACCAAAGATGTCGCGTTTGGCATAAACAAATGGCGGCCGTGACGTTCCGTTACGTACTACACGTCAGTCCATTGGATTTCGGAGGAGTGGGCTATCTTGCTCCTCTAGGGTCTTTGCTTAAAACTATTCCATTATCATGTATCTGTACAATGTGAATGGCTCGATTGTAATCATGTATTGTCTTTCCGCTGACTAGTCAGCACGCAATAAAAGCTTTTCACAGTACCTCGGGACACGTGACAATAAATTAAACTGAACTGAACTAAATGCAGATATATCTTATCCCTCAGATAACTCTCTAGTAATTTGACTACCACAGATGTTAGGCTCGTTGGTCTATAGTTCTGATGCTTTCCTTTGCAGCCCTGGCTAAGTACAACATTTGCCACCCTCCAGTCTTCCGGCACCTCACCTGTATTTAATGAAAGAAAAAAAAATAAGAAAAATTTTTTTTTTTTTTAAATGGTGCGGCCCTGTCCAGTCGCCGTTGTGGCAGCTCCGCGAAAATTGTGTGTGTTTTTAACTTTTATGTTCCTTTTTAACTTATTTCTAAGTTGTAACTCCCTTGTACTAACAAAGTATGACAGGGGAACCCTCTTAAATCTAAACACAAGGGCAAACGGAGACTTTTTAAACTCTGTACTTACTGATCCAGCATGGCCAGCAGAGATCAGCAGAAGCTGCTGCATCAACAATGGGAGCTCGGCTGCAAGGAAACCTCAGAGAAAACATCGAGGGAAGCGGGGGGGGGGGGGGGGGGGGGGGGGGGGGGGGGGGGGGGGAATTCGGAATAGGCTGAAAGCCCAAGCCTTTCGTCCACCTCTGTCCAGCATTCTTCTGGCAAATGTCCAGTCCCTGGAAAACAAGCTGGATGACCTCAGGGCGAGGGTCAGATTCCAGCGGGACATAAGTGACTGCAACATCCTCTGCCTGACTGAAACATGGCTGACCTCGCTGATTCCGGATCAGGTGATCTGCCCAACCGAGTCCTTCACTGTCCACCGTGCTGACAGAACAGAAGCATCTGGGAAATCCAAGGGTGGAGGAGTCTGCTTCATGACCAATAACAACTGGTGCACCCCTGGAAATATCAAGATGCTTTCCCGTTCCTGCTCGCCGGACCTGGAGCACCTGACGATCTCATGCCGCCCATTCTACCTTCCCCGGGAATTCGGCTCAGTGATCGTCACAGCCGTCTACATTCCACCGCAGGCGGACACCGACATGGCACTATCGGCCCTACACGATGTGCTATGTCGACATCAAAACACGTACCCGGATGCGGCTATGGTGGTGGCTGGAGATTTTAATAAATCAAATCTCAAGAAGGTCATGCCGAACTTCTACCAACACATCACGTGTGCCACCAGGGGGGAGAGAACTTTGGACCACTGCTACACACCGTTCAGGAAAGGCTACAAGGCCGTTTCACTCCCTCCCCTAGGAAAATCTGACCACGCTGCCATTTGCCTGTTGCCGGAGTATAAACAGAGGATAGTTCGGGAAGCGGTAGAGACGAGGGACGTAAAGTGGTGGTCCGACCAGTCAGAGGCCCTGCTGCAAGATGCACTGAGCGATGTCGACTGGAATATGTTCGAAGCAAGTTCCAGTGACGTCAGTGAGTTCGCGGAAGCAGTCACGGACTTCATCGCAACAGTAACTGACAACATCGTCCCCACGGTAAGGGTAAGCACCTTTCCGAACCAAAAACCCTGGGTAGACAGGTCTGTTCGTGTGGCCCTGAATGCTCGCACCGCTGCCTACAACTCGGGCCTGGCATCAGGAAACATGGTCGTCTACAAGGCAGAGCCCTACCGACTGCGAAGGGCGGTGAAGGACGCAAAGAGAAGGTACAGAGACAAGATGGAGTTACAGATGGAGCAGCAGGACACCAGAAGCCTGTGGCAGGGGCTACGGATTGTAACCAACTACCGGAGCACCCCTCCCTCATCCGCAAGTGCCGGCACCTCCCTAGCTGATGACCTGAACTCCTTTTACGCTCGTTTTGAGAGGGGCAACACCACTCCAGGTCTGCCGACTATCGACAATACCGCCAGCGGGCTGGCTACCGAAGCTGAAGGGAGGAATGTGCACATATTCTCGCTGTCCGAGCACGACGTAAGGAGGGCTCTGACACGGGTGAACATGAGAAAAGTTGCAGGCCCCGATGGCATCTCGGGGCGAGTACTCAAGTCCTGTGCTACGCAGCTAGCTCCAGTGCTCACTACATTATTCAACCTCTCCCTGGACAAGTCCGTGGTCCCTGCCTGCTTCAAAAAATCCATCATTGTACCGGTACCAAAAAATGCCTCCCCAGCCTGTCTGAATGATTACCATCCGGTGGCCCTTACCTCGATAGTCATGAAATGCTTTGAGAGGCTGGTGAAGAAACACATCTGCGCCTTCCTCCCTCGGAACATGGACCCGTTGCAGTTCGCATACCGTCCGAACAGATCCACGGATGATGCGGTCTCCCAGGTCTTGCACACCGCTCTCTCCCATCTGGACAGCCAGAAGGGGGGCTACGTGAGGATGCTGTTCATAGACTACAGTTCAGCCTTCAACACGATAGTCCCCACCAGACTGGCCGGGAAGCTAATGGAATTGGGGCTCAACACCTCCCTGTGTGCCTGGGTCCTGGACTTTCTCACCGCCAGGCCCCAGGTAGTTAAGATGGGAGGGAATACATCGAAGTCCCTCTCCCTGAGCACAGGATCGCCCCAGGGTTGCGTCCTCAGCCCCCTATTGTACTCCCTGTACACACATGACTGTGTGGCTAGGTTCAGCTCCAACTCATTAATTAAGTTTGCTGATGACACTGTGGTGGTGGGCCTGATCTCAGACAACGACGAGAAGGCCTACCGGGAGGAAGTGGCTGGTCTAGCACTCTGGTGCCAGGATAACAGCCTCCTCCTGAACATCAAAAAAACGAAGGAGCTGATCATGGACTTTAGGAGGGCATATCATCCAAGGACGTACACTCCATTGAGGATAAATGGGGATCCTGTGGATAGGGTGAACTGTTTTTAATATCTCGGAGTCCACATCTCCGAGGATATGACATAGGCATCACACGCCTCAGCACTCGTGAGTAAGGCAAGGCAGCGCCTTTACCACCTCAGGCAATTGAGGAAATTCAGAGTGTCTCCGAGGATCCACCAGTGCTTCTACGCAGCGGCGGTGGAAAGCATCTTGTCCGGGAACATTACCATCTGGTTTGGGAATTGCTCTGCCAAGGACAAGAAGGCTCTGCAGAGAGTAGTGCGTTCGGCCGAACGCACTATGGGAACTTCACTCGCCCCCCTGCAGGAACTATACATCAGGAGGTGCAACTCCAGAGCCAACAATATCATGTGAGACCCCTTCCACCCCTGCAACGGGCTGTTCCAGCTGCTACGGTCAGGCAAACGCCTCCATTGCCATGTGGTGAGAACGGAGAGGTTGAGAAGGAGTTTCTTCCCAGAGGCCATTCGGACTGTAAACGCCTATCTCACCAGGGACTAACTCTACTGAACGTTTTTCCTTCCATTATTTATTATGTAAAAGAATATGTGTGTTATGATTGTGTTTATAGTTTGTTTGGTTGTTTGGTTGTTTGTCTTTTGCACAAAAGTCCGCAAGCATTGCCACTTTCATTTCACTGCACATCTCGTATGTGTATGTGACAAATAAACTTGACTTGACTTGACTTGACTTGACTTGACTTGACTTGACTTGACTTGACTTGACTTGACTTGACTTGATGGTTTTTATATCTCAGCCTGGGCACCTGCAATTTCGTTTTTTAGCTTCCCAGTGTTGTTTCTGTTTTAGCTTCCCACAGTGGACAGACGTTCGACAGACTAAGGTGTCGGCCATTTAGAACGGAGACGAGGAAACACTTTCTCACAGAGAGTTGTGAGTCTGTGGAATTCTCTTCCTCAGAGGGCGGTGGAGGCAGGTTCTCTGGATACTTTCAAGAGAGAGCTAGATAGGGTTCTTAAATATAGCAGAT
The DNA here is from genome assembly GCF_010909765.2 of Amblyraja radiata. NCBI lineage: Eukaryota > Metazoa > Chordata > Chondrichthyes > Rajiformes > Rajidae > Amblyraja > Amblyraja radiata. Next base: position 8,041,384 of record NC_045966.1, on the reverse strand, counting down.
TCAGGGGATATGGGGAGAAGGCAGGAACGTGGTACTGATTGTGTATGATCAGCCATGATCACATTGAATGGCGGTGCTAGCTCGAAGGGCCGAATGACCTAATCCTGCACCTATTGTCTATTGTTGGATATATTTGATCAGATTTGTCTATCTTCATATGCCGTACAACATTCAGCGCCTCTTCGACTGTAATACTGACTGTCCTCAAGAGATCTCCACTAACTGTCCCAAGTTCCCCAGTCTTCATGTCTTTCTCCATGTTTTATACGGGGGAGAAATATTCATTGAGGACCTTGCCCATCTCCTGCAACTTCACACACAGATGAACAAAAATGCTGGAGTAATTCAGCGGGACAGGTAGCATCTCCAAAGTTCCATTTAATACCAGTTACGTATACCTGTCCCATATCTCCTTCTTTTTCCTTATCAGAGCCTCAATTTATATTGTCATCAAAACTTCCTTACGCCGACCTGCATTGCCCTTCACTCTAAGCCCAGAACTCGGCCTAACACACATGCCCTGAACTCTTGTCAATACACAATAGGTGCAGGAGTAGGCCATTGGGTCCTTTGAGTACCCCGTTCCTGCCTTCTCACAATATCCCCTGACTCCACTATCTTTAAGAGTTCTATCTAACTCTCTTGAAACTATCCAGTATAGCAGGTTGGCATCTAATATTGCCTTGTCGCAATTGTGATCTTTTTTTAAACTCACTCTCTCTCTCTCTCTCTCTCTCTCTCTCTCTCTCTCTCTCTCTCTCTTTTTTTTTTTTTTTTTTTTTTTTTTTTTTTAATTTCCAAGACTTTATTCAACACATCAAATAATACAACAGATCACGTCATACACAAAGCGAAATTACATTATACCAAGTGTCATTATATTACAACATTACAATCATTATTCACAATACTCTCAACCCCTCGCGGTGACCAGCGCCCACGGAATACCTCCAAAGTCCCCGTGAACACCGCATGTTCCCTCTCCAGGGACACACGTGCACGGACGTAGGCCCGAAAGAGGGGCAAGCAGCCGACCCTTGCCTGACCATCCATCGCCTGCTGCCTGGACCCGCGTATGGCCATCTTGGCCAGGCCCAGGAGTAGACCGACAGGTAGGTCCCACCCTCCCACTTGGCTCTCCCCACAACCTACCTTGTGTCCAAACACAAGAATCGTAGGACTAAAATGTAACCAGAACTTTAGCAACAACCCCTTCAGATATTGATACAGGGGCAGTAGCCTCTCACACTCCATATAAATGTGGAACACGGTCTCTTCCTCGCCACAGAAAATACAGGCAGCGGACGAGTCCGTGAACCGACTCAAAAGTTTGTTACATGCCACCGCTCCGTGCAGCACTCTCCACCCCAGGTCCCCAATGTAAAGGGGGACAACTCCCGTGTAGAGGGACCCCCACTGGGGACCTTCCCCGCCTTCAGGTGGTAACACCGTCCGCCATGGAGTGTCGGGACGGGAGACGAAGGCAAGGAGGTGCAGAATGTGCAGGAACATTCTATACAGTGAGCGTCTCTTCGCGTCACGAAACGGCACGCTATCCATCTCCGAAAGGCGGCTCAGGTTGTGTGGAGCCGGTGCCCGAGATATCTCCCGGAACCGAGGCCCGATGAGCAGATCTGACGGAGCGGGTAAGAGCTCATTCAAAACCACTCTAGGCGCATGCCTCTCCTCGACACCCGCCATGATTTGGTGAGGACCGGCCACTCCCGCAGCCGCAACATCCCCCTCCCCTCGTGGAGCAACACGCTGGCTGAAAACAACCAGATTCCTCACTCTTAACACATCCCGGTAGAAAACAGGCAAGCCCCTTAGGGCGGGTCGACTGATGCCCGCCTCCGGGAGCCGCGAGACCCCCCTTAGACAACGACCCCGTCGGAAAAAATACGTGGCCAAAACGTGCCATCTGGGGGGGTTCTCTATATACATATACCTCCTCAGAGTCCTGAGGCGGAGAGCCGCCACCTGGGTACGCACGCATACCAAGGACTGGCCCCCCTCCTCTAACGGGAGACTCAGGACCGCTGCGGAAACCCAGTGCTTCCTATTTCCCCAAAAGAAATCCACCAGCTTCATCTGTAAAGCATTTACAAAAATGGAAGGCGGGACAAGAGTAGCCAGCCGGTACCATAACATGGAGGCCACCAGCTGGTTTATGACCAACACCCTCCCCTGAAAAGAAAGAACTCCAAGCAGGCCTGACCAGCGCCCCAGCCGGGCAACCACTTTCGTCTCCAACTCCTGCCAGTTTGCCGGCCAAGCATCCTCAGTGGGACTCAGGTACACCCCCAGATAGAGGAGGTGCGTGGTGCTCCACGCAAACATTGCCATCTCCTCTGGCAGGGAGTCCACCTGCCACTGACCCACTAAAAGTCCAGAGCACTTGCTCCAATTAATCCTGGCAGAGGATGCAGCCGAGTATATCTTCTGGCAATCACGCATCCTCCGCAGGTCACCAGGATCGGTGAACATAAGGAGTACATCATCGGCATATGCCGAAAGAACCAACTCCACCCCCGGGCCCGGTAGGGCCAAGCCTGTCAACCTCCTCCGAAGAAGACACAGGAACGGCTCCACACAGACCGCGTACAACTGACCTGACATGGGGCACCCCTGACGGACCCCCCTCCCAAAATGAAAGGGGGCCAACAACCCACCATTAACCTTCACAAGACACTCCACTGCAGCATACAAGAGGCGGACCCGGGCCACAAAATGCGGTCCAAATCCGAACGCTTGCAACGTCCCGAAAAGGTATTCATGCTCTACCCTATCAAAAGCCTTCTCCTGATCAAGAGACAGAAAAGCAGCTGACTGACCAGTTCCCTGTGCTAGATGAATCAGGTCCCTAACCAGGTGGATGTTATCCTGAATGGACCGACCAGGGACTGTGTAGGACTGGTCATAGTGAATCAACTGAGACAGCACGGAGCCCAGGCGATTTGCCATCGCCCGTGCAAAAACTTTATACTCTGTGCATAGGAGAGAGACCGGGCGCCAGTTTTTCAACAAGCGGAGTTCCCCCTTCTTGGGCAGCAGGACAACAACTGCTCTACGCCACGAGAGGGGCATCTCCCCGGTCGCCAGGCTCTCCCCCAGAACCAACATGTAATCACCCCCCAGGATACCCCAGAAAGCTCTTACAAACTCTACCGTCAGCCCATCCAGCCCCAGGGACTTACCCCTCTTGAGCTGATGCAATGCTCGAGTCAACTCCTCCAAAGATAAAGGGCCATCAAGAATATCGGCCTCCTCCCTATCAATAATCGGTAGACTCTCCCACAGGTCCTGCTGAGCTTCCCCACTGACTCTACCTGCGGAGAACAGGGATCCATAAAAGGACCTGACCAAGGCACTAATCCTCTCTGGATCCGTGACAGAGGAGCCATCATCTGCTAGCAGCTCCACGAGCTGTTTGCGGGCTCCCCGCCCTTTCTCCAGAGAGAAAAAGAAAGGCGAAGCTCGATCCAGATCGTGCAGCATCTGGACCCGCGCCCTCACATAAGCGCCTCGGGACCTCTCAAGTTGCAGGTTCCTCAAGGCTTCCTTCTTCTCATGAAACACACCCCATTCGCAAGATTCACCTCCAACCTGACCCAGGCGAGACTCTGCGTCCCTCAGCTCCCTCTCAAGCTTCTCAACCGCTGAGTCCCGCCGCCCGGTCGACCCCCACGTGTATTCCTTACAAAAAATACGGATGTGAGCTTTCCCCACATCCCACCACTGCCTAAGGGAAGAGAAGCACCTCTGCCTCTCTCTCCACCTCACCCAAAACCGACTGAATGACTCCCGGAAACACCGATCCTCCAGCAGCCGGTTATTAAAGTGCCAGTACGCAGACCCGGCCCGAGCGCACGCTGGATTAAAATCCGCACGCACCAGACAATGGTCCGAGCATGGCACCAGCTGCATTGAGGCCGCTGAGACACGGGAAACAAACGCTCGGGAGATATATATTCGATCAATGCGGGAACCACCGCCCTCAGATCTCCGCGAAAAAGCAGTGGAGTCTGGGTTGAGGTCCCGCCACACATCAACCAACTCAAAAGAATCAATCAACCCTCTCAGCTTCTTCGCTACAGCAGGGGCACACTGAGTACCAGAACGATCTCGCACCTCAAGTGTGCAGTTAAAGTCCCCCCCAAGGAAGACACACTCTCCCCTATCAATAGTGCTCAACAGAGCACTCACCTCCTGAAGTAGGCCGGCCTGCATCGTGCCGGAGCTGGGGGCATACACGTTAATGAAATGCAACGGCATGCCATCCAGGCTCACGGCCAGATGGAGCAAACGTCCTGGCACAACTTCTTGCACTTTTATAATATTGGGCAAGAAATTCTGAGCCAACAGAATGGCCACCCCACTCGAATTTGAGCCAAGATGACTCATATAGACTTCACCTTCCCACTCCAATCTCCAGGTGGGTTCATCACTGACAACAGTATGCGTCTCCTGCAGAAAACACACTGCAAATTTCCCCTCCCTAAGGACCGATAAAAGCTGGAATCTGCGAAAACTCGCTCTACTCCCGTTTAAATTTAGGGTAACTAATGTGAATGCACTGGTACATTAGTTTGAAATCCTCCCACTTCTCCTGGGCTCTGTAGCCCTCTCTCTTAGGAGCTCCAAAAAGCCCCTAAGCTGGCCCTGCTCAGAGCCTGGAAGACCACTATCCTCGCTGGCAAGGATAGCCTCGAGAGTTTCAACTAAGGCCGACAGATCAGCCCACCGTCTCTTAGCGGCCTCAACCTTTTTCTTGTTGCTGCGAATTGTTTTTAGGAATTCCAGCAACTCGCAGATGATAGCACTTGGTTCGTCCTTGGTTCCTGGGCTATCGGCCAAGTTTCTCGCACCTGACACAACACGCTCAGCATCACCAAGGTCATTTTCAGAAGTCGAAAGACCAGAGCTCTCTGGAATTTCGCCAACCCCTTCACACAAACTGGCCCCATCCCTCTCCCCCTCCTCCGACATGTCACCACCCCCAGGATCAATGCCGGGGAAGGGTCCCGAAGCCCCTATCCGCATCACGCTGCCCACTGACTGGCTGGGCTCCTGCGCTCTGTCCTCACCCTCCACATCTGGGCCTGGGGAAGAGAAAACAAGAGGCACCCCCAGGGTCTGTGGTAAACTGGCACCCCCAGAATCCGAAAGAAGGTCGCTGCCCGAAACAACTCCGACCTCCACAGCACCGAAAGCACCCCCTCCACTGGCAACACCCAGAGGCTCTCCACCAGTCTTTTTTCTCTCCCCTGCCAACTCAGCCGGCAGTACAATACACACCTCGGCACCTCCACTGGCTCCAATATTGAGCACTGATTGGTACACCATTCCCCCCGGCCCCCCTCCCTCGGGCTGACTCTGCTCGTCCCCCGTCTCAGGGTCCACACTACCAGGGGAGCTTACCCCACCCTCCTGCGTGCTAACACCCTTAGTAGGCCTCTGAAACGAGGGGACCTCCTCCGACCCAGAGGACGCACCCCCAGGGGAGCCAAGATCAACACACGATGAGATACCTCCCTCGGAGGGCCCCTGTGATGAAAGAACCTCCCCCCGCCCAGAGGACACAGCTCCAGAGGGGTCTACCCCGTCACCTGACCCTATGGTACCCTCGAGAGAACCCTGAAGCGGAGGCTCAACCTCCACCCCAGTAGACGTCATTTCCTGACCTCCACCCACATCGGTGGTGGAAGGACTGGAAAACTGCACCCCCCTTACTTTGGACTCACGTCCATGCTCTTCCTCGCCAGGCCCAATCCTCCTTTTTGTCCCACTAGCATGCGGCGGTGTGGTGACCTCCATAAAGAAAGGGTCTTCCTCCTCCACACTACCCCCAGCCACTTTACCACCCGCACGTGTTACCTTCCCTACTCCCGTCAGAGCCACCTCAGCTCCTTGCTGGGCCACGGCAGTTTCACTCTGGGCCTCCCTGGAGCTGACAGGCACCTCTTGGGTGATCTCCGCACTCGGCAGTTGCACACCCACCTGCTTTTGCCTCGCTTGGGTAATCTTTTTCTGCTTATTCTTCTTCTTCTTCTGCTGCTCCCATTTCTCTCCACCCTCCCCCTGTGCCGCACCTTCAGCCACCCCCACATGTTCAGAATGTAGGGGGTGGGGGCCCTCGCTGCCCCGGGTCCCCAAGGCGGAAACTACAGACCCAGAAGGGCTATCCCCGCTGCCCCGGATCACCGAGGCAGTTTCAGCAGCCACAGCCAGGTCAGCGCTTCCACCCCGCCCCTCCGAGGCATGACGAGCCACCGCTGATGGGCCAGCAGTGCATTCCTGGGCCGCTGCGCTAGAGGTTCTGGCAGCGACCCCATGATTAGGACATTCCCTACGGAGATGTCCATAACAACCGCACACATGACACCGTGCCTTTCCCCAACTCCAACGCACGGTTCTAGGGAGACCCCTACACTCCACCTCGAAACTCCCCTCATCGCCTTCCCCCTCCCCCACCTTCACGAACACCCTCCTTTTGAAACTGAGAATCCCTTTTTCCTCCGGGTCCCCCCCAGGGTGCATGAGCCTAAAGCACTTAGACCGCACCTCCCCAATCTGAGACAGGTGTGGAATGAGTGTCGCATCCGGAATACATGTAGGGCAACTCCGCAGGAGAACCGGTCTCACCCTGGACACCCATGGGTCCACCTGTATATGGACCCCCCCCACTGAAATCCCCCTCTCCACCACTGTGGCCACATCCTCCCGTTTCTTCAATATCATCTCAACCTTTCCCCTCTCGAGCTATGAAGAGACAATAGCCCCCCTACCAAGAAGGGCATTCATAGCCTTCGTAATTGCTCCCCTGGACATCTGGGGCCCAGTTTGAACCGAGATACCAAAACTGTCCCAGTCCAAGTCAACATGAGGCTCATGTTCAGATGGCCTCGCTTCCGCTGCTGATGTCACTACTGCGTAGCTCCTCGCCTTCGGCCGCGCCCCCGCCATCGCCATCCGGGCAGATGCACAAACCAGCTCCCGGCACTCCAGCAGCTCAGCAAATTAATTCCCAGGGACAGTCACAGTCCAAAGCAATCCTCAAAAAGCAAAGTCCTCCAGCTGAAGAATGAAAGTTCCAAGCTCGTCCACGCCAGAAAGCCAGGTCGCCCTTTCTTGTCGAACGCAAAAGCACCGTCTTCACATTAAGCCAGGCAGCCGCACTGTGCAAAATGACTTTAGGGCAGAGAATCAGTGCCAAAACACAGCAAAGGCACCGAAAAACTTCAAACCCTCGATATCCAGGCACTCTTGGCAGTCCGCCAATGACAGCCGCACCCTGCTCCCTCGACAATGAAGAAAATTATCAAGGGATTTTCACGCTAAATGGAGGAGTCTTTAAAGCATTGGAAAGTTTCAACAGTCCAACAATAAGTTAGACTATGAAGCCCCTCTGCCTCTGTTTTCACACAAAGAGTGGTGAATCTCTGGAACTCCCTGCCACAGAGGGTAGTCGAGGCCAGTTCATTGGCTATATTTAAGAGGGAGTTAGATGTGGCCCTTGTGGCTAAGGGGATCAGAGGGTATGGAGAGAAGGCAGGTACGGGATACTGAGTGGATGATCAGCCATGATCATATTGAATGGCGGAGCAGGCTCGAAGGGCCGAATGGCCTACTCCTGCACCTGATTTCTATGTTTCTATGTTTCTATGTTTCTATGTTCCTTTCCCAGCGACAGGATCCTTCAAAGGCTGCTTAAAACTTCTCAGCCACTGGAGCTGATAAAAATCTCTCTCTCTCTCTCTCTCTCTCTCTCTCTCTCTCTCTCTCTCTCTCTCTCTCTCTCTCTCTCTCTCTCTCTCTCTCTCTCTCTCTCTCTCTCTCTCTCTCTCTCTCTCTCTCTCTTTTTTTTTTTTTATGTTGGTTTCACCTTGCTTGAAATGGTATGAAAGTGCATTTGGATTTGGTGGCCTTGCACCCTCCTTGAATGGTATGAAACTGCACTTGAATATGGTGGCCTTGCACCCTGATTGAAATGGTAGGAAAATTGATTTGAATTTGATGGCCTTGCACTCTGCTTGAAATGGAATTTCAAGGAATAGCTGTGAGTCAACTGCCAGCCCACCAGTTGTGAGTGAGCTGCCAGCACATCGGGCTTGAGGGACTGAGCTGCCACCCCAAGAATCCACTGCGAATGAAGTAAAAATGCACTGCTAATGAAGTAAAAATGCACTGCTAATGAAGTAAAAATGCACTGCTGATGAAGTAAAAACACACTGCTAATGAAGTAAAAATGCACTGCTAATGAAGTAAAAATGCACTGCTAATGGTTGTATGGGTTGAAGTATAAATGCATAAATTGGATAGTTATAAGGACGGGAAAGGAATGGAGGGTTATGGTCTGAGCGCAGGTATATGGGACTAGGGGAGAATACGTGTTCGGCACGGACTAGAAGGGTCGAGATGGCCTGTTTCCGTGCTGTAATTGTTATATGGTTATATGGTTATATGGTTATGGGTAGGGAGAGGTCACAACTTTGTCTGAGCTGTGAATTAACTGAACGCACTGAATGTCTACTGAACTGTGTGTGGTGTTTTATGTGGTTTTATGGTGGTTTCACCTTGCTTGAAATGGTATGAAACTGCATTTGAATATGGTGGCCTAGCACCCTGCATGAAATGGTATGAAACTGCATTTGAATGTGGTGGCCTTGCACCCTGCTTGAAGTGGCATGAAACTGCACTTGAATTTGGTAGCCTTGCACCCTGCTTGAAATGGTTGGAAACAGCACTTGAATTTGGTGGCCTTGCACCCTGCTAGGAGTGGTAGGAAACTGAACCTGAATTTGGTGGCCTTGCACCCTGCTTGTGAGGTTGTGAGGTTCACAACTCCTTCCCCATAGAAGCATTGAGGCTCTCAACACCATCTGTAAAGCTGCTGCATCAGGGATCAGGCTGCCGAGTGGCTGTGTTGTCCACTTATTAAAGAGAATTCTAAAGAGGACAATTGGTCAGATATATCCAAAAAAGCAGGATAATTTTTACTAGATGGGTTAATGGCCAGTCATTCATTCTGTCTGTCTATCTATCTTTAAATGTCTTGTTTCTATCTATATTCTAACTTTTATTGTTATGTTTGAAGTGCATTTTTTGTGCGGTTTTTTAAATGTCTTTATGTGGGGGAAGCGGGTACGGTAAGGGGGATACCGTCCTTCAGTCGCCCCCCCAGCGGTCTACCTACAATCATACCAAATACAATTTCCTCCAGTGCTATAATTGCCTCGGCAATAAACCTAAGCTAAACAGGTTCAGGTTCAGGCCTCCATGTTTTGAATCATCTTTGTCTGTATGTATGTGTCTGTTTGCACTTTATTTCGATATGAAAACCCTAAGCTTTTCCTCTGCAAACTACCTAGCTTATATAAAAGTCACTATCCAAGCGGTTCTATTTATATAATATTTCCTCAAGAATGGGTGTCAAGGGTTATTGGGAGAAAGCAGGAAAATGGGATTAGGAGGCAGAGATCAGCCATGATTGAATGGCGGAGTTGATTCGATGGGCTGAATGGCCTAATTCTATTTCTATAACGTGAACTTGTGAACATGTGAACACAGAGCAGTGGATTATATAAACCTCACCCAGTGGATTATATAAACCTCACCTTTGATGACAATAGCATTTTTTGTGTTCAGAGTTTAAAGATACAGTGTGGAATCAGGCCCTTCAGCGCACTGAGCCCAGGCCGACCAGTGGTCACCCCGTACACTGGCACTATTCTACTCACTGGGGACAATTTACAATCTTTACTGAAGACAATTAACCAATAAGCCTGTTTGTCGTTGGAGTGCAGCAGCAGTGCCTCGTCCGTGGCCCCGTCGGTCGGCAGCCCAGCCAGCTGTCGTACCTTCGCTTACCACCGACACCACCACCCTTCCTCATGGCCGATCATCGGTTCATGAGTTGGATGGGGGACTGGACTTTGCGCCCTACGTCGCCCGGGCCAAAACTCTTCAGCTGGCCCGCCGGCTGGGCTTTGTGTGCAGTCCAGCACCCGGGCCAACTCCTCATTCGCCCAGCCACGGCTGAATCGGTCAATGAATTGCTGTCAGGAATTTGTCCCTTATTTTGTCCTTTTGTCCCTGATTTGGGAATGAGAAAGTTGACAACCCGAGGTCTGGCGCCCCATATAACCCGGACAAACTCACAAGCGTGCTCTCCAAATTACCCCCCCCCCTCCCCCCCCCCCCCCCCGGAAGTGGAGGGGGGGGGATTGACAAATTGGGAGTATAAAGGTGGAGTTAAAGGGGAAGTGAGTACAGGAAAAGTTGCAAAAGACTCCCGAATTAATGAGAAGGAAAGTTCAAGAAGGGATAAGAGAGTAAGGTCCGAGCCAATAGTGAGCAGTGTGAGAGGGGACGCGAATACCGAAGAAAAAGTTGTGTACGAATGCGCAAAGTAAAAGAAATAAAATATCACTTAACTAAACTAAACTAAGCCAAGTGTCGGCACATGTTGGGCACTGTTTCTCGTGTTTTCAGAAGATGAACATTTGGCCATTTGGCCATTAGGCCATTTGGAAAAATGGGCTGAAAGATGGCAGATGGAGTTTAATGCTGATAAATGTGAGGTGTTACACCTTGGCAGGACAAATCAAAATAGGGCGTACATGATAAATGGTAGGGAATTGAAGAATACAGTTGAACAGAGGGATCTGGGAATAACCGTGCATAGTTCCTTGAAGGTGGAATCTCATATAGATAGGGTGGTAAAGAAAGCTTTTGGTATGCTAGCCTTTATAAATCAGAGCATTGAGTATAGAAGCTGGGATGTAATGTTAAAATTGTACAAGGCATTGGTGAGACCAAATCTGGAGTATGGTGTACAATTTTGGTCGCCCAATTATAGGAAGGATGTCAACAAAATAGAGAGAGTACAGAGGAGATTTACTAGAATGTTGCCTGGGTTTCAACAACTAAGTTACAGAGATAGGTTGAATAAGTTAGGTCTTTATTCTCTGGAGCGCAGAAGGTTAAGGGGGGACTTGATAGAGGTCTTTAAAATGATGAGAGGGATAGACAGAGTTGATGTGATCAAGCTTTTCCCTTTGAGAATAGGGAAGATTCAAACAAGAGGACATGACTTCAGAATTAAGGGACAGAAGTTTAGGGGTAACATGAGGGGGAACTTCTTTACTCAGAGAGTGGTAGCGGTGTGGAATGAGCTTCCAGGGGAAGTGGTGGCGGCAGATTCGTTGGTATCATTTAAGAATAAATTGGATAGGCATATGGATGAGAAGGGAATGGAGGGTTATGGTATGAGTGCAGGCAGGTGGGACTAAGGGAAAAAAAATTGTTCGGCGCGGACTTGTAGGGCCGAGATGGCCTGTTTCCGTGCTGTAATTGTTATATGGTTTATATGGTTATATGGCCCGTTGAATCTGGTGAAATGCTTGTCAACGGACACGGATGGTATCTTATGCGACTGCTTTGAGTCGGGGACTGGTCCATATTCAGGGATTCTGCAGCTAACCTGAATGAGTACACCACTGCCGTGACTGATTTCATCAGCAAGTGCGTGGAAGACTGTTTTCCGACTAAGGCAATCCGAGTGTTCCCCAACCGGAAACCATGGATGAACCGTGATGTACATTCACGACTTAAGCCCAGGTCCACTGCATATAAGTCAAACGACCCGAGCGGTACAACAAGGCCTGCTATGATCTCCGCAAAACCATCAAGGATGCCCAATTCTTTCTTTGAAGTGCCGGGATTCACCTTAGTGCACGCAGACAGGGACGCAGGCGGCACTTGTGTAACCATAAACGAACTTTGGTGCCGTGCCCACTCAGTAAAATATAAGAACTGTGACCCCAATGTAGAAATTCTCGGCATGTTGTTAAGACCTTTCTATTTGCCTCGAATGTGGGTGCATTTTGCTGTTTGTTGTATACGTGCCTCCCAGCGGCAAAGCATCATTAGCAGCCGGGACAATAGCGGACTGCGTTCATGAACTACAACTCAACTACCCCGACGTACCGGCAATAGTGCTTGGGAATTTGAATCGATGTCGTTTGAAGACTGTGATACCTGGGTTCGAACAGTACATCAAAGACAAAACCAGAAAAGACAATATCTTGGACAAATGTTTTGTAAATGTAAAATGCGCTTGTGCATCCAAGTGTAAGCCACCCATATTGAATTCTGATCATAATGTTGTGCACATGATTCCAGTGCATAGGACCAAACTTAAGAGATGTAAACCAGAAAAGAAAGTGATAAGGACATGGACAAATGAACATAGGGAACAACTAAAGCCTGTTTTGAATTGACAGACTGGGAAAACTTTCAGGGGGGTTCACTAGATGAAATAACTATAGCTACAAATGATTATATTGATTTTACTTCGGAGTCACGTGAGTGACTACGTGAAGAACCCCGCTTACGACGCATGCGTGCCATATCGCTACACGCATTCGAACTCGTCATCGCTGGAGGTAGGATGTTCCTCCAAATCGGCAAGGGTTGAACCTGCAACAGGAACGTAAGGGAACTTCGTTTTCTTTACTTACCCTTTTTTTATCTAGAAGGCTGATGAAGCTGGCTGGGGAGAGTCTGCAGATTTGCAGGCAGCCAGCAGCGGCCGGGGCCCGTTAATTGCTTTTAAACAGGAATGGAGCCGACTTTAGTGCTAGGACAACGGTCGCTGGAGCAGTTTTCCCGACAACCCGGAAACAGCCCCACAAGTCGTTTAGTGGATTTAATAATTCATGGGTCCGAGGGGCTGGAAGGTGCGGAACTGGCGCGTTAACAGGGGTTCCGCAGGTCTAAAAATAGCGGCGAGCGGTCAGTGCCCGAGAGCACTGAGTACACGTTGGACCCGCTGGAGCACCGCAGAGGCAGGGGGGGGAAAACAGACAGCAGCAACAGGCTGAACTCCCGTAATGGGAATAGCTGTGCCATACTACCCCCCCACCCCCCCCCCCCCCCCGACATTTGCTCCCGACTTTCCCTCCTGATTTTTGCTCCCAACTTCGCTCCCGCGCCGGCCCCGGCTGGTCGGGAGAGGTAGGCATAATCAGAGTCGTTGACTTCGAGGAGTCCGACTCTGAATAGCCGCAAGCGACCAGTGCCCGTGCGCACTGGGGGTCGGTTGGAGGGGTTTTAGGAGCAGCCACGAGCGGACAGAGCAGCAGGGAGCGAGAGGCACAGCAACAAATGTCGACACCACCATCTCCCAATAAGGGAGCGAGTGCAAATCACACCAAAACGGGTGGAAGAAAGAAAGAATCAGCACCACCATCTCCGAACAGGGAGTGCAAATCACACCAAAACGGGTGGAAGAAAGAAAGAATCAGCACCACCATCTCCGAAAAGGGAGTGAGTGCAAATCACACCAAAACGGGTGGAAGAAAGAAAGAATCAGCACCACCATCTCCCGAAAGGGAGCGAGTGCAAATCACACCAAAACGGCTGGAGGAGCTCCTCCATGGTGGCAGTCCCAGAAACATGGAGGCTAGCCACAGTGGGCAAAAGGTAAGTCCCACAGCGGTACCCCGTGTGGGGCCGCAAGATATCTCTTACTCCTCGGAGGAGAGTGGGCAGGACCAAATTTGGTCAGACCCTGACCAAGGCACATGTTTACATAACCCTGAAGGAGGGGAGAAAGTGGACTCTGCATTTCACCCTGTGTAGGAAATGGACAGAGCAACGCGTAGAAAGGCTGTAAAGAAGCTGCAGGACGTCAGTGGCGAAGGTGCCGGGGACCTGCAGCAGCAGCCGCCGGCACAGGCAACTTGTATGGAGACATCAGCTGTGCCGGATTTAAACCCCGTGCCGGGAAAATCAAATCCTAGACCGGGCGGGAAGGCAAAGCGCAAAGTACATCACTGCGAAAGTGATGTGGAGAAACAGCCTCCGGATAATACTTACCGATACCGAAGTAAGGATGAGCAGCTGCAGGATATAGCGCAGCCAGCAGAGGCCACTTTCGCGGAGCTGGGAAACTGGTACGAGTGGCTGCAGCATGTTCGGCCATCAGCGACAGGTGCCGGGGAGTACCGGGACTGCGAGCAACGGCACAATTATATGGGGCGGCCGGGAGCGACCAGTGCCCGTAGGCATGGGGACCGGCTGCGGCAAAAACCGCGTGCGACTAGTGCCCGAGAGCACGAAGGTCGGCAGGAGCGGTTGGATAAAAGTACATGTCTACACATCACCTGCAAGCCAATACCTTTGCTGAGGTGTTGGCAAGACATTTTCCTCCGGGAAATTGTGGGGCTCTGAATGTGGCCAGTGTTAACTGAAGTATTTGGAGACACGTTGGTCAGGATGCTGGCTTCAAATCTGACTAGTTAGCCTTACTCACAGGTGTGCTTTTGTTCCCCTGAAACAGACATTACTGGAACAGACATTACTGTGTAATCCTGAGATGGGAATGCTATCTATCAGGAATTGTATTGGACTGCTGGATCCTTTAGTCTTAGCAGTAACCAAAAACATAACAGGACAAGGTATTGAACCGAAAGAAAGTTCTAAAGTCCTATCAGCGGGATATTAACGGCCGCACTATTAGAAATAAACATGACACTAGTTCACCAGGATGCACTGGCCTTATATGCAAACCTGGAACCTCCCAAACCACTGATATAGAATGTGGAGGTATTCATTACTTGCTCCTTAGTTCAGCATGTACTGAACTGAACGTCATTCAGACAAGGAAGCAACAAATTGAAGCATTATTAAACTACGTACACACATTATAGATGTTATGGAGACACCCAATAAGAATCACAGAAATTCGTGTACTAAATATCCTTATCATAATCAGAGGTGGTTGCCACTTCATCTTAGGTTAATGGAACTTCGTACTTATATTCTTTCAGATGGGAACTTTGTGTCATCTTCTGTATTGATCCTAGGGTACTATTTGGCAAGCATCGTATCAAGATATGCTGGCTAAATTACCAATTAGAGGTACCCACAGATGTGTTAAACTACAGGTCATCTGCGGTTCACTGCTAACACAGTTCACATGGCACTGACTTTGCTGGTAATATGGACAGCCTTAATGGAGACTGGCAGGGAACTAACTATCCATCAGACTGCTAGTAGAATTGGCATAGGGACTGTGTGCCAGCCATATAATATCAGACATTATCTAATTACTGAACGCAGTCACGCGTCATTCAAACAATTTATGGGTCATTCTGACAGGCTAATGAAGTAACCGACTGACGCCACTATGGTGCTAGATGTGGGTACATTTGTTAGGCATGGTCATAACCTAACATTAACAGTGACCAGTTTTATGGACACCGGGAGTAGTATGTCAACTATGGGTAGAAACTTACCAACACCACGTGACTATCTGGCCAACTCTATTTGTAAATTGAATTGAATTCTTATTTTATTCAGACATTTAGGTCTGAACGAAATGATATTGCCTGCAGCCATATAAGAATAAACAACATATTATAAACAACGGTGGTAGAAGGCAGAACCATTCATCACCATCCATCATAGACCTAACTTACTGGTTCTTTCTAGCAACATGGAGAGTTACCCATGTTACTATCTATATTAACCTATTTATTGTACAATTGAAAGCACCTCTTGTACACCTAGGACTGACGGACCATAGGCGGAATCTTTTCAGCGGGTCGCAGACAGTCCACTCATTCAACAGTACTTGGTATTCTCTAGAAATAGGAAGTACGTTCATAACTATTATCACCCACAGATCTATAAACAGCCATCTGTTCTGGAATTCCTGGCAAGCCTCCATTACGATGAGAGGCTTAGTCATAGTACCACAATTGCGCCAGGAGTGCTCTGTCTACATACCTGTCGAAGGTACAGAGCGACATTCTGTGGGGATACACACACTGGTAACAAAACTCATTAAGGGCATGTTAAAATTAATCCCCAAGAACTAGGTACATTCATATATGGGATGTGAGTTTTGTACTGACCAAGTTAAGAAACTGGTCTCCAGCTACAGCTCTGTCATTACAGAAACTGACTATGTAAACAGTCATGCTGATGGCCTTGGTCACGGTGCAAAGAGTCCAGTCACTACAGAAACTAAGGCTGGACAACATGATGATTTCATCAGGGAATTAAACCTGTCACATCAATCAAAGGGTCAAACCGAACAGACAGGGGTCAGCAGGCCTAAAAACAAAGTACAGAGCCTATACGACAGATGGTCGTTGCTGTATTATAACTCATTTACTATCATACATGAAGTATGCTAGATCATCAGAGGGAAGAAATGTCACGTTTATCAGCTACTAATAGCCACTCAAAACAGTGACAGTCCAGATCATCTCTAAATGGCTAAGCTAGTCCTGACAAAGGCTGGAGTGGACTCTAAGGAGAAATTAAATCTTACTCCATCAGGGCTGCAGCTACATTGGCAGCTATGAAGCTGGACGTACCAATGGACAAAACCCTCAAGACAGTAGAATGGTCAACGGAGGAAACTATCCAACGACTTTATAACAAACCAGTTATTGAACCTGGAAGAATTGCAGAAACAATTTTAAGTTCTGCATATAATTCACCGCATAAATAGGGGCAATAATTGGAATTAATATTTTACAGTTGGGTTTCAATATCGTATTATGTTTAATGATGTTAACATCATTCTCCCCACAACCAAGGCAGTTGTGAAGCATGGACTCGTTCCACGCCATGAGGTCACAGAGCTTTGAAGTCTTCACGTAGTCACTCACGTGACTCCGAAGTAAAATAGTAAGATTAAACGAGAACTTACCAGTTTGAAGTTTGATCTGTATTTTATGAGGAGGAACGTTGAGGGAATACATGCCCTCCGCTCCCACCCTCGATTAGTCATATCTTAAACTGGTGTCTCTTTGATAATCTTACTATATTAGGTCATTATAGTGTTTCTGTGACCTCACACCGCTGCTTTGAAGGATGACACGCATGCGTCGTAAGCGGGGCTCTTCACGTATTCCCTCAACGTTCCTCCTCATAAAATACAGATCAAACTTCAAACTGGTAAGTTCTCGTTTAATCTTACTATTTTTGTGTACATGTGGTTGTTCCCACTAAGGAGATTAAAATCTGTCCCAACAATAAATCATTCAGACTGCGTTCAGACGCAGCGGCTTTGCGCTCCCAAGTCCGAGTCAAGTCGGAGCAGCCCGGTACCGAACGCGGCTGTGAAAATAAGGTATATAAAAACCTCAGAACCCCTAGAAACCCCAGTACCCCCAGAAACCATAGTCAGAAACTCACCTCCAGGACGAGGAAATCCAGGACCCACATCGTAATCCCGCTCAATATCGGACGTGGCTGCGAGAAACTGGCTTTTGAGTACTACAGCACCCTCACCAAAATCCCGATGGAGCTGGGTAGAACAGCCCCCGGATCACCACTCCGGAGGGTAGGAGACGGAGCAAGCGCCGGGAGCGAAAGCAGAAATGTGGAAGGCGAGCGGGGGTGCAGAACAAAGGACTCCGATAAGAGCAAGGGTGGCGGGCTCTGCATCTACATCAACAATGACTGGTGCACCAACCACACTGCAGTAGAGAGCTACTGTTCCCCAGACCTGGAATACCTACTGCTTAAATGTACGCCGTTTTACCTGCCTCGGGAGTTTACTGTGGTTATCATCATGGCCAAATACATCCCACCACAGGCTACCAACCTAGCGCAAGCACAGCTGCACTCGGCCATCAGTAAGCAGCAGGATGCTCATCCCGATGGTGCCTTAATTGTTGCAGAGGACTTTAATCAGGTCGACCTACGAGCCGCACTCAGCAAATTCCACCAGCATGTGCAATGCCCTACCAGGGGCTCAAACACGCTGGATAAAGTGTACACCAACATCAAGGACGCATACAGAGCTCTCCCCTGCCCATCCCTGGGACAATCCGATCACCTCTCACTGTTTCTACTGCCTGCATACATACCCCTCATCCGCATGACCAAACCTGCAATAAGGACGGTCAAAATATGGCCCGAGGACGCCACCCTACAACTCCAGGACTGTTTTGATCGCACCGCCTGGGACCTGTTTGCACAACAGCCAACCACTGGTACAGAGGTAGACTTGGAGGAGTACACATCCACTGTGCTCTCCTACATCAACTGCTGTGTGGAGACTGTCACAGTGGACAAGCAAATAAAGATGTTCCCAAACCGGAAACCCTGGATGAACAAGGAGGTTCAGAATCAGCTAAGGGCACGCAACAATGCCTTTAAATCCATGGACACTTCTGCCTACAGTGCGGCCAGGTCGAACCTGAACAAAGGCATAAAAAAGGCCAAAGACATCCACAGGCAAAGGGTGGAAGACCACTTCAATACCGCGGACACCAGAAGCATGTGGCAGAGTGTCAGGGACATCACTGACTACAAGAGCAGCCCCACCTGCCCCCACGGTGATATCACACTGGCCAACGAACTAAACACCTTCTTTGCCCGCTTCGAAATTGGCAACACCACCAGGAGTGGAATAACCCCGGCCATGGCGGAGGGACAGGCCTTAACACTGAGCACTCAGGAGGTACAGTGCGCTCTGCGTAGGATCAATCCACGCAAGGCTGCAGGCCCGGATGGAGTCCAGGGAAGGGTACTAAAGGACTGTGCTGTACAGCTGGCGGAGGTATTCATGAGAATCTTCAATCTGTCTCTATCTCTGGCAACGGTCCCAAAGTGCCTGAAAACAGCCACCATAGTGCCGGTGCCGAAAAAGTCTAAAGTCACCAACCTGAACGACTACCGCCCGGTTGCCCTAACTCCAATCCCAATGAACTGCTTCGAAAGGCTGGTCCTCTCCCACATCAAATCCAGCATCCCTGCCTCACTGGACTCTCATTAATTTGCATACAGGGCAAATAGATCAACAGAGGATGCCATCTCTCTGGCTGTTCACACTGTCCTGACTCACCTGGACAGACAGGGCACGTACGTGAGGATGCTCTTTATTGACTATAGCTCTGCATTCAATACGGTCATCCCCACCAAGCTCACCACCAAACTCCACCAGCTAGGCCTCAGCTCGCCGATATGCGATTGGATCCTGAACTTTCTGACGGAGCGACCGCAGGCAGTGAGACTGGGCCCGCACCTGTCCTCCACTATCACCCTGAGCACCGGCACACCACAGGGCTGTGTACTAAGCCCCATGCTCTACTCCCTCTTCACTCACGACTGTGTTCCTGCATTCGACACCAACACCATCGTGAAGTTTGCAGACGACACAACAGTGATTGGACTGATCACCAACGGTGATGAAACAAAATACAGAGCGGAGGTGCAGAACCTGGCGGACTGGTGCGCACGTAACAACTTGTCACTAAACACCTCCAAGACCAAGGAGCTGATTATTGACTTCAGGAGGTCCCATTATGGAGAATACGCCCCAATCTCCAATTACGGGGAAAGTGTGGAAAGAGTGTCCAGCTTTAAGTTTCTGGGCACTCACATTTCCGAGGACCTCACATGGTCCACCAACACCGCTGCGCTGGTCAAGAAGGCACAGCAACGACTGTTCTTCCAGAGGACATTAAAAAAGACTGGTCTGCCCCAACAGCTGCTGACAATGTTCTACCGCTGCACCACAGAGAGCATAATAACGTATGGCATCTCTGTGTGGTATCTCAGCTGCACAGAGGCGGAGAGGAGAGCTCTTCAGCGCGTCGTCCACAGAGAGCAGAGAATTATTGGAACACAGCTACCAGCCTTGGAGGGCATCTACCACACACGGTGCCTCAGGAAGGCCGTCAGCATCCATAAAGACTCATAACACCCTTGTTACGGACTGTTCGAACTACTTCCCTCCGGCAGACGTTACAAGGCCTTCTACGCCCAAACCTCCAGACTCAGAAACAGCTTTATTCCCAGAGCTATAGCGGCTCTGAACCGGCCCTGCTGAGTACCCCCCATCCCCCCTGGACTGTCTCCCTCGGATGGTCACGTCACACAGCTTATTTATTTATTTTACTTTTCTTTTACATCGGTTGGAAGCTGCATACTAAATCTCGTTGCACTGATGTGCAATGACAATAAAATATATTACTATTACTACTATATGTAACTAAGGACATAAAAAAGTTATAAATACAAGGAAAGTGGCCTTCAAAAACAAAGATTCTGGAGCACAGACAGAAAAAGAACAGAAAAGAAGATTGGGAAGCAAGATTGGCACACAGACAACATCTAGAAGATGCTTTTAGGCCAATGACTCTAAAAAGGTGTGGGATACATTGAAATCTATGGCAGGAATGTCAACCCCATCTAAATCTATTCTGACAGATAACAAACTTTCTCTTTCCAACGAACTCAACACTTTTTTTTTGCCAGATTTGAATCTCTAGATAATTCTACCAAGTGCACCAACATTCTTAAATCTGTTATACCTGCTATGTCCGACAGAATTGTCATCACTGTAGAAGATGTCAGGAAAACATTTCAGCGTACAAATACAAAGTAAGCTGCTGGGCCGGATGGATGCAGCGCTTTTCTCTTGAGGAACTTTGCAACACAGCGGGCTCCAGTGTGGCAATAAATCTTTCAGGCCTCTGTGGACACACACACTGTCCCTCTGTCATGGAAAACCTCGCATATAAAACCTTTGCCCAAGATTCCATGTCTGAAAGAACATAAGGATTTCAGACCCATAGCCCTTACCTCGATGATTATGAAATCTCTAGAAAGAATTTTGCTCCGACATTTCATCAGTACAACAAACAATAAACTCGATCCATATCAATTTGCCGATAAGCAGGGCTGTGGTACAGAAGATGCTGTTGCCTCCTTAGTTCATATTATTTCTGTGGAATTCTCTGCCTCAGAAGGCGGTGGAGGCAGGTTCTCTGGATGCTTTCAAGAGAGAGCTTGATAGGGCTCTTAAAATAGCGGAGCCAGGGGATATGGGGAGAAGGCAGGAACGGGGTACTGATTGTGGATGATCAGCCATGATCACATTGAATGGCGGTGCTGGTTCGAAGGGCCAAATGGCCTGCTCCTGCACCTATTGTCTATTGTCTATTTCCAAACATTTAAACAAACTCAACACCTATGTAAGAGCCCTCTTTCTAGATTTCAGCTTTCAACACAATACAAGCAGACATTTTGGTGTCAAAAATCGTCCGGCAGCAACTGAATCCCTATCATTGGCATGCTTCCTTTCTCACTAACAGAGTACAGATTGTAAAGGGGAATAAAACCCTTTCATCTGCCATCACAACCAATGTCGGGGCCCCCTGGGGTTGTGTGAGTTCAGCTGTGCTTTTTACCTTTTACACTGATGATTGCCATACAGATACACCGAATCAATATATTCTAAAGTACACAGATGATACAGTTCTATTATCTCTGTTAAGTAACTCAGCCAACCCTGGGCTGCACCAACTCGGCGTGAACAAACTGGTCGAGTGGACTGATAATAATGCTCTTGAGATTAACACAAAGAAAACAGAAGAGATTGTATTTTGGTTCACCATCTGACTCTCATAAAGTGTCTCTTGTTATCCATTATGAAAAAATCAAGCATGTAATTCCATTCCAGTGCCGAAGAAAACCAAGACTTCATGCTTAAACGACTACCATCCAGTGGCTTTGACATCTAACATCACGAAATGTTTTGAGAGGCTATTTATGGAACTCATTATATCCAGTCTACCCAGCGGTCTTGACCCACTGCAGTTCGCCTATTGCCACAACAGGTCCACGGATTATGCCATTGCCCTAGCCCTGCACTCATCCCTAGAACACCTGGATAGGACAGGCACCTATGTCGGACTCCTATTCGCTGCTGAGGGTAGTTGTGTGGGCAGAGAGGATAGTGGCATTTAAGAGGCTTTTAGATAGGCACATGCATATGCAGTTAATGGAGGGTTACGGATCACGTGCAGGCAGAAGAGATTAGTTTAACTTGGTATCATGTTTGCAATGGAGGTTGCAGGCTGAAGGGCCTGTTTCAGTACTATACTTCTTTGATCTAATGCCAACAAGTTCCACAATCAATAAATGGATAATTGAAAGAAGGCACCTAATATAATGCCTTTAAGTTTCAAACTTTAAAGCAGGAGAGGAGTTTGAACCAAAAACAGGAGGAATGAAACAGAAACAAGAGTTGATTACAGAAAGCATTGACTGTAGGAAACCATAACACTGGGTAGATGTCAAGGATTGGTTCATAGCATTTAATAAATTGCTCTACAAAGAGGAAAATATCCAAGGAATATAATGCAATCGGATGAAAGAAAGACATAAAAAGTACATGTCTTTTTTTAGAACAATATGTTGGAGAAAAGTAATTTAGTTTTGTGAAACTTTGGTAGAAACTTCAAATCCTATTCCATGCAGGAGATCTGATCATTTCACTGTGATCTCCAGGCATCAGTTTCTTTCTGGATCAACAGAAGAAGTTGCCACTTTTGGAGTTGCCACTCCTGAAGAGTTGGAGCCTGACCCAAACGGCAATGAATTCCTCAGTCGCTTGGCTGCTGGTGAAGATCTGTGCTCAAAGCATTTCCTCTTTTAAAATCACCACATTGTTTTCTCTGGTTTGAGTTGAATCAGAGTGAGAACCCTTGCACCTGTATATGAAGAAAATAAGCCATGAACCATGGACACATACTGAATCGTTTTCTTGTAACACTCCACAAATGTATCATTTATTTCAAGTCAAGCTATTTTTAATTCAACAAAGTTCAGTGCTAGAGTTTATCATCATGGGCTGTGTGTTTGCAACAATGCATTGTTGAATTGAATTGAATCCTTTATTTGTCATTCAGACCTTTCGGTCTGAACGAAATGTCATTGCCTGCAGCCATACATGTAATAATAAACAACACACAATAAACACAAATTAACATCCACCACAGTGAGTTCACCAAGCACCTCCTCACTGTGATGGAGGCAAAAGTCTTAGGGTTGCTGTGTCTTTCCTCCTCTTCTCCATCTGCGCTGAGGCGATACCCCACCGGGCGATGGTAAGTCAGTCCCGCGGTTCAAGCTCCGCTGCCCGGGGGTGGTCGAAGCTGCCGCCCTCCAGTTCAGCGGACACAGTTGTTGCCACGGGAGCTCCGGAAAACAGGCTTCAACCTGTGACCCGCGAGCTCCCGACTATGTCATCCACTGGCCCGCGGCCGAGCCCCGGATTCAGGTCGCCGCCGCCAGAACGCCGCCTCAGCCACCGGAGCACCGTCTCCGCCCCGCACCAGGCCGCCCTCACGGGAGCGTCTCAGCCCCGCACCGGGCCGCTCCCATGGGAGCGCCTTCCAGCCGGGAGCCGGGCCGTCCTCACGGGAGCACCTTCCAGCCGGGAGCCGGGCCGCCCACATGGCGGTTGTGACACAGATTGCTGGCATGTGGGGTCCCTGCACGCAGGTTTTTGACAAACCATCCCGTGCATTACTTGAGAGAATTATACAATCAAATAGCTAAAAAAAGTTAAACAAGCAAATGTTGAGACAATCTGGTTTCTATGTTTTCTATGTTGTATAGTTTTAATCATAGATAGTCATTGTGTCATACAGCCTGAAGAAGTCTGAAGAAAGGTTTGACCCGAAACATCACCTATTCCTTTTCTCCAGGAATGCTGCCTGACCCACTGAGTTATTCCAGATTTTGTGTCTGTCTTCGGAACATGGATAGGACAGATTTAGAGGGATATGGGCCAAATGCAGGTTGATGTGGCTCATGTAGATAGGACATTTTTGTCAATGTGGGCAAGTTGAGCTGTAGAGCCTGTTTCCACACTTTCCATGTACCTGTCCAAATGTTTCTTAAACATTGCGATAGTACCTGCCTCATCTGTATAACATTTAAAACTGATGAAAGCATGATGAAAACTGAAATACATTACAGATGGGATAGGAAGGGGTTTGAGGACTATGAGGCAAATGCAGGCAAATGGAACTAGTCCAGTGTGTCAACTTGGAATTCAGTCCTCCCATAAACAAACTTGATATGCTACACTGCAGCTACTGTCATTTACGGCAGAAGTTTCTTTTAAGAAAGGGAGAGAATGAAAAAGACCACGGTGACTTACCATTTAACTTTTTGCATTTGGTCAATTGTATCTGGAAGAGGAATATTGAACGTTTCTGGCAGAAACAAGACCACAATTCCTGAGAACACCATCAACACCCCCATCACAATAAACGGCAGGATCTCTTGATAACTACCTGCGAAAAGAAAGCATACATTTACCTACAAGTGAAAATCAACAAATTGATATAAAAAGCCAAAATATTTCATCCAACAGACACCAATGTGAAATCAAATGTATTTCACAAAATGTATATTCAAGTCATTTTCAATTTCAGGTGTGGGCTAATTTCACTGTTCGTGATATGGTTACTGTGATATCTCTTCTTGGCGAGGAGATGGGAAATATTTTTTGAGTGAGTTTAGTTTACTGTCATGTGTATCGAAGTACAGTGAAAAGCTTTTGTTGCGTGCTAACCAGTCAGCGGAAAGACTATATACATGATTAAGACAATACATAATGAAGACAATACATGATTCAGACAATATACGATTGATCACCTGCTTGAGACTGTATGTTGCAGGGCAAAGATTATTGAGGGCTAATAACTAGTAAATAGGGATGTGGATTGTGCTAATGTGACAGGGAACCGCAGACAAAGCCTAAAAGTAGAGACATGGAATGCAGCAGTGATGAAATCCAAGTTTCCAGAACTTTGTTGATGATACAATAGACAATAGTTGCAGGAATAGGCCATTCAGCCCTTCGAGCCAGCACTGCCATTCAATGTGATCATGGCTGATCATCCCCAATCAGTACCCCATTCCAGCCTTCTCCCCATATCCCCTGACTCCGCTATCTTTAAGAGCCCTATCTAGCTCTCTCTTGAATGTATCCAGAGAACCGGCCTCCACTGCCCTCTGAGGCAGAGAATTCCACAGACTCACAACTCTCTGTGAGAAAAAGTGTTTCCTCGTCTCCGTTCTAAATGGCTTGCCCTTATTCTTAAATGTTATAGCATGCACCCATCGTTGTAACAGACAATTGGATCTACTCTCAACTAAGTTAGACTTGCGGATAATCATTTTATTCTGTAATCAAGACCCAGTTTGTTACCTCATTGTCTTTCTTTAACCTCCATTCTGTATTAGGACCTAGTTTTGCTGTTAACCAAGTTTCTGTGTAAGCTGGTCAGCTGAGAATATAGAAGCTGTTCCAAAGTCGTGCTCAGGAGTTCAGCCTTGACTCGTCTCCTGGTGCGCACCAGTTTTAATAAATCGCCCGTTACTTTGAACACCAACTACGCTTGGCCTTTCCATTTGCTCCTACACTGGACTAGAATTTATTTGATACTTAGTAATTTCCATGAGCACAATATAACACCACCCAATGTTACTGAATAATTGGAAAATTATACTGGGAATTAAAAACAAAATCTTTCTTACTTTATTATTGCAAAATGATAGGACATTAACAAACTGATATGGGTTGTTTTGTTTTTATTATATTAATCAAATGCCTTCTTCTTGTTCTATATTTCAAATAATGTGGGAATATGTATTCACAATCTGTCACCCCTTCCTTTAATACATACTGAAGTACTGAGATACGACCAAATATCATTGCATGTTTCAACTCTAAAGTAGTTTCAACAGCTCACATCACCATTAACAATTATATATTCCATAAGCTAGGTTACTGTCCCATTCACCTGTTTCCCATTGAGAACATTGGACTTTGTATTAGGAACTGATAAGCTGTAAGGCTGAAGACTATATTTTGCACACTGTATATTTCCCTTTGCTCTATCTATTGTACTGTACTTAAGTTTGAACTGATTGTATGTAATATGTATGTATGTATATATGTATGTATGTATGTATGTATGATGTATCTGATTTGATTACATAGCATACAAAACAAATAACTATACATGTCTATAAGATCACCCTTCAGCCTCCTGTGCTCCAAGGAATAAAGTCCTAGCCTGCACAACCTTTCCTAATAGCTCAGGCCCTCATGTTCTGACAACATGTTCGTAAATCTTCACTGCACTGTTTCCAGCTTATTAACATTCTTCCTATAAGACGGTGATCAAACCTGCACACAATACTTCAAATACAGCCTCGCAATGCTTTTACAACTGTAACATAACATCCCAGCTTCCATACTCAGTACCGTGACTGATGAGAAGACCAATGAACCAAAAGCTTCATGTGTAGGAAGGAACTGCAGATGCTGGTTTACACCGAAGATAGACACAAAATGCTGGAGTAACTCAGTGATATTGGCAGCATCTCTGGAGATGAGGAATGGGTGATGTTTTTCGGGTCAAGACCATTCTTCAGACTGAGAGTCAGGGGAGAGGGAGACAGAGATATGGAAAGGTAATGTGAGAACGACAGATCAAAGCAAACAATGATAAGGAAATGTAGAATGGTTCATTGCTAGCTGAGAGAAAGGGGACAAGGAGGCATACAATGAATAAAATAAATCAGAAGGACAGTGAAACTAGTCAGATAACTAGGGTTGGAGAGGGACAGAGAGAGAGGGAAAGCAAGGGTTACTTGAAGTTACATGAAATCAGCTTTCTTTACTACCATATCTACCTGTGACCTATGTCGGGATAGTGTCAAAAATCCTCATATTCAACAAGAATAGGGTAGTATGGTGGCGCAGCGGTAGAGTTGCTGCCATACAGGGCCAGAGACCCAAGTTAGATCCTGACCACGGGTGCTATCTGTATGGAGTTGGTACATTCTCGCCGTGACCTGCTTGGGCTCTCTCTGAAATCTTTGATTTGCTCCCACACTTCAAAGACGTAAAGGTTTGAGGATTCATTGGCTTCGGTAAAATTGTAAATTGTCTTTAGTGAGTGTAGGATAGTGTTAGTATATGGGGATCACTGGTCGGTGCGGATTCGATCGGACGAAGGGCCTGTTTCCGTATTAAATCTAATATCTCTATATTAAAAAAACTAAATACCAAGAGGTGTCATTGTTGCCTTACCAAGTAAAACAATGTAAGGAGAAATAATGCTGCCAGTTCTGGAACCCATTGAAGACACTCCAACACCTGTGTTTCTCAATGGGGTTGGATACAGTTCGGAGATGTAGACATAAATCATGGAATAAGCCCATGTGTTTCCCATTTTTCCAATTAACACCAGCACTGTAGAAAGTATTGAAAGATCTAGAAAAAAGCAGAAAGAGTTCTATTAATGCGATCGGTCTGCACAGAGCTCAGTTTTCCCCAGTTCAGTTTATTGGCAATAGGTGTAGTGAAAAGCTTTTGTTGTGTGCTAGCCTGTCAGTGGAAAGACAATACTTGATTACAATCGAGCCATTTACCGTGTATTATTCCCTTTTTACATTTTACATTTACACAATTCCCTTTACATGATAAGGGAAAAATGTAGAGGAGATTAAGGAGATCATAGTTAATGTAAGAAATGTTGCTGTCGGAGTAGAGATTTGAGAGTGTGGAGCGAGTGTAATATGTGATTGTAGATCTGTTTCTGCGGCTAGCACGCTAATAATCACCTAGGATGGGTGACATCTTGTCTGTTTCAGTTACATGTACATGTTAGCACCAATCATGTTAGCTCCAAAGAGTAACGATTGGGAAACTTTTGTGTCTTTTCTCTGCCTTTAAAATGATATGATTTTTGACACATTGTTGTAAGAGATAGTTGGCCATTCAATGAAGCTTGTTCATTTGGTTGCTCAGACTGTTAATTGCTTCGATAAATGGCACAGAGGCATAGTGGGAGAGTTGCTGCCGAAAAGCCCTGTCCCACTGTACGAATTCATTCAAGAGCTCTCCCGAGTTTAAAAAACAAAAATCAAACTCGTGGAAGCACGTAGAATGTACGTGGCGGGTACATCGGAGCTCGGGGACGTCTCTTAGTGGCTCGTAACGTTAATGGCAGGTACTCGGTAAGCTCGGGAAGGCTCGTGAAGATTTTTCAACATGTTGATAAAAATGTCCACGAGAGCCCCGAGTACTTACGAGCGGCCATTACCGTAATTCTCCGAGTTCGAATCAGGGCAAACTCGGGAGAACTCTTGAATTAACTCGTACAGTGGGACAGGGCTTTTACAGAGCCAGAGAGCCGGATTCAATCCTGGCCATAGGTGCTGTCTATATGGAGTTTGTACATTCTCCCTGTGGCCTGTGTGGAGTTTTCTTTGGCAGCTCGAGTTTCCTCCCACACTCCAAAGAAATATAGGTTTGTAGGTTAATTTTTCTTGGTAAAATTGTATATTTGTCCATAATAGTGTTAATGTAAGATAGTGTTAATGTGCAAGGATTGCTGGTCGGCACGGACTCGATGGGCAAAGAGCCTTTCGTCCCTGTTTGTCAAAACGGAACTAAACTAAACTGAACTGAACTAACCTAAACAAAACTGAAATATGATGTTATCCGGACATGCTGCCTGACCCACTGAGTTACTCTTGCAATCTGTGTCTATCTTTAATACTAAAAAGCCAACAAATACTGCATCATAAAAAGACACATTGTGCTGGAGTAACTAATTTGAAGAATAAGGATAGGTGTCGTTTCAGGTCAGGACCCTCCTTCAGACACCGCACCATGTTGGTGCAGTGGAGGTGGTATTAAGTCCATAAATCTATACAGGAAAGATATGATGTGGCAGTCCTCCTTGTGATCGTGTGAGTTTTCTCCGGGTGCTCTGGTTTCCTCCCACACTCCAAAGGTACAGATTTATAGGCTTTTATAAAACTGTAAATTGTCCCTAGTGTGTAAGATAGTGTTAGTGTACAGGATGATTGCTGTGTGGCATGGACTCGCCCCACCTCCCGAGTCCATGCCATGCCATGGGGGGGGGGGGGGGGGGGGGGGGGCATAGGCCCTGTTTCCACACTGTATCTCCAAAGTAAATCTGAAGTCTAAAGGCTTGTTCATGATTGTCACATTAGGATCATTGAAGCAGTGTAAAACTTACTTGATGGTATGAGGTTCATGAAGAGCAGAACACCTCCACTCAGAGCAAGAATGCCTGCATGGCTGAGCCTGCGTGGACATTTCCGGAGGAGAAGCCAGGATGCGATATAACTCGGAATCTCAATGGCACCAAAGAGGAAACAATTCAGATAGTCGTTGCCATGAAGATTGGGGACGTTCAGAGACAGACCATAGTATCCAATTGCTATAATCATCCTGCAAAATACAAGTTAAAATACTTCTTGTAAAACACATTTGTTTTTAATGTTCTCCCAGCCTCTTTGTTGGCTTCTAGAATCTCATTGTCTGTGCACATTTTCACCTAGCCCCCAGCCAACAATGTTTCCTTTTGTCATTGTTACTTCTTTGCATATCTTTCATTCATATCTCTCTACATCACCATCTATATTTCTCGTTTTCCCTTCCCCTGACTTTCAGTCTGAAGAACGGTCTCGACACAGAACGTCACCTATTCCTTTTCCCCATCGATGCTGTCTGACCCGCTGAGTTACTTCAGCACTTTGTGTCTATCTTCGGTCTCATTTCTTAGATTTCCTCTTCCATTTGATTTCAGGTCGTTTGTAGAACCTGAACATTGTGGCCTTTGCAGCCTTATTTTAACATCGAACAGTACAGCACAGGAACAGGTCCTTCAGCCCACAATGTTTTTGCTGAACATGATGCCAAGTTAAACTGATCTCATCTACTGTGGGTGATCCATATCCGTTTATTCCCTGCACTTCCATGTGCCTATCTAAAAGCCTCTTAAACACCACTATCGTATCTGCCTCCACCACCACCTCTGGCAATGCGTTCCTTGCTATTAACTGTATACTTTTGCCTTACTCTCACCTCACAAATGCAACACCTTGCAGTCTCTCGGCCAGGTGCCACTCCAACTGCCATTTCTCTTCCAATTTGTGCAGTTAATCTATATCCATTATATCTCTGACATCTTTCCTCACAGTCTGCAACTTTTCCAATTTTGGTGCCATCGGTAAAATTACTCACCAACCTATCTACGTTTATATCCAGGTTATTTATATACATCACAAACATCAGAGGTCCCCGCACAGATTATAGTTTGTAGATTAATTAACCTCTGTATATTGCCCCTAGTATGTAAGGAGTGGATGAGAAATTGGATAATACAGAACTAGTGTGAACAGGTGATTGATGGTCAGCATGGATTTGGTGGGCGGAAGGTCCTGTTTCCATGCTGTATTTCGCAGTCAGTGGAAAATATGTAGAGATTAGTGTAGTTTAGTTTAGTTTCAAGGGTTTCAAGGTTAGTTTATTGTCACATGCACCAATTAAGGTACAGTGAAATTTGAGTTACCAGTTTAGAGATGCAGTATCGAAACAGGCCCTTCAGCCCACCAAGTTCTTTTTGAGTCCCCCAATGGGGGTCCCTCCATGCATGGATTCTGCCCCTCTACATCGGGGACCTGGGATGGAGGGTACTGCATCGAGGAGTCACTTGCAACCTGTTTCTCTCACGGTTCACAGACTCGCCAGCCGCCTGCCATTTTTGCGGGGTGGAAGAGTCTGTGTTCCACGTGTACATGGAGTGTGTGATGTGGCAGCTCCGGTTTCCTCCCACACTCCAAAGACATATAGGTTTGTAGGTTAATTGGCTTGGTAAAATTGTATATTGTTCCATAATAGTGTTAATGTAAGATAGTGTTAATGTGTGAGGATTGCTGGTTAGCACGGACTCGATGGGCCAAAGAGCCTTTCTGCCCTGTTTGTCAAAACGGAACTAAACTAAACTGAACTGAACTAACCTAAACAAAACTGAAATATGATGTTCTCCGGATATGCTGCCTGACCCACTGAGTTAAGGGCCTGTCCCACTTACGTTTCCGTGGCATGCAAATTATGTGACCTCGTGGTCGCGTTGAGCCACGATGGACCCGCGAAGGTCGGGCACGATTTCATGCGTACACACAGCCGTCTGGAGCGTGTGACGTCATTTTAAGATGGACGCAAAATGCTGGAGTAACTCAGCGGGACCAGCAGCATCTCTGGAGAGAACCAATGGATGATGTTTCGTGTCGAGACTCTTCTTCAGTCTGAAAAGAAGGGTCTTGACCCGAAACGTCACCCATTGCTTCTCTCCAGAGATGCTGCCGGTCCCGCTGAGTTACTCCTGCATTTTGCGTCCATCTTAAATTTTCTTGGCCCCGCTCCGGGAGTAGAAGTGGGGGCGGATCCGGACCGCAACGGCCGTGAGCCCCAGGCCGAGTTCGGTGATCGTTTGCCTGCTTCTGCTGCTGTTGGAGGTGAGACGTTGTGTTGCGCCAGGGTCTTGGGCCTGTCCCACTTTGGCCGTCAGTTCCGCGACAGGCTGTTGGCACGCGAAGATTTTGTTCGCTACAAGAATTTTGGATCCCCACGCGATGTCGTGCACAACTACATACCCCTCCGCACTTCTCAGTGGAACCGGCCCCGCGCGGCCATACGATGCCCGTGCGCCTAAACGCGACGACAAGGTCGCGTAATTTGCGTGCCAAGGACATGTAAGTGGGACAGGCCCTTTACTCTTGCAATCTGTGTCTATCTTTAATACTAAAAAGGCAACAAATACTGGACCATAAAAAGACACATTGTGCTGGAGTAACTCAGCAGGTCAGGCATAATCTCTGGAGAATAGGGATAGGTGACGTTTTAGGTCGGGGGGGGGGGGGGGGGGGGGGGCGTAGGCCTTGTTTCCACATTGTATCTCCAAAGCAAAGTGTAGTCTGAAGTCTAAAGGCTTGTTCATGATTGTCACACTAGGATCACTGCAGAAGCAGTGTAAAATTTACTTGATGGTATGAGGTTCATGAAGAGCAGAACACCTCCACTCAGAGCAAGAATGCCTGCATGGCTGAGCCTGCGTGGACATTTCCGGAGGAGAAGCCAGGATGCGATATAACTCGGAATCTCAATGGCACCAAAGAGGAAACAATTCAGATAGTCGTTGCCATGAAGATTGGGGACGTTCAGAGACAGACCATAGTATCCAATTGCTATAATCATCCTGCAAAATACAAGTCAAAATACTTCTTGTAAAACACATTTGTTTTTAATGTTCTCCCAGCCTCTTTGTTGGCTTCTAGAATCTCATTGTCTGTGCTCATTTTCACCTAGCCCCCAGCCAACAATGTTTCCTTTTGTCATTGTTACTTCTTTGCATATCTTTCATTCATATCCCTCTACATCCCCATCCATATTTCTCGTTTTCCCTTCCCCTGACTCTCAGTCTGAAGAACGGTTTTGACACAGAACCTATTCCTTTTCTCCAGAGATGCTGTCTGACCCGCTGAGTTACTTCAGCACTTTGTGTCTATCTTCGGTCTCATTTCTTAGATTTCTTCTTCCATTTGATTTCAGGTCGTTTGTAGAACCTGAACATTGTGGCCTTTGCAGCCTTATTTTAACATCGAACAGTACAGCACAGGAACAGGCCCTTCAGCCCACAATGCGGGTGCTGAACATGATGCCAAGTTAAACTGATCTCATCTACTGTGGGTGATCCATATCCTTTTAGTCCCTGCACTTCCATGTGCCTATCTAAAAGCCTCTTAAACACCACTATCGTATCTGCCTCCACCGCCACCTCTGGCAATGCGTTCCAGGCCCCCACCACTCTCTGTGTAAAAAAACTCACCTGACACATCTCCATTAACCTTTCTCCATCTCACCTTGTAGCAACGCCCTCTAGTGTTGGACGTTTCCATCCTGGAACAAAGGTTCTGACTATCTACCCCTTCTATACCTCTCATAATTTTATATACTTCCATCTAGTCTCCCCTTCACCGCCAACATTCCAGACAAAACAATTCAAGTTTATCCAATCTCTCCCTCTAGCTGAAACCCTCGAATCTAAGCAGCATTCAGGTAAACCTCCTCTGCACCCCTTCCAAAGCCTCCTCGTTTCCTGCAATGGGGCGACCAGAACTGTATGCAATGCTCCAAATGTGGCCTAACCAAAGTCCTATAGAGCTGTATCATGACCCTGACGTACTCAAATTCCCTCACAATGAAGGCAAGCTACACCATACGCCATCTTTACCACCCTATCTACTTGTGCTGCCATCTTCACTGAGCTATAAACTTGGACTCCTGGATTCCTCTGTATATAAATGTTGTTAGGGGTCTTGCTATTAAACTGTATACTTTTGCCTTACTCTCACCTCACAAATGCAACACCTTGCAGTCTCTCGGCCAGGTGCCACTCCAACTGCCATTTCTCTTCCAATTTGTGCAGTTAATCTATATCCATTATATCTCTGCCATCCTTCCTCACAGTCTGCAACTTCTCCAATTTTGGTGCCATCGGTAAAATTACTAACCAACTCATCTACGTTTATATCCAGGTTATTTATATACATCACAAACATCAGAGGTCCCCGCACAGATTATAGTTTGTAGGTTAATTGGCCTCTGTATATTGCCCCTAGTATGTAGGGATGTGAAATGGGATAATACAGAACTAGTGTGGACAGGTGATTGGTGGTCAGCATGGATTTGGTGGGCGGAAGGTCCTGTTTCCATGCTGTATTTCCCGGTCAGTGGAAAATATGTAGAGATTAGTGTAGTTTAGTTTAGTTTAGTTTCAAAGGTTTCAAGGTTAGTTTATTGTCACATGTACCATTTAAGGTACAGTGAAATTTGAGTTACCAGTTTCGAGCCCCACAATGGGGGTCCCTCCATGCATGGATTCTGCCCCTCTACATCGGGGACCTGGGGTCGAGGGTACTGCACCGAGGAGTCCCTTGCAACCTGTTTCTCTCACGGTTCACAGACTCGCCAGCCGCCTGCCATTTTTGCGGGCTGGAAGAGTTTTCCACGTGGACATGGAGTGTGTGAGGTTGCAGCCCCTGTTCCAATATCTAAAGGGGCTGCTCCTTGCCTTCTGGCAGCATTTCACACTCACCATCCTCATCTTTGGACACCCTGCGCGTAGGGGAGATGGTAGGACCGAAGATGTCCTGATTGGGTCGCTCCTTGGCCTGGCCAAGCTGGCTATCTGGGAGTCAAGGCGCCAGGCAGAAGAGGACTCTGTCCGAGCCGGCTGCCTTCCCCTTCTCCGGGGTTACGTCCACGCCCAGATAGAAAGGGACTACGCTATCCACGGGTGCCCTGCGGGATTTCCGGGACCACAGGGGTTGGAATGGATCCACAATAAGGATGGGGAATTTGTGATTTAATATTTAAGAATATTTGCTTTATTTTGTTTATAGTGGTGGGTTAGTTTGTATTGTTTTGTATGGTAAATAGCACTTTTGTAAATAATTGATTTAAATTACTTTTGGTTAAAAAAAAAGTCCTTGTCGACCAATAATTACCCGTGCATTAATTCTGTTATGCGAGCTTTGCATCCTACACATTAGGGACAATTTACAATTTTACAGAAGCCAATTAACCTACAAACTGGCATTCTTTGGAATGTGAGATAAACCACAGCACCTGGAGGAATCCCACACGGTTTCAGGGAGAACGCACACTGTACAGACAGCAACTGTTGTCAGATTCGAACCCGGGACTTTGGTGCTGTGAGGTATCGCCCAGCCACAGTGCCGATAAAAGAACATATTCCTCACAGATATTTTTTAATAAACACGTCTGAATATTCTTCTTGAATCTCATACTTACCATAAGAGTATGCTAATGACTGTGATGACTAGGATATTGCGAGATTTTATTAATTGACTAAATGGAACAGATTTTAATTGTTTATTCTGTATATTTTCAAGCTGGAAGAAAAAACAGAAGGTTGCATCAGCTCAGCGGAAAGTGTCAGTTTTATTATTCACATCTCCTGATTCATATTGGGCATGCGATGGTCCAGAAACATGTGACAAGTCTGATATTCTTTGTTTTGCACACCCAAGGTTTGCAAATAGACGCCACATGAAGGGCACAAAGTTACAAAGTATCTGACGCCAGGTCCTCCTTTGTTCACAACCACCCACCCACCTCATGGCTGTTCACCCATGCCAGGTCATCCTTTGTTCTTGTATACAGTGTTACATACAGCTCTGTATACAACTCTGTATTCAGAGGATTGAGCAAGGTTGCAGAAGCATTGCAAAGATGCCTTGAAAACCTTGGCACAACCTCCTAAAATCTCAGCATTGTTTCTCTTCACCAAACTGCTAGCAAATGCGCCCTGGTAAAAATTAAATTTCAGCCCAATTAAATTAATGGCTTTATAAAAATATGCTGAATATTC
Organism: Amblyraja radiata; assembly: GCF_010909765.2. NCBI lineage: Eukaryota > Metazoa > Chordata > Chondrichthyes > Rajiformes > Rajidae > Amblyraja > Amblyraja radiata. The sequence goes on along the minus strand of NC_045966.1, from coordinate 8,006,264 downwards.
TCCTACATTTAAAGTCAAATTAGAATCTGCAAAACTCCAAAACTAAATCTTGATTAATAGCACAAACTCCATAAATAGTGCTCTGCAATGTAGTTTGAATTTTTGTAACAATGTGCAATTTTTAAACACCATGTGGATACAAGGAACTGCAGATGCAGGTTTACAAAACCTGCTGCCTTACAACACCTGGTACCCGGGTACGATCCTGATTACAGTCGCTGTTTGTATGGAGTTTGTATTTCTCCTTGTGACCGCATTGGTAGTCTCCGGGTGCTCCAGTTTCCTCCCACACTCATCTTTAAATTGTCCCTATGTGTAGGATAGTGCTAGTGTACGGGGTGATCGCTGGTCAGCATGGACTCGGTGGACCAAAGGGCCTACTTCCGCACTGTATCTCTAAAGTCTAAAGTAAAATCGAACTCAAAAGCTCAATATTTTTCCTTTCTCAATATCATGCAATAGAGCCGTTTTCTACTAATAAATGTTTATAGGATAAAGCCCATGGGGAAAATGGCAAGAATCAGAGAGAGAATCAGTGAAACAATCTTGCTAATGATCTGAGAGTGATCCTATGTAATGTATATCTATAACGCTGAGAACTACATTCTGCATTCTGTATCTTTACTCAGCCTACTGTGCTTGAGTTTGGTTTGATTGTATTTATGGATAGCATTATCTGACTTGATTGGATAGCAGGCAAAACAAAACATTTCACTGTACTTACATGCACCCGAAACTAATAAACCTGAACCTCTTATAATGGAACGAGGCAAATGCGATCTTATCTCCAAATTACTGCTAATAAAAAAATCAAAAATAATTTTATCCATTGAGAGGTCACGACACACAGTTCATGTTGATCTCCTTTAGATTTGTTTAGTGTAGAGATGCAGGGCAGAAAACCAGCTTTTCGGCCACACGAGTCTGCGCTGACCAGCGATCCCCACACAACACTATCCAACACATCAGGGATAATTTACAATTTTAGCAAGCCAATCACCCTGCAAACCTAAACATCTTTGGAGTGTAGGAGGAAACCAGAGCTCCCAGAGAAAACCCACTCAGGTCACAGGGAGAACGTACAAACTCCGTACAGACAGCACCCATAGTCAGGATCAAACTCGGGTCTCTGGTGCTGTCAGGCAACAACTCTATCGCTGCGCCACCGTGTTGCCCTATTTGTGCAGTTGTTATAATACAGCTGCATATTTGTCAGGATATTCATGCCTAATTTTTTTGCAGTGAAGTCTGGTCAAAAATGTACGTCATTTTGTTTTTGGGTGAAGTCAGGTTTACATTATTAAATTTTTAATGATCGATTAACTTGGTGAAGACTTATCATCTGAAAACACGTGGATAACAAAAAACAAAGGAAGTGGGACAGACTTGTCAGACGAAACAATATCAAGCAGTTCTGTAGGGAAGAACCGCAGATGCTGGTTTATACCAAAGAGACCCAAAACTTTGGAGTAACAGCAGGTCGGACAGCATCTGGAGAAAAGGAATAGGTTGCGATTTGTGTCGGAACCCTTCTTCAGACTGAAAGGTAGAGAAGGCTCAAAATCAAGGAGTAATCACCTTATGAATAGATATCATGTGATAAGAGCAGAATTAGTCCATTCGGCCGATTATGTCTACTCTGCCATTCAATCATGGCTGATCAATCTCTCCCTCCTAACCCTATTCTGCATTTTCCCCCTAACCCCTGACACCCGTACTAATCAAGAATCTATCTAACTCTGCCTCAACAATATCCATTCACGGCCTCCCCAGCCTTCTGCAGCAAAAAAATCCACATTCACCAGCCTATGATAAAGATTTATTTTTTTAAATCTTTTTTTAAGAGAGACTATAAACTAATAGAAAGGGGGAAAAAGAGCAAGAAGGAAAGGAGATTACAAATATAAAGAATGTGGAGATAGATTCGGGAGATGTTGAGTATAGTTGTTCATCCAACCCTAAACTTAAGTTGTGACCTGGCATAGAAATTCTGCCTCGTCTCCCTCTTAAAGGAACGTCCTTTAATTCTGAGACTACGACATCTGATCCTAGACGCTCCGACAAGTGGAAACATCCTCTCCACATCCACTCGATATGAAAATAACCGAGCTCTGTATTAAAGAACTGAACAACCACGTAGCAATGAAATAAATGGTCTTGCCCCAATACCTCATCGTCGGTGAAAAGTACTGCTGGTGGAGTGATGCCATTTTTCTTTGCCATGAATCGAATTATTGATTCTGCTTCCTTAACCCTTCCCTTGGACAGTAGCCAGCGTGGAGATTCAGGAATAAACCTAGAATTAAACAAGGTATTCTGTAACAGAATTCTTGAAGCATCAAAGGACGTGAAATTACTACCACTATATTCTTGTTTAAGAAAGAATTGCAGATGCTGGAAAAATCGAAGGTAGACAAAAATGCTGGAGAAACTCAGTGGGTGAGACAGCATCTATGGGGCGAAGGAATAGGTGATGTTTCGGATCACGACCCTTCTTCAGACTGATGTGGGGGGGGGAGGGCGGGAAGAAGAAAGGAAGAGGCGGAGACAGTAGGCTGTGGGAGAGCTGGGGAGGGGAAGGAGGGAGAAAGCAAGGACTAACTGAAATTGGAGAAGTCAATGTTCATATTGCTGGGTTGTAAACTGTCCAAGCGAAATATTAAGTGCTGATCCTCCAATTTGTGGTGGGACTCACTCTGGCCATGGAGAAGGCCCAGGACAGAAAGGTCGGATTCGGAATGGGAGGGGGAGTTGAAATGCTAGGCTACTGGGAGATTGGGTTGGTTAATGTGAACCGAGCGGGGGTGATGGGCGAAGCGATCGCCAAGCCTGCGCTTGGTCTCACAGATGTGGAGCAGTTGACACCTAGAGCAGCGGATGCAATAGATGAGGTTGGAGGAGGTGAAGGTGAACCTCTGCCTCACCTGGAAAGACTGCTTGGGTCCTTGGATGGAGTCGAGGGGGGAGGTAAAGCGACAAGTGTGGCATTTCCTGCGGTTGCAAGGGAAAGTACTGGGGGAGGGGGTGGTTTGGGTGAGAAGGGACGATTTGACCAGGGAGTTATGGAGGGAGCGGTCTCTGTGGAAAGCCGAAAGGGGAGGAGATGGAAAGATGTGGCCAATGATGGGATCCTGTTGGAGGTGGCGAAAATGTTGGAGTATTATCTGTTGTGTGTGACGGCTGGTGGGGTGGAAGGTGAGGACAAGGGGACTCTGTCCGTGTTATGAGTGGGGGGGATGGGGAGTGAGAGCGGAGCTACGGGATATAGACGAGACCCTGGTAAGAGCCTCATCTATAGTCGAAAAGGGGAACCCCCGTTCCCTAAAGAATGAGGTCATCTCCGATGTCCTGGTTTGGAACACCTCATCCTGTGGGCAGATGCGGCGTAGACTGAGGAATTGGGAGTAGGGTATAGAGTCCTTACAGGAAGCAGGGTGGGAAGAAATGTAGTCCAGATAGCCATGGGAGTCAGTGGGTTTGTAGTAGCTGTCGGTCAGTAGTCTGTTACCTGCGATGGAGATAGTGAGATCTAGAAACGGTAGGGAGATGTCGGAAATGGTCCAGGTGAATTTCAGTGCCTGATGGAAGTTGGCGGTGAAATGGGTGAAGTCAGTGAGTTCTGCATGGGTGCAGGAGGTAGCAATAATGCAGTTGTTAATGTAGCGAAGGTAGAGTTTGGGGATAGGGGTACGGTACGCCTTGAACAAAGATTGTTCTCCGCTGCCCGCCAGCAGGCCGCAGCCGCCACCTTATCTAAGTCCTCGGCACAGCACCGGGCCTGAAGTGTCCACGCTGCAGACCCTCACACTACGGGTTTGATTGCGCTGGGTCCTAGTGCCCCCCCCCAACACAGGGAACCTCAGTGGTTGATCCATGTGACCCCAGCTCCTCCCCACCCACACTATAGTCCTCATAACCCACTCCTTCCTGACCATCCATCACCCCCCCTACCAGACAACGCCTCAGTCCATTCAACTGGCTTCCTCCAGCCACAACCCCCATCCTTGCCATGTGTTCACCATCCCCCCTGACCTCCCCCTCTCTGATATCAAATGGTCTGTCCTCAACAGAGGCCTCACCTTTGTTTCCCTCCGTCCCCACCTCAATGAGTTCCACATCTGCCACGATGTGGAGCTCTTATTCCTTCACCTCTGCATTTAAACCTTTTCCATGGGAAAGAGTCCACACCCCCCAAGGATGGGGGTTGTGGCTGGAGGAAGCCAGTTGAATGGTGGTGAAAATGACGGAGGATTATTTGTTGTATGTAACGGCTAGTGGGGTGGTAGGTGAGGACTAGAAGGACTGTCCATGTTAAGAGTGGGGGTTGGGGAGTGATAGCAGTGTTACGGGGTATGGAAGAAATCCTGATGAGAGCCTCATCTATGGTCGAAGAGGGGAACCCCCGTTCCCTAAAGTATGCGGACATCTCTGATGCCCTGGTTTGGAACACCAATGCAGTCGTCAATGTAGCAGAGGTAGAGTTCGGGGGTAGGGCCACGGTACGCCTTGAACAATGATTGTTCGACATACCCGACAAAGAGGCAGGCATAGCTGGGGCCCATGCGCGTGCCCATGGCTAGACCTTGGATTTGGAGGAAATGGTAGGAGCCAAAGGAAAAGTTGTTGAGGGTAAGGACCAGCTCCGCTAGGCGGAGGAGAGTATTTGTAGATGGGGATTGGATGGTTCTGCGGTCGAGGAAGAAACGGAGGGGGAAAGGAGGTGTAGAGTGACTGGATATCCATGGGGAAGATGAGGGAGTGGGGGCCTGCAAAACAGAAGTCATGGAGGAGTCGAAGAATGTGTGAGGTGTCTTGGACATAGGTTGGGAGGGATTTGATCAGGGGGGATAGGATGGAGTCGAGGTATGTGGAAATAAGTTTGGTGGGACAAGAACAAGCAGAAACAATAGGTCTGCCAGGATAGTCAGGTTTGTGGATTTTGGGGAGAAGGTAAAATCGGGCCATGCGGGGCTGGGGAACTATGAGGTTGGAGGCTTGGGAGGGCAGGGAGCTGGAAGTGATGAAACCAGTGATGGTGTTTGAGATAATGGCCTGGTGCTCTTCTGTGGGGTCATGGTCCAAGGATAAGTAGGAGCAGGTGTCTGAGAGTTGGCGCCTGGCCTCAGACCCGTAAAGGTCAGCGCGGCAGACTACCGCGGCACCTCCCTCGTCGGCAGGTTTGATCACCCAGTCGGGATTGTTGCAGGGTGAGTGGATGGCTGTACATTCAAGGGGGGAGTGGTTAGGATGAGAAAGGGAAGTGGAGAAGTTGTGGCGGTTGTTGTCCTGCCAGCAGTTTAAAATAAAAAGGTCTAAAGCAGGTAGATCGCCATGAGGGGGAGTCCAAGAGGAGGGGGTCTGTTGGAGACGGGAGAATGGGTCATCACTCGCCTCATCTTCCCATCTCCTTCCCTGTCTGCTTTCCGCAAAGACCGCTCCCTCCGTAACACCCTGGTCAATTCGTCCCTTCCCACCCGTACCACCCCCTCCCCTTGCAACCGTAAGAAATGCTACACTTGTCGCTTTACCTCCCCCCTTGACTCCATTCAAGAACCCAAGCAGTCATTCCAGGTCGACAGAGGTTCACCTGCACCTCCTCCAACCTCATCTATTGCATCTGCTGCTCTAGATGCCAGCTGATCTACATCGGTGAGACCAAGCTTCGCCGAACACCTCTGCTCGATCCGCAATAACCAACCTGATCTCCCGGTGGCTCAGCACTTCAACTCCCCCTCCCATTCCGAATCTGACATTTCTGTCCTGGGCCACCTCCATGGCCAGAGTGAGGACCACCGGAAATTGGAGGAGTAGCACCTCATATTTCGCTAGGGCAGTTCATACCCCAGCGGCATGAACATTGACTTCTCCAATTTCAGGTAGTCCTCACTGTCTCCTCCCCTTCTCAGCTCTCCCTCAGCCCTCTGGCTCCTCCTCTTCCTTTCTTCTTCCCCCCCCCCCCCCCCCCCCCCCATCCTACATCAGTCTGAACAACGGTTTCAGCCCGAAATGTTGCCTATTTCCTTTGCTCCATAGATACTGCCGCACCCGCTGAGTTTCTCCAGCACTTTTGTCTACCTTTGATTTTCCAGCATCTGCAGTTCCTTCTCAAACATGCTGCCTCAACACCTGACTTTTCCGGCATTTTTGTCTACCTACCGCTATATTCTTAACAATATGATATGATACGATAAAATTTTATTCATCCCCATGGGGGAAATTGATCTGCCAACAGTCACAACACACAAGGTACATGAAAACATGAAATTAACAATAAATTAAAGGTGAGAAAAATAATAAAAAGACTAACGACCGTTGGCTGGATGCCGTGTGCACAGCGGCTTAACCAGGACAAATGAACAAACAAACAAACGGATGCAGGCTTATCTCCTGGGCAGAGGATTCTAAACGAGAGACCAGGACAATAAGAGTGGCACAGGGGCGCAACTCGTAGAGCTGCTGCCTCACAGTGCCAGAGACCCCAGTATGGTCCTGACATCTGGTTCTGTCTGTGTGGAGATTGCATGAATCCTGAATGTCTTTGGAGTGTGGGAAGAAACCGGAGAACCCAGAGAAAACCCACACGGTCACAGGGAGAATGTACAAACTCCGTACAGACAGCACTCATAGTGAGGATCAAACCAAGGTCACTGGCTCTGTAAGGCAACAACTCTACCGCTGTGCCACCTTGCCGCCCTGATGGGACATATCCCAGGTTATTGAAAGAGGAGATTGCAGGAGCCTTGACAAAGATCTTTTCATCTTCTCTAGCCGCAGACGGGGTCCTGGAGGACAGGAGAGGGACTAATGTCACCTTACGGCACCATCTCTGACATCTCTCTCCCTGTTCTTGATTTCTCCATCTCCAACACAGTGGACAGACTATCGACTGGCAGGTGATAGGTTGAAATGTGTAGGAAGGAACTGTAGATGCTGGTTTACACCAAAGATAGATACATAATGCTGGAGTAACTCAGCGGGACAGACAGCATCTCTAGAGAGAAGGAATGGGTGATTTACAGGTCTAGACCTATCTTCAGACAGATACAGGTGAGGGGGTTTTTCGATGGTCATATTTTGGTTATCTTGATCAGAATTAATCCCAGTGACACCAGCATTGTAAGGTCATTACCTACTGATTAATTGGGTTGCAGGTTGAAAGTTCTACATACCACCACAAAGGAATGTACAGCAAACTGATCAGGCTCAGGATCAATATCAACATTCTCCATCCTCTCACGAAATAGGCAATAAAAGGCAGCATCATGTAACCCACGGCATAAAAACAGCCAATTCCAAGTGTAGAGTATGTAATTCGAATGGATTTCTGCATAAGTTCAGATCCTGCAAGAGTATATAACAAGGTTCAGTGATTCGTGAGTTCATTTTCATTCACTGCCCCTCTGGAACTTTTATATTCAACTAAAAGTTGCCAACATTAAATTACCTGCTTAACCATAAACCAAGCCATGTGAAGCTTGAAGAATTCCACCTTAATGAGGCCACTTATCAAACAGCACCAAGATGTATTAAAAAGCAGCACATAATAGAGAACAAAGTTTTTATTTTTAATCATGTGTCAGGGCATTTGAATGCCTCTGACAACATCTAGCCTCTTTGATAATGGTTTAATGATACATTTTTTAATCATGTGTACCAAATTTCAGTGGAATTCATTTTCTCCATACTGATCAGTAAGATATTGCCATAGATAATAGGGCGGCACGGTGGCACAGCAGTAGAGTTCCTGCTTTCTAGTGCTTTCAGAGTCGGAGACACAGGTTCAATCCTGACTACGGGTGCTGTCTGTAAGGAGTTTGTATGTTCTACCTGTGATCGTGTGTATTTTGAATTGAATACCTTTATTGTCATTCAGACCTTATGGTCTGAACGAAATTTTGTGCCTGCAGTCATACATACAATCATACAATAATAAACAACAATAAACACAAATTAACATCCACCACAGTGTATCCTCCAAGCACCTCCTCACTGTGGTGGAGGCAAAAATCTTAGGGTTACTGTCTCTTCCCTCCTCTTCTCCCTCTGCGCTGAGAGAGATCTGATCGCAATCAAAACTGAATAATTAAATGTAGAAAAAGAGCGAAGAAATAGCATGAATGTAACTTCCATGAATGAAACTTACCAAGCACAAACGCAGTCACATAGTTTGAAACCTCACCGATGCCTCTGAGGAAATTGATCAGGCAGAAGATTTCCCAGCTGGGTGACAATGTGATAAGCAGATTGAATAAAATCTGTACCCCCATAGTTCCAAACAAAACAATCTTCCTCCCAAACCTCGAAAACAGAATAAAGCTTTCAATTATATACAGCACTGCACGCTTACTGACCAAAGTATCCACGTAAACATATGCATGTATTTGAACACATTTAGCTTAGTTTAGTTATGAGACACAGCATGGAAACAGGCCTCATTTGATAAGGTCCCACATAGGAGATTAGTGGGCAAAATGAGGGCACATGGTATTGAGGATAGAGTGCGGACATGGATGGAGAAGTGGTTGGCAGACAGGAAACAAAGAGTAGGGATTAACTGGTCCATTTCAGAATGACAGGAAGTAACTAGTGGGGTACAGCAAGGCTCGGTGCTGGGACCGCAACTATTTACAATATACATCAATGATTTTGATGAAGGGATTCAAAGTAATATTAGCAAATTTGCAGATGATACAAAGCTGGGTGGCCGTGTGAATCGTGAGGAGGATGCTATGAGAATTCAGGGTGACTTGGACATGTTGGGGGAGTGGGCAGATGCATGGCAGATGAAGTTTAATGCGGATAAATGTGAGGTTGTCCACTGGTAGCAAAAACAGCAAAGCAGATTACTATCTAAATGGTGTCAAGTTGGGAAAAGGAAGTACAACAGGATCTGGGGGTCCTTGTTTATCAGTCTATGAAAGTAAGCATGCAGGTACAGCAGGCAGTGAAGAAAGCGAATGGCATGTTGGCCTTTATAACATGAGGAATCGAATATAGGAGCAAAGAGGTCCTTCTGCAGTTGTACAGAGCCCTAGTGAGACCAAACCTGGAGTATTGTGCGCAGTTTGGGTCCCCTAATTTGAGGAAGGACATTCTTGGTATTGAGGGAGGGCAGCGTAGGTTTACAAGGTTAATTCCCGGGATGGCGGGACTGTCATATGCTGAGAGAATGGAGCAACTGGGCTTGTACACTGGAGTTTAGGAGGATGAGAGGGTATCTCATTGAAACATATATGATTGTTAAGGGTTTGGACACGCTAGAGGCAGGAAACATGTTCCCGATGTTGGGGGAGTTCAGAAACGGGCCACAGTTTAAGAATAAGGATAAGCCATTTAGAACAGAGACGAGGAAACACTTTTTCTCACAAGGAGTGGTGAGTCTGTGGAATTCTCTGCCTCAGATGGCGGTGGAGACAGGTTCTCAGGATGCTTTCAAGAGAGAGCTGATAGGGCTCTTAAAAATAGCGCAGTCAGGGGATATGGGGAGAAGGCAGGAACAGGGTACTGATTGGGGATGTTCAACCATGATCACATTGAATGCCGATGCTGGCACCTATTGTCTATTATCTTTCGGTCCACCGAGTTCATGCTGACCAGCAATCGCCATACATTAGTTTTATCCTACACACTCGGGACCATTTGCAGAAGACAATTAACTTACAAACCTGCACGTCTTTGGTAGGAAACTGGAGCAATCGGCGAAAACAACGCAGGCACGGGGAGAACGTACAAACTCCATGCAGACAGCACCCATGGTCGGGATCGAACCTGGGTGTCCGGCACTGAAACGCAGCAACTCTAGCACTGCGCCTCTGTGCCACCCCTAAGATTTGTTAAGGTAAGTATATTATAAACAGGTGTACAGTAGAGATTATGTTGACTGGTTGCATCATGGCCTGTTTTAGCAACTTGAATGCCCAGGAGCAAAGAAGACTGCAAATGTTGTGAACACTGACCTGTCCATCACAGGTTCTGATCTCCCCCACCTTCAAAGGGATTTTACCGGATCAGAAATTCTCATTTCACCCCTGCCATCACGAAGAAGGTACAGGAGCCTGAAACTGCAACTTCCAGGTTAAGGAGCAGCTTCTTCCCTACTGCCATCAGGCTATTAAATGCCACAATCTCAAATAAGCTCTGAACTTCAGTGACTATTATTGTTATTATTGCACTATTTTGGTTTGTCTGTTTTTTATGTGTATGACTAAGTGGGACCCGTTGGGTCCCAGCATCACACGGTAGGGCTGGTCCCCCAACGCAATATTCCACCTCTCCACTAATTCCAATATTGGTGGCCAGTGGGGAGGCTTTCTGGAGCGCTAGTATGGGTGTTGTGCGCTGAAGAGACTGGTTTCCAGAGGGCTAGTATGGACATTGTGGGCCGAATGGATTCTTGGGCTGGCGGCTCAGTCACTCAAGCCTGTTCTGCTGGCAGCTCACTCATTCACGGCTGGTGGGCTGGCAGTTGACTCACGGCTATTCCTTGAAATTCCATTTCAAGCAGGGTGGCAGGCCACCAAATTCAAGTGCAGTTTCATACCACTTCAAGCAGGGTGCAAGGCCACTAATGACAGTGAGTCGTGACCTCTACATCCCCCATCTTGCAGAGACTGAGCCACGCCCACATTTTCGGGTTTTATAGTCCCTCCCCCTCCCACCAGAAGGGGCGTGGCCTTCATTGCGTGATTGACAGGAGAGAGAATCTCAACATTTAAAAAAAACTAATAACTCTTTTGTTTTTTATCAATAGGAAAAATCCTCGGCACCTGATGAGTGGAGGGGGACTCTGAGTAAGATGGCCAAAAATCACAGCCCTACATGGTAGCGTTTTTTCTTAAATCAATATAAAGTGGTCAGGATTAAATTTTAATTATATATGGAAGGCAAGGCAGCTTTAATTAGGCAAGGCAGCTTTAATTAGGCAAGGCAGCTCTCGCACCTTCAAACCAAAGGCATCACAGCTTCAGCACTTTCAAACCAAAGGCAAATCAGCTTCAGCACTTTTCAAACCAAAGCAACGCAGCTTCAGCACTTTCAAACCAAAGACAACACAGCTTCAGCACTTTCCAACCAAAGACCACACAGCTTCAGTGCTTTCAAACCAAAGGCTAGACAGCTTCAGCACTTTCAAACCAAAGGCAAATCAGCTTCAGCACTTTTCAAACCAAAGCAACGCAGCTTCAGCACTTTCAAACCAAAGACAACACAGCTTCAGCACTTTCCAACCAAAGACCACACAGCTTCAGTGCTTTCAAACCAAAGGCTAGACAGCTTCAGCACTTTCAAACCAAAGGCAACACAGCTCTTGCTCCCCATCTTGCAGAGAACTCCACACTTCCGGGTTTTAAAGTCCCTCCGGCAGGGGCGTGGCCTTCAGGAGAGAGAATCTCAACATTTTTTAAACACTAATAACTCTTTTATTGGTCATCGATAGAAGAAATCCTCTTGTCCTGCGCAGCGGAGGGGGTCTCTGAGTAAGATGGGCAAAAATCACAGCCGTAAGTGACAGCGTTTTTTCTAAAATCAATATACAGAGCAACAGGAAGCGGTCAAGATGAGAGTTTTAGTAATATAGATAGATATATATATATGTGTGTGTGTGTGTGTGTGTGTGTGTTTATATATATATACTAGACTAAGTGCAGACCCGTTGGGTCTGTTGCCCGAACATGCGGTAGAGAGAGGGAGGGGGGAGAGAGGGAGGAAAGAGGGAGGGAGAGGGAGAGAGGGAGAGAGAGGGAGGGGGGGGAGGGAGGGAGAAGGAGGGAGGAAGGGGAGGGACAGGGAGGGGGGAGAGGGTGGGGGGAGAGTGAGGGGGAAGGAGGGCGGGGGGGGGGGGGGGGAGAGGGAGAGGGAGGGGAGAGGGAGTACAATAAACCCATCGTAAATCGAAAATATTGTAAGTCAAAACACATTTAATACAATTTGATCACATGACCAGAAGTGAGCGGTGGCTCGCTGTCGTTGCCCAGCGTTTGCACCGTTGTAAAGTCGAAATATCGTAAGTCAAAGGCCAGGGGAGCCGTTGGTGCGAGGAGGAGTTACCTGGAGCTCTGAGTATAAAAACAGCACAGGGCTTGCTTCTACAGAGGCCCGGGGAGCCGTTGGTGCGAGGAGGAGTTACCTGGAGCTGTGAGTATAAAAACAGCGTGGGGCTTGCTTCTACAGAGGCCCGGGGAGCCGTTGGTGCGAGGAGGAGTTACCTGGAGCTGTGAGAGTACCCAAATCTGCAACGTTCCATCTCACTTCCAGAGAAGGAGTCTGGTGGAAGCCTCTGATTGGTGGAAGAGGACCAGAGGAAACAGCTGATTGGGTGCAACCCCGGGTTTACATTTCTGCTTTCAGGTTAAGGATTCTGGGAGTTAAGGATTCTGGGAGTTAAGGATTCTGGGAGTTAAGGCCCAGGAGCCGTTACTGAGGGAGGAGCGACGTTTGTGTGGTGAGTTCAAAAACCCATCGCGGGGCTTGTTTCAACAGAGGCCCAGGAGCCGTTACAGGGGGAGGAGCCAAAATCTGCAACGTTCCATTCGCAGATCACACTTCAAATTAAGGGGGCTGGTGGAAGCCTCTGATTGGTCGAACGGACTAGAGGAAGCAGCTGATTGGCTTGTATCCCGGGTAAGGCTTTATTGTATTCGGATAAGGGGGAGAATGAGGGCCAGGGCAGTTTACTGTTCTGGATGTCAGATGTGGGAGGTCATGGAGTCTGAGTGCTCTCCAGACGTCCACATCTGCGCCAGGTGCGTCAAGATGGGGCTCCTAAGGGACCGTGTTAGGAACCTGCAGCAGCAACTCGATGACCTCTGTCTGCTCAGGGAGAGCGAGGAGGTCATAGAAAGGAGTTACAGGGAGGTGGTCACTCCAAGACCACGGGAGACAGAAAACTGGGTCACAGTTAGGAAGGGCAACGGGCAGAGGCAGGGGCTGGTGAGTACCCCGGTGGCTGTACACCTTGAAAATAAGTACTCATGTTTGAGTAAGGGTGGGGGAGACAGCCTACCTGGGGGCAGCGACAGCGGCCGGGCCTCTGGCACAAAGACCGGTCCTGTTGCTCAGAAGGGTAAGGAAAAGAAGAGGTGGGCAATTGTAATAGGGGACTCTATAGTCAGGGGGTCGGATAGGCCATTCTGTGGACGCAGACAGGAGACCCGGATGGTAGTTTGCCTCCCTGGTGCCAGGGTCAGGGATGTGTCTGAACGTGTCCAAGAAATCCTGAAATGGGAGGGAGAGGAGCCTGAGGTTGTGGTGCATATAGGTACCAACGACATAGGTAAAAAAAGAGAAGAGGTCCTGAAAGAAGAATTTAGGGAGTTAGGTAGAGAGTTAAGGAGAAGGACTGCAAAGGTAACAATCTCAGGATTACTGTCTGTGCCACGCGACAGTGAGAGTAGGAATGGAGCGAGGTGGAGCATAAATGAGTGGATGAGGTACTGGTGCAGTGGATATGGATTCAAGTTTCTGGATCATTGGGACCTCTTTTGGGGAAGGTGCGACCTGTACAGAAAGGACGGGTTGCACTTGAACTCGAGGGGGACCAATATCATGGCGGGGAGATTTGCAAAGGCTACTGGGGAGAATTTAAACTTGTATGGTTGGGGGGAGGGACTCAAATTGGGAAAGCTAGCAGTCAGTGTGTGAGGCAGGAGGCAGAGAATGGTAGCACTCTGACCCAAAATGTAGGGGAGAGAGAAGAAAAAGACAATAAACAGAGAATAAGAGGGGGTGGGTTTCTTAAATGTGTATATTTTAATGCTAGGAGCATTGTAAGAAAGGTGGATGAACTTAGAGCCTGGATTGACAGCTGGAAGTATGATGTTGTGGCGATCAGTGAAACATGGTTGCAGGAGGGCTGTGATTGGAAACTAAATATTCCAGGATTTCGTTGCTTCAGGTGTGATAGAATTGGAGGGGCAAGAGGTGGAGGTGTTGCATTGCTTATCAGGGAAGATATTACAGCAGTGCTTTGGCAGGATAGATTAGAGGGCTCGTCTAGGGAGGCTATTTGGGTGGAACTGAGAAATGGGAAAGGGGTAGCAACACGCATTATAGACCGCCAAATGGGGAGCGAGAATTGGAAGAGCAAATATGTAAGGAGATTGCAGATATTAGTAGTAAGCACAAGGTAGTGATTGTGGGAGCATTGTAATTTCAATTTTCCACACATAGACTGGGAAACACATTCTGTAAATGGGCTGGATGGGTTGGAGTTTGTAAAATGTGTGCAGGATAGTTTTTTGCAGCAATACATAGAAGGACCTACTAGAGAAGGGGCGGTGCTGGACCTCCTGTTAGGAAATGAGACGGGTCAGATGGCAGAGGTATGCGTTGGGGAACAGTTCAGGACCAGTGATCACAATACCATTAGTTTCAATATAATTATGGAGAGGGTCAGAACTGGACCTAGGGTTGAGATTTTTGATTGGAGAAAGGCTAACTTTGAGGAGATGCGAAAAGGATTTAAAAGGAGTAAATTGGGACAGTTTGTTCTATGGGAAAGATGTGGTAGAGAAATGGAGTACATTTAAAGGTGAACTTTTAAGAGTACAGAATCTTTATGTCCCTGTTCGGTTGAAAGGAAATAGTAAAAATTGGAAAGAGCCACGGTTTTCAAGGGAAATTGGACACTTGGTTCGGAAAAAGAGAGAGATCTACAATAATTATAGGCAGCATGGAGTAAATGAGGTGTTTGAGGAGTAATAAACAATGTAAAAAGAATCTTAAGAAAGAAATTAAAAAAACTATAAGAAGATATGAGGTTGCTTTGGCAAGTAAGGTGAAAGTAAATCCAAAGGGTTTCTACAGCTATATTAATAGCAAAAGGATAACGAGGGATAAAATTGGTCCATTAGAGAGTCAGGGTGGACAGCTATCTGCAGAGCCAAAAGAGATGGGGGAGATATTGAACAATTTCTTTTCTTCGGTATTCACCAAGGAGAAGGATATTGAATTATGTGAGGTAAGGGAAACAAGTAGAGTAGCTATGGAAACTATGAGATTCAAAGAAGAGGAAGTACTGACACTTTTGAGAAATATAAAAGTGGATAAGTCTCCAGGTCCGGACAGGATATTCCCTAGGACATTGAGGGAAGTTAGTGCAGAAATAGCTGGGGCTATGACAGAAATATTTCAAATGTCATTAGAAACGGGAATAGTACCGGAGGATTGGCGTACTGCGCATGTTGTACCATTGTTTAAAAAGGGGTCTAAGAGTAAACCTAGCAATTATAGACCTGTTAGTTTGACGTCAGTGGTGGGCAAATTAATGGAAAGGATACTTAGAGATAATATATATAAGCATCTGGATAAACAGGGTCTGATTAGGAACAGTCAACATGAATTTGTGCCTGGAAGGTCATGTTTGACTAATCTTCTTGAATTTTTTGAAGAGGTTACTCGGGAAATTGATGAGGGTAAAGCAGTGGATGTTGTATATATGGACTTCAGTAAGGCCTTGACAAGGTTCCTCACGGAAGTTTGGTTAAGAAGGTTCAATGGTTGGATATTAATGGTGGAAGTAGCAAGATGGATTTCAACAGTGGCTGAATGGGAGATGCCAGAGAGTAATGGTGGATGGTTGTTTGTCAGGTTGGAGGCCAGTGACTAGTGGGGTGCCACAGGGATCTGTGTTGGGTCCACTGTTGTTTGTCATGTACATCAATGATCTGGATGATGGTGTAGTAAATTGGATTAGTGAGTATGCAGATATACTAAGATAGGTGGGGTTGTGGATAATGAAGTAGATTTTCAAAGTCTACAGAGAGATTTATGCCAGTTGGAAGAGTGGGCTGAAAGATGGCAGATGGAGTTTAATGCTGATAAGTGTGAGGTGCTACATCTTGGCAGGACAAATCAAAATAGGACGTACATGGTAAATGGTAGGGAATTGAATAATGCAGGTGAACAGAGGGATCTGGGAATAACTGTGCACAGTTCCCTGAAAGTGGAATCTCATGTAGATACGGTGGTAAAGAAAGCTTTTGGTGTGCTGGCCTTTATAAATCAGAACATTGAGTATAGAAGTAGGGATATAATGTTAAAATTGTACAAGGCATTGGTGAGGCCAATTCTGGAGTATGGTGTACAATTTTGGTCGCCTAATTATAGGAAGGATGTCAACAAAATAGAGAGAGTACAGAGGAGATTTACTAGAATGTTGCCTGGGTTTCAGCAACTAAGATACAGAGAAAGGGATGATTTAAACTAATGTGGCAGGGGGATGGGTACAAGAGCAGA